>NC_039367.1:130397746-130708687 GCF_003573695.1 Papaver somniferum | reverse complement strand
GAGAAACACTAAAGTGACTTGTTTTCAGTATGCATTTATTTTCAATACATTTTAGTCTTGTACATGTTCCAGTTCTTTGATTGTAGTTTTAGTTTCTGGAATACATCCTGCATCTCCAACATTATCGACACACAATCGTTAGACAATATAAACAATCTGAATTCATTATATTGCATTTAAAAAAGTTACAACCGTTTTGTTCATTCAGTGTTGAGCAACATTTAGCAGCAACACTATCATTTCATATCCACTTACATGTTCATAAACTAAAACATACCCATTTACAAGTATTTCACCATCTTACCCACAAAAAATCCAAATACCAAAAAGAAAACGAAAAAAGAAAAATAAACATAACATTAGCCTGCATTTTCAGTCTCCATTGCCAGAAACACATGATTCAGTGACTTACCATTTGCATTAGACCCCTCTCCATTTGAATTCTTCTCTGTACTTTGATAATATCTATTTCTTAACCATTTTTTAACATTATATCATCATTTCCATACAAGCACTTACCCAAAAATCCACCGGATCTCTACAGAAGAATTCGAATGTCGATAAGGCTTACTCATTGTCATACCCATCACTCGGAATCAGAATCATCAAATTCATCTTCCTCCTCATCTGACCCCTCTTTCTCATCACCAGACCCCTCTTCTTCCTCACCAGACCCCTCTTGCTCCTCATCAAACCACTATTCCTTCTCGTCTTCATCTGCATCGTTCGCTTCGGAATCGAACTTTTGGGCCAACACTGCATCATTAATCCCAAATCTCTCATCTTCGTGAAAATCTTCAATCATCACTCTTAGAGCAGATTCTGTATCACTTCGATACCCAAAAAAAGTAGCATGCTCTTCATCTTCGGAAGCAGTTGCATCACTGTCATTTTCTTTCTTCATTACTTCCATTTCAGCCAACCTCATCGTTTTACTCTGCACTTCCCAGAACTTCTCCTCCTCTTCTTAATCTATGAAAAGATCAAATGACGCTTCTTTAGCAAAATTTGTACCGGCTTTTCAACTGGTTTATCTTCTGCTTTGATTTCATCCATTGCAGCATGCATCTTTCCCAGAGAGGCTGGACTTCAATATCATATAACAAGTCATTTACTCTCGTGTACTTCTCCAGATCATCCTTCATCATCTGCCCAATCATCTGCATAGTGATGTTAGCCTTTCACGCCTTTCTTTCTACTCTAACTCTTTCAATAGTTGCTCTTCAGTCATGGGGGCTTTACCCTTTCGTCTGCGTTTCATCATCACCATCCATTTTGATTGATTTGATTTGGAAAAATTCAGAAAACAGTAATCTCCCTCTACAAATTTCTCTATGAATTTATTTGCTTTGAACCTTTGGTTTCCCTATTAATCCCTTAAAACAACTCTATCAGGAATAAACTATAAATTCTTGGAGGGTCACGCCTATCCCAAGAAATCTTTAATCGAACACGTACCTAGTCTAATTGGCACCTATTCTAACCCACTATGTCATAATGACGTGATAAACCTAGGTAAAATGGCATTTGGTTAATTAACTAGGTAAAATGGCATTGTTGTTGCTTTAACAACTAGAGAAAAAGGAAAAAAAATTCCTTCTCTTACTTACGTGGAAGAAAGACTGGAAGAGGCGAAATAGAGAAACCCTAGGTAAGAAAAAAAAAATAAAAATCTTTTCTTCTCTTATCAGATTAAATTCAAACTTACTTGTTTAATTTCATGAATGGGGGATGTTTTCTTAATTTGAAACTATATGCTAGGGTTTCAGGTATATACCTTTCCCAAAAGTAAAATCGTTTTCTACTGTATTATGTAAACCTAGGGTTCTGTCAATTTGAAGAGTTTTTTATGATCTTGGCTGTGATTCTATATCTTAGTAAGAATTTTAAGAGTTTTTTATTTCAGGGTTTCTTTTGTTTTGTTCAGGTCTTTCATTTTTTTATGATCATAAACCAATTTAGAGAGAGTTCATCTAGAGCATTCTCTGATAAATTCTAATAATAAGATTGTAATTTTGGGTTTGGGTTCACATGGATGATCACGTTTCCTTATGATTTCCTTATTGATTTTGTTTTAGACAATATTAATTGGTTGAAACAATTGATGTTTTGTGTGAATTTTGTGACGAATTGTGGAATTTGGTTTAGGTTGAGTTAATTTTTTTCAGTAGTGGTTTTTTTTATGGATTTAGGAATTATTTTGTTGTTGTAAGGAGTAAAAGTTGCATTGTAGATTAAGCCGGCGTTGTTATAGAGCCGGAAAGGAGAATTGTTGTTGTATTCTCTCGATTTTGTTTTTCTTCACTTCGCAATGGTATTCTATCATGCTAAGAAATTGGTTTAACAGGAAGAAGGCGTATTTGAAACTCGATGTTCGACCAGCAACGCACGTGCACTCCACTTGTAGCCTATTAGAGAACCTACTCATTCTATACCTCCACATACAACAAATGACATCGTTTGACTCCGCGGAAGATTTGGCAATCACCAAAGTATGGGCATCCGAAAGTCGAGTTCTAGATCGCTCCTCGACCGAGACCTATAGGGCGAAGATACATAACAAATTTAGACAAGATTATGGGAATCCGAAAAGAAGAAGTGTTCAAAAATCAAGGATCACAACATCATCCTAGATGCGGTAGCTGGGTTTTTTAAAATCAAAACCGGATATCGCACGCATCCACCTTAGCTTGTCCCCTCTACAACTTGTACGTATCTTTATGGTTTATTCAGCACAATATTTTCAATTTTTATGTAACCAAATAAGTTTGTGTGTTTTTTGTAGCACGAAGTCGTGAAAGCGCGCTACTTAGAGGAAAAGGGGGAAGCATTCACATTTGATGAAATCGTTTACTTCACAGTATTCATAATTTTGGAGTACCACCAGGTACGGAGTACTGCCAGAACTTAATGGTGGGTGAATCAGACTTCATATCTTATTTGGCTTCCAGATAGGAAAGGCCAATTTTGGAGTACCAACACAGTCCCTGCTTCTCAAACGACTGCATCTGAGCAACCATTTCCAAGGACTAAGCGATAATGAATCCAGGTGATAGAATGTAGTTGTTTGTGTTTTCTAATAGATGAATGATTAGGTTGGAACATTTTTTGGTTTTTGTTTAAGGAAATGGTTAGTGTAAATTATATACTCTTAGCCTTTGTTTTTGGTTTTGGGTTATACTATTTTGGTAATGATGATCATCATGGTACTGAATTTGGTACAAATTTAAGTAAGCACTTCGGATTTTACTGTTATCTAGAGAATGAATGTATGGATTGTTGAAAAAAAATGATTCTTAAATCATGGTGGGGTTTTGTATGCAGATGGGTTTTAGTAATGTTGGATGATTGGATTCGGCTATACTGATTGTTGAATTAATATTTTGTCATGATAGGATTAGTAGTAATAGTACTAGCTTCTTGCACATAGATTTTTTTGGACTTGGGCCTAAAATAGTATTCGAATTAATCTTACTCCAATAACATTTTATAAACTGGAGTAATACCCTAGTTTCTACCATCTTAACCAGCATTTATATACCCTATTGATTCACTAATTCAGTCGTTCTACCAATATCTACTTAACAATTATTGTAATTTTAGAATCATACACCAAGAACATTGCTTGTTTGTACATACCATGTTCATGTAACACTAAACTAAATTTTCATGTTAACTAGTATGAATAACACGTGAGTAAATGATCTCTGAATGTCCTCCACTTGTCGCAACACAGATGACTTTCAAAATAGAAAAGTCGATTAGACAAGTCACAAGAGATATAATTTGATTTATGGAGAATCGAAACGGCGGGAGGGGTAGTTTTTCTCACCGAAAAGGTGAATGCGTTGGGAATCGAACCAATTAAGGCTTAAAATGATGTTTCTTTTCTTCATTATCATTATCCCAATTGCTTACATTAGAGTCCAAACTAGAATTCCCATTTCAAATTTGAGACTAAGAGAGGGAGACAAAAATTCATTCTGAATTTTTGAGAAAAATCTGTCATCAATCCCTTGCAATCAAAATTCATCAGAGAAGCATTCAACACCAAATGGATATTCTAAGAGAAATAGAGAGCAATATCTCTGATACACCAGTGAGGAATGATAATTGCAGCCAATTGGTTAAAATATCTCCGAGAATCAGGGTACTGCATCATCCACTTCCCGGATTCAGCAAATGCCTCCTAGGGGGATTGAAGATCCTCCATTTCAAGATTGTATAACTGAACATGGAGAAAAGCAGTGGTTGCGGAGGGAGTGGTGCAGTTGAAGAAGAACCAATGGCTACTGAGAACTGCGAACAAATCTTGTCTAATGTAGATTCTGATCCTGGTGATGGTGTTAATGATGAGTTCGTTGACGGGGGTGTTGGTGGTGCAGCGGCTGCCGAACCCGGACCCATTAGGACATGGCGCATGCGGGATGGCTGGGTTGTGACTGTTGAACACCCTACTAAAATTTAAGTATGTGATTAACGAGGGGGTGGTGCTTATTGGTCTTAAATATGTTATGGATGGAGGAGGAAGATATGGATTTGATACTATCACTTTGCATGCTGCCGCCAGAAGAGAGCTTCTTCATCATGCTGCTCAGCCAATACCCGCTCATGGAATGCCCTATACCCTGCTTAATTACGTATGTCCTGCAGTTGGCAGAGCAGCATCCAGAATAGCTGCATTTGTGGAAGCAGGTAATGGTCAGCAAAATCCAGCGAGTGCAATACCACCAGAGCAACCGGTTGAGCCAGCACCAGTCCCTGCTTCTCAAACGACTGCATCTGAGCAACCATCTCCAAGGGACTAAGCGGTAATGAAGCCAGGTGATAGAATATAGTTGCTTGTGTTTGCTAATAGATGAATGATTAGGTTGGAACATTTTTGGTTTTTGTTTAAGGAATTGGTCAGTGTAAATTATATACTCTTAGCCTTTGTTTTTGGTTTTGGGTTATACTATTTTGGTAATGATGATCATCATGGTACTGAATTTGGTTCAAATTTAAGTTAGCAGTTTGGATTTTCCTGTTGACTAGAGAATGAATGTATGGATTGTTGAAAAAAACTGATTCTTAAATCATGGTGGGGTTTGTATGCAGATGGGTTTTAGCAATGTTGGATGAGTTTGGATTTGGCTATACTGATTGTTGAATTAATATTCTTTCATGTTAGGATTAGTAGTAATAGTACTAGGCTTGCACATAGATTTTTTTTTAGAATTGGGCCTAAAATAGTCTTTGAATTAATCTTACTCCAACAACATTTTATAAACTAGAGTAGTACCCTAGTTTCTACCATCTTAGCCAGCATTTTATATACCATATTGATTCACTAATTCAATCATTCTTACCAATCTCTACTTTACAATCATTGGAATTTTGGAATCATTCACCAAGAACATTGTTTGTTTGTACATCTATTGTATTCAATCCATTACTACTGAAATCAAAAGAGCAAGAAAAACTGACAAATTTCTTCAAACCCTTCAGACCTACATCCATCACAAGTTTAATACTACTAAAATTCAAACAACTAGAAGAACACATGCTAGTTTAATTACATCTAAAGAAGCAAACAGAATACCAATTCTAAACACCTGACAGGCTACCAGTGCCATTACAACTTTCTTAATCTCTATTTCTATGATTTCTTCTTTTGGTATAATAATCCGTTTATCCCCCTGCCTTGGTTAAATAATGGTAGTAGCTTAGCCATAAATGGTCTTTTATGGAGCTTGGTCAAGTGTCTGTCGCTTGGCTATTAACGCCTTTTCAATGCCATGTGCACCCCCTTAAAAGACGCCATTACTCTGCTAAACCTTATTTCCAAAGCCTAAATCTAGTCGTTTAATTCATTAGCTTTTACTCCAATTAAGAGGTGCATTGTTAGGTCAGCCGTTTGGTTTTATGCATTCATAGAAGGCAAGTCTATCAAATGAGTTATTTATAGCCATTCAACTGCAGGTTAACTTGGTAGAGCATCTTGGACTTGTTTTTGTTGTTGTCTTCTTGTTTGTTGTTGAATCCATTAAAACACTTAAGCACCAAAATATTTTAATGGATTCAGCAGCAAACAAGAAACAACAACAAAACCAAGTCCAAGCATTAGTACTAGTGTTTGGGATTAAAGGGGTGAAAGAGTAGTAAAGGAGGAGGAAATGGAAATATAGGTTTGGGGTAAAAGGGATGAATGAGTTGCAGAGCATGAGGAGGAAGAGGAAGAATTTCTTATTTGTGAGTTGCGGAGCATCAAATGATTCATCTATAGATTGTAACTATCCTTTGGTCCCTCTAGAATAGCAGAAACAGGTTATTGTAACTAATCTTAAACAACTATAGATGAGCAGCTTGGTGGATTGATTCGTCTTATTACCTACATCCTTCGAGTCGAGACCATGCGTTCGAATTTGGGCAGAAGATTTTTTTGTTTATTTTTTGAAAGTTAGTTAATGACTGTTGGGCTGGAGAAGAAAAAGTCCCTCAACAGAGCTGGGCCAGTGTTGTCGCAGTAACAACCCATTTCATGTATACCCATACCCATTAATAAATAGAACTGGCATGTGTATAAACGCACACTATGGACACGCATACTAGTGTGTCTAATAAAACCAACTTTTTAACCACGCATATAAACCAGCGTGTCTATAAAACGCATATAAACCACGCATATAAACCAGTGTGTCTATAAAACACACACTATGGACACGCATACTAGCGTGTCCAATAAACCGAAATATTTAGCCATGCAATACAACCGGCGTGGATATAAAACGCCCACTATGGACACCCATACTAGCGTGTCTAATAAAACCAACTTTATAGCCACGCAAATTAACCGACGTGTCTGCAAATCGTACACTATGGACACGCATACTGGCGTGTCTAATAAAACTAACATTTTAAACACGCCTCAAGTGGCGTGACTATTTTTATGGACATGCCACAAATGGTTAACGTGTCCATGGACTGGTCTATAAACACACTCAATCAAAATTTAAAAGTTAACGTGACTAAACGATTGATATTTGGACACGCTACTAGCCCTGGCGTGGCTGAAAGCACTTATATTAACACGCCCATAGAACATGGCGTGTCTATAGGGTAAAAGTATACCCTATACACGCCAAAACCAAAAAGGCGTGACATGGAAATTTATATCTGGCGTGGCTAAAGGCCATTTCTGTACTAGTGATGGAATTCTAACGGAAGAAGGAAACCTTCTTTGCCTTGTACACGGGAAAGGGAAGCTGGGCCCGCCACACCGACCGACGCCCACAACCGCGCCAAGTGCTCTCCCGCACGTCGGTGGTCTGCTCCTTCCAATAAGCTCGTCCGTTCCTTTCTATGTCACCATCCAATGCCTATCCCGCAACAATGTCATTGTTACGTGCTAGACAAGGGACTTAATGTTGATGGTGGTTTTAGTTCAGGGTCAAAATTGTAAAATCCTATGTTTAATGCGTCATCCTGCAAAGGAACAAGAGTCATCTGAAAGTGATGAGTACATAAACCTCTTCGCTCACGGATGAATTGAGAAACTCAATATATTTGGATATATGTGAATATATATAAAATTTACTCAGAATGGAGCATGTAGCAACAATCCCAAATATTCTGCGAATTTTATTCTTCACTAGCATTATTCACTAATGCATCGACTGCCCAGTATTTTCCTATGCTATGTTCCCCAGCTGAACTTTCAATGTTGGCATGACATGACGATTAATGTTCACTCGTAGCAGAGTAGCACGAATCTCCCGAAGTGTCAGTATTGAAATCTGCATGAAAACACTCGCGTAGGCTACACCACTATCTGATAAAGAGATCGGCGTGTTTACACACTTTTTAATTAAAAGTTAATGCGATCGAACGCGTTTACATTCCTTAAGGAAAGTCTAGACTGTCCATGCCAGTCTTAAAAAACGATCACGGCCACACGATTTGGCCACACAATTCAACAAGCCTATCCTACTCCTAGCGGAACTAGGCGATCATCATGATGACCACCGGCAGGCTCACTTACATCCCGACCGATCGGGTTCCATCTAGTACACCCGCGACGCCTTTTAACGCTAACCCTAACATGGGTGATCGCGCTGTTGAAAGATGAGCTCAAGCGAGCTAAGACCGGAAAAAACGGTCTCAAAAAATATTACGACCGCTCAACTTAGCTAGCCTAGTTGGACGGATTATATTTTCCTTCGAATAATTAGAGAAGTGCTAACATGTTCACCGGCGATCCAACTCTACTTATGGTCGATCGACCTGCCCGCGGCAAGTCAAGAAGGCACCAAACGGTTTGCCCAAAATAGGGTGAACGCGCTGTTTTGGAAACCCTAATTTATGTTGCGGCGACGTACTGCTGTCGCAAATTGATCACAGTCGTCCGTCTTCGCCGGCCAAATTGAATGGTTTAGATCAATGGCAGCCTGCCTTTGCACCCAATCAGGCGGCCCAGAAGACATCAACATGATCACTAGCAGCCTGCCTTTGCACCCAATCGGTCGGCCTGTTCCAACTAACGTCTAGTACCTTGAATTGATCGCCCAAAATAGGGTTGGCCACACGACTTTAAACCCTAAAAAATCAATCAGCGACAATGTATAACTGACGCAAACCATCTCGTTCATCCAATTTCGCTAGCCTAGTTGAATGGTGTAGATTTATTTTCAGACGTCCAACAGGGTAGCGCTGTGATCATCGGCCACCCCTCCTCCACAAGGAGCGATCGACCAAGTGGTAGCTCACCCATAGGGTTTTCAAACGATCGCCCAAAGGTGGTCGATCACGCTACTTCTTTTAAGATGTTCAATTCGCGACTAATTTGAACGATAGCTAAAACAATGATGTTTCCTGCACATCGATTATTTTCGGTTGCTTGTTTAAAAACGATACTTTATACACATCGATCATAAGCGATGTTTTATAAATATTGATTTCACAAATAATTTATCATTTGACCTAAAAGCACTATGTGATGCTTTTAGCGGAGAGTCTCACGACTTCACCCATTTACTCGAGACATCAAACATATCACAAACTGGGGGATTCTCACTGGGGTATTGGTCTGGCGGTTTACAGCATGCGGCGTGCAACGCGCCATTACGAGAAAGTGTCAGGAAAGGATGTACGGTTAACAACAATGGGAGTAATATGTGAAAGTGTTCCAAGTATTCCCTCGTAATGGAAACACGGTGATCACCACTTTTACACAATCCCACTTCTCCACTACTTAACTTCCTCTACTTCCTATGAGATCAGGGGTGCGCTCAATGACTTGTATAAATAGGATTTCAACCTATTTCAACACAGAACACAAGTATTATCAACACAAGTAGCCAAAAACCATATTCTGATACAAGTCATAAACATCCATACCTTCATAATTCAACATTCTGACATTAAACACCTTCTTAGCTTCCCTCCCTAAGATCAACCCTTCTCCTTCACTTTGTGACCGAATTGAATCTAGAATGTCCATTTCTTGGTTTAGGCCAGAGTCTTACAGATTGATCTCTCGAATCTCAAAAGTACTCCTGTGCAGTACATTTGTTTAGGGTTTGAATTCGTTTCTCATCAACACACCCAAATTTACCAAAAACAACAGAAACAGTTTTTTACCCCAAAACACCTGTATAGATGCAAACACCGCTAGAACCATTACATCTTTCCATGTAATCTTCCTTCTGTTACAGACTCACCAATCGAGCACAATCAGCACCTCAACCAACTGCAATTCCAGGCTACAGCTCTACCAGAAACCACCAAGAATGCAACACCACCATGTTCTGTCACCATCTCTTCCATTATCAACCACCACAGTCTCATGTTTTCTTCCACACAACTCAAAACCCAGATCTCAACTTCTTCTTTGAGATTTTCATGAACCAGAAAACAAATTTAAATCCTAAGTTCTCTGTTCTTGGCTACAATAGCAGAAAACCCTAATTCATCTTCAGTTCTTCCAATTCGACCTAATTCTTCAATTATCATACCCCTACACAGATTGAACCATTTACAGAACCCGTTAATGTCTTCTCTCTGCTTCTCTACTTCAACAAATTCCACAAAACCCTTGAAATCAACCGTCTTCTACATAATTCATCCACCGTTTCTTGCTCTTCTCTGCTTCAAATTCAACCACCAGCAGATCATCTCTCATTTTCATACAATGATTCACAACCAAAACAGCTGAATCAATTGTGCAGCCGCACTCTTTTCTTTCTTCTCTGAGTTTCATAATAATGATTGGGAAATAATGCCAACTGAATTCTAGTGTTTGGTAATAAGAGGTGGAAATGACTGTGGCACCCAGCAGATAGGATACGGGTGATGGTTATTTTCAATGATGCTGTAGTAGTAGAGTTCGTCTAAGACTTGTGAAGGTTCGATTTTTAAATTTAATAAAAATAAATACAAATAATTTTAACAATGGCGAGAGGTACTGGGACTAAGAATTTCACCAAATTCCATTCATGTGATTCAAAATTATTCTTACACAATTATAGCTTGTAGGATAACAATTGTTGACTCTAGTTCCTTGCCTAATGAAGATTTTGAGAGAAATGAATGTAAATCTAAAGCATGAGACATCAAAACATTTTAGCTAAGCATGACCCATCAATTGAAATGACACCCATTCAATAAAAATCATAAATCATTCATAAACAGTGCAAGTAGTCATAAAAAGAAATTAATTTATTTACCACAATGACGAAAAATGGCTCCATCCGTCGTCCCAGCATGTGATTCTAGTTCCTCATTATTACAAAGAAAACTAAATAGAAGAAATAAAAGAAAATTGTGAAACTGGCTACCGGCTCACCGGCTCTCCAAAAAAAAAAATCACCCCTGGTTTCCTGTTCTCGACATCAATATATAGATTTCAACAAAATCTAACCTTCCTCTTTTAATTTTCTTCCCCATGTCATGTCCAATGGGAGTGTGCCGCTTGTCTAAGAATACACAATATCACTTAATAAAGACTCGCCACATGTACGACCACTTGATTTTCTTTTCATGGGAAAGAAAATATTATATGAGCACATACTGATCTTATATACGAGGTACGTACTCATTTTGTCATTATCTCAATTCCAAAACAGGCGTCATGTATTAAGTGGTGAAGTATATATATGCTCAAAATCAATCTTCTTTAGTTGCAAAAAGATATTTAGTTTCCTTCTCCACCATGTCGACATACCTCGTACATTAATTATTGAGTAGGATTTTTCATTTTACGTGATACTCCTAAATCCTTCGAGAACTAATCACCAAGTCCTTCATCCTAAAATCACGAGACCAAAATGCTCTAGCATGTTAGTTTCTTAAACCAACTTCATCCCATCATCTCCTTCACTAACTTAAATTGGGCCTATCCCATTTAGATCCCAAAGTATCCACGACCGATGTACTCCGAAGTCCATATTCTTCTTGGCTAGTTTAGCCGATTTTCTTGGAAGAGCCCTTTTATTCATTTACCTACAAAACACAATCAATACCAAAATAAGCACCAACTATATATTTTGGGTAGTAAATTGTAGAATTAATCGCTCATCACACCCCCAAACTTATATTTTGCTAGTCCTCGAGCAAATTTATTCTAGAAAATAAAAAGTCACTAGGTGGCCCTAGTGACCGAGTTAATCTCGGGAGGGTTTACCAAAGGTGTACCCACAAAACCATTGCTTCTAATTGGTCACAAGTATCCAAAGATCTATGAGGACATACATATTCTCAACCTATCTCCAAGTAACTAGAATGTCAGAGAAATTAAAGGTGTTAGCTCTAAAGCTGACTGAAGAAAAGGGGAGACACATCCGCAACACTACTAGATAAAGAGATATCCGCTACACAGCTAGATAAACATTGTAAGATGCGTCCGCTGCTTTACAGCTGGATAAGATTAGGAGAGAGATAAATATGAGAGGGACATCTGCTACACAGCTGGACTAATTACGTGTGATGAGTTAAACCAGTGCTAGAAAGATCTTGTGCCAGATTGAAAGCAGACTAACAAAGCAACCAAATGTATCTTTCTTCGACTCTCTCATAGTACTCAGTAGAAACAACGTCTTCTTCGGTCTTCAACTGTTGATGATAAACTATCGAACCTCATAGAACCTTGACAATTAACTCTTCTCTTCGATTTCTTCCTTGAATTTTAAATTTCTACTTCCCTTTGGCCTTATTGAACAAAACGTAACGATGATTTTTTTCATCTTTCATTTTTTTCATTTTTTTTTTTTGGAAACAAATATTACAAGACAAAAATTTACATGTCTATGAGAGAAGGACTCTCAAAACTTGGATCTTCGCAACTTGTGATGTTTGGTATCATGGATTCTAACAACTTATATCATTTGCTCTTATAACTTCAACTTTGATTTTTGAATTATTCTTTTCTATTGTTGCTTCTAAACCTAAAACTTCTTCAACTTTCTTCATAGATTTTGATGTCGCTCCGCTTGTTGATGATGATAAGTTTCTACTGAGAGAGAGTCGAAATCCAGTAACTAAGACTACATTGTGAGGTTGCTTTGTCTTTCTGGCATTTCCTGACCTACTTGCCTTTCCATCATGTATGGTTAGGTCCATCACGGTTACCCTCTAAAAGGAACAAGTTCTCTCCTGAATTTCAAGGATCTCAATGTCTTTTTCTCTAATGTCTCAAAAGGTTGTTTCCCTAGCATTCCAATTTCTATCTTTTCGGTGAGAAACAGTATGTAAACTTAGCTAACTGGATACCATGTTACGCTAGAAGTTTCAAAAGTGCAACTAAAATGTTCTTCCCCACCCCCAAACTTAAATCTAACATTGTCCTCGATGTTCTAAAGATAAAATTAAAAGCATGAACAAGGAGAAACTATTACCACTTGAGGGAAAAGAAATAAGGAAGAATATTATCGTGTCGCATGAAAATGGGTTACCTCCCAAGAAGTGCTAAGTTTAAAGTCTTCAGCCAGACATCCGAAGGAATTAGTCACCTCATAGTATCATACAAAAGTAGTCGGAATAACTGTGGGTCATCTAGATCAAAAAGTGCTAACCACAAGAAGAGGAAACTGCAACAGACCAAGAAGATACTGAACATACCCTTGTTTAAGACAACTACAACTAGTTGTGGTTCAGGTTCAGGCTCTATGAAAGGGTCTAGATAAAATATTTTCATGGACTGCATTTCCTCATAGCTAAGATCCGATTCAGGTATTAGATTCTGGAAAAACTCAAGTAAAAACTTAGAAGCACATAATAATAACCTAAATAACTGCGGATCCTTAAATTCAATCAGGTTTGACTCACATAGTTGACCACAAAGAAAGAGGTGGTCTTCCTTAAGCAAATGTGTCCACCCTACTCTCCTAAAGTAATTAGGTTTAGTCTCAAAACTTAATAACCGACACATCTGAAAATCATATGTTCCCACAATTGGAAGAAAAGTTTTTGGTGGGAAAAAAAATCAATTTGGTATGATAGCTTGGGTTAAACCACATCAACCAGAGGATGGGTTTCTAACAACTGAGCTCTCCTATGGACACAACTAGGTTCAGGAAAAAGTGTATGAAGATAATCTTGTAAGATGGCTGAGGCACAAATTTCAAGTCCTGACTGAGGGATCTTTGTAAGAGCTAAAGGTATGGCACAAGGGGAATGATAATCACCCCCAAACTTAGATTTTTGGGTATCTCTAGATAGACTAGCTACAATTTCATTAATTTCTAGATGGGAATCCTGAAAATAGTCAATTGCTTCTTCTAGGTTATACTCAAGTGACGCATCCTCACTCATATTTAATAGCTCTACGAGTTCATTTTCTTCGTCTAAGACCATTGTTTCTAAATCGCTAGACTCTAAAACAGTATTCTCAAAATAAACTCGTTCCTCTAAACCATTATCGACTTCGTAATCAAAAGGAAATACTACATCATCTAAAGAGGTGGTATCTCTAATCAAATCCTCGTCCTTTTGAATAGGTGAATAATCATTAAAATTATCGGGATTTGAACCAGAAATAACACTATCATCATAAAGTTCATTTAGAGTAACAAATTCCTGATCACTATGCCTACAAATTTCAAATTCTTCATCAACACTATCCACATCATAATAACATGAAAATGGTTGAACCTCATCTAAAGTAGTGTTACCAATTCTAACCTCGTCATCTTGATAAAAATTATCCTTATTTTCACGGGTGATATAGGAAAGAATGTATTGGCAATCAAGAGTAATTCGAGCAGTTCTTTCTTCCGTCTCTAATTTAAGCCTACGTGTTGACTCAGCAAACTCACGTGTTGACTCAGTTAACTTACGCATTGACTCAAGTATCTTACGTGCTTCATCGAGAGGAGAGGAATTATAAGAATCTTGCTCGTATGACCGGTGGGCATGTGGATAGTAATTGGGCTCACCATGGTATGACCCATATCCTTCAAAAGGATGGCGTTCCCAACCACTATTCCCAACATGGTCATAAAAAGGATGATGTCCATATTCAAATTCAGGTCGATATTCATTGTATTGGCTTCTATCATACCAGTTCGACATTCTTAATTGCAAGGGAATTCTACACAATCACAAACAAGGCTGACTCGACCAAATCAAACCTATAAAATCTAGCAAACAACAAGCATGATGGCTCCACTTAGATTGTTTCTAGACCAGCTTCTAATATTTCGAAAAGGAATTCGTTACAATATGAGCAAACCTCTCTGGAATCAATCCGAGTTTAAGTAAGTTGAATTGAGACGAGGGAAGCTGCGAGGAGCTTTGATACCCAAGGTCTCACCGGTATTATAAGGCGGCGCAGTCACGCATTCAACTCGCAGAAACCATCATGAACTTCAAAGTATGCTCAAAAGAGTAACCAATATTTTTCGAACGACTTTCTATTAAGCTCGTTACCCTATAGGTCTCGTTCTAGTCAAAATTTTAAGCTTAGGTTCGCGTTTGGTTTCGTTTTCCTAAGGCGGGCAAGAAGGAAACGGTGATGAAATCCGAGTCCTTATCTTAATTTGGCCAGGCCTTGCCCTTTACTAGGAAATTAAAACAACCGTATTCAAATCCTCACATATATTCACCTTAAGGCATACAATAAACCCGCTGACAGGGGATTCGCGGGTGTTTCGAAAGCTTACCTCCCGTACCAGACGGGCGCAGAACCGCTGAAGTCGACTCGGGCCACGACTCCTATGTCATGTGCGAACCCGAGGGGCCGAGACGATATTGTAATCGTCGTCCTTCCCTGCAAACAGTTTTATATTTAATGTACCCTTCCTTAGGGTTTAAAAAAAATTGTCCAAGTCCAAAGTCCAAATAAAGTGCAAAAGAAAAGAAATAAAAGAAAAAATAATAATAATTACAAAAAATGGAAGGTCTCTAAAAAAAAATTCTCTTTTTTTTCGCTCTTTTTTTTTTTTTTTTTTTTTTGTCTTTTTCCTTCTCTTTTGGCTTTAAGCTTTGATTCCAGGTCTTTAGTATCCAACTTCAAACCTGTAATACAAAGACACACCCAAAGAAACGTAAAAAGAACAAATGAAATAAAAAAAACCTAAAAATCTCTACCTAAGCACAAATCCGCGTCGGCGGCGCCAAAAATTGATGTATTTCAATGTTGTTGTAGTAGTAGAGTTCGTCTAAGACTTGTGAAGGTTCGATTTTTAAATTTAATAAAATAAATATACAAATAATGTTAACAATGGTGAGAGGTACTGGGACTAAGAATTTCACCAAATTCCATTCATGTGATTCAAAATTATTCCTGCACAATTATAGCTTGTATGATAACAATTTGTTGACTCTAGTTCCTTGCCTAATGTAGATTTTGAGAGCAATGAATGTAAATCTAAAGCATGAGACATCAAAACATTTTAGCTAAGCATGACCCATCAATTGAAATGACACCCATTCAATAAAAATCATAAATCATTTCATAAACATGCAAGTAGTCATAAAAAGAAATTAATTTATTTACCACAATGACGAAAAATGGCTCCATCCGTCGTCCCAGCATGTGATTTAGTTCCTCATTATTACAAAGAAAACTAAATAGAAGAAATAAAAGAAAATTGTGAAACTGGCTACCGGCTCACCGCTCTCCAAAAAAAAATCCCCTGGTTTCCTGTTCTCGACATCAATATATAGATTTCAACAAAATCTAACCTTCCTCTTTTAATTCTCTTCCACATGTCATGTCCAATGGGAGTGTGCCACTTGTCTAAGAATACATAATATCACCTAATAAAGACTCGCCACATGTACGACCACTTGCTTTTCTTTTCATGGGAAAGAAAATATTATATGAGCACATACTGATCTTTATGTACGAGGTAAGTACTCATTTTGTCATTATCTCAATTCCAAACAGGCGTCAATGATAATGTGGTGAAGTATATATGCTCAAAATCAATCTTCTTTAGTTGCAAAAGATATTTAGTTTCCTTTCTTCCTCCACCATGTCAACATACCTCGTACATTAATTTGAGTAGGATTTTCATTTTACGTGATACCTCCTAAATCCTTCGAGAACTAATCACCAAGTCCTTCATCTAAAATCCACGAGAACAAAATGCCCGAGCATGTTAGTTTCTTAAACCAACTTCAGCCCATCATCTCCTTCACTAATTTAAATTGGGCCTATCCCATTTAGATCCAAAAGTATCCACGACCGATGTACTCCGAAGTCCATATTTTCTTCTTGGCTAGTTTTAGCCGATTTTCTTGGAAGAGCCCATTTTATTCATTTACTACAAAAACACAATCAATACCAAAATAAGCACCAACATATATATATTTTGGGTAGTAAATATGTAGAATTAATCGCTCATCACACCCCAAACTTATATTTTGCTAGTCTCGAGCAAATTTATTCTAGAAAATAAAAGTCACTAGGTGGCCCTAGTGACCGAGTTAATCTCGGGGGGTTTACCAAAGGTGTACCCACAAAACCATTGCTTCTAATTGGTCACAAGTATCCAAAGATCTATGAGGACATAATATTCTCAACCTATCTCCAATGTAACTAGAATGCCAGAAAATTAAAGGTGTCAGCTCTAAAGCTGACTGAAAGAAAAGGGGAGACACATCCGCAACACTACTAGATAAAGAGATCCGCTACACAGCTAGAAAACATTGTAAGATGCGTCCGGCTTTACAGCTGGATAAGATTAGGAGAGAGATAAAGATGAGAGGGACATCTGCTAACAGCATGGACTAATTACGTGTGATGATGATTTTAAACCCAGTGCATAGAAAGATTCTTGTGCCAGATTGAAAGCGGACTAACAAAGCAACCAAATGTATCTTTCTTCGACTCTCTCATAGTGCTCAGTAGAAACACGCTTCTTTGGTCTTAAACTGTTGATGATAAATAGAAACCTCATAGAAACCTTGACAATAAACTCTTGTCTTCGATTTCCCTTGACTTATAAATTCTATTTCCCTTTGGCCTTATTGATAACAAAACGTAACGATGATTTTTTTCATCTTTCATTTTTTTCATTTTTTTTTTTTTTGGAAACAAAATATTACAAGACAACAATTTACATGGCTATGAGAGAAGGACTTTCAAACTTGGATCTTCGCAACTTGTGATGTTTGGTATCATGGATTCTAACAACTTATATCATTTGCTCTTATAACTTCAACTTTGATTTTTGAATTATTCTTTTATATTGTTGCTTCTAAACCTAAAACGTCTTCAACTTTCTTCATAGATTTTGATGTCGCTCCGCTTGTTGATGATGATAAGTTTCTACTGAGAGAGAGTCGCAATCCAGTAACTAAGACTACATTGTGAGGTTGCTTTGTCTTTCTGGCATTTCTGACCTACTTCCTTTCCTCATGTGGTAGGTCCATCACGGTTACCCTCTAAAAGGAAAAGTTCTCTCCTGAATTTCAAGGATCTCAATGTCTTTTTCTCTAATGTCTCAAAGGTTTGTTATCCCTAGCATTCCAATTTCTATCTTTTCGGTGAGAAACAATATGTAAACTTAGCTAATGGATACCATGTGACGCTAGAAGTTTCAAAAGTGCACTAAAATGTTCTTCCCCACCCCCAAACTTAATCTAACATGTCCTCGATGTTCTAAAGATAAAATTAAAAGCATGAACAAGAGAAAACTATTACCACTTGAGGGAAAAGAATAAGGAAGAATATTACCGTGTCGCATGAAAATGGGTTACCCTCCCAAGAAAGTGTTAAATTTAAAGTCTTCAGCCAGACATCGGAAGGAATTAGTCACCCATATATCATACAAAAGTAGTCGGAATAATGTTGGGTCATCTAGATCAAAAAGTGCTAACCACAAGAAGAGGAAACTGCAACAGACCAAGAAGATACTGAAACATACCCTTGTTTAGACAACTACAACTAGTTGTGGTTCAGGTTCAGGCTCTATGAAAGGGTCCTGATAAATATTTTCATGGACTGCATTTCCTCATAGCTAAGATCCGATTCGGTATTAGATTCTGGAAAAAAAAATCAAGTAAAAACTTAGAACTAATAATAACCTAAATAACTGCGATCCTTAAATTCATCAGGTTGACTCACATAGCTGACCACAAAGAAAGAGGTGGTCTCCTTAAGCAAATGTGTCGACCCTACTCTCCTAAAGTAATTAGGTTTAGTCTCAAAACTTAATAACGACACATCTGAAATCATTTTCCCACAATTGGAAGAAAAGTTTTTTGGTGGGAAAACAAATCAATTTTGGTATGATAGCCTTGGGTTAACAAATCAAACCAGAGGATGGGTTTCTAACAACTGAGCTCTCCTATGGACACAACTACGTTCAGGAAAAGTGTATTGAAGATATCTTGTAAGATGGCTGAGGCACAAATTTAAGTCACTGACTGAGGGATCTTTGTAAGAGCTAAAGGTTATGGCACAAGGGGAATGATAATCCCCCCTAAACTTAGATTTTTGGGTATCTCTAGATAGACTAGCTACAATTTCATTAATTTCTAGATCGTTGGGATCCTGAAAATAGTCATTGCTTCTTCTAGGTTATACTCAAGTGACGCATCCTCACTCATATTTAATAGCTCTACTACATTTTCTTCGTCTAAGACCATTGTTTCTAAATCGCTAGATCTAAAACAGTATTCTCAAAATAAACTCGTTCCTCTAAACCATTATCGACTTCGTAATCAAAAGGAAATACTACATCATCTAAAGAGGTGGTATCTCTAATCAAATCCTCGTCCTTTTGAATAGGTGAATAATCATTAAAATTATCGGGATTTGAACCAGAAATAACACTATCATCATAAAGTTCATTTAGAGTAACAAATTCCTGATCACTATGCCTAAAATTTCAAATTCTTCATCAACACTATCCACATCATAATAACATGAAAATGGTTGAACCTCATCTAAAGTAGTGTTACCAATTCTAACCTCGTCATCTTGATAAAAATTATCCTTATTTTCACGGGTGATATAGGAAAGAATGTATTGGCAATCAAGAGTAATTCGAGCAGTTCTTTCTTCCGTCTCTAATTTAAGCCTACGTGTTGACTCAGCAAACTCACGTGTTGACTCAGTTAACTTACGCATTGACTCAAGTATCTTACGTGCTTCATCGAGAGGAGAGGAATTATAAGAATCTTGCTCGTATGACCGGTGGGAATGTGGATAGTAATTGGGCTCACCATGGTATGACCCATATCCTTCAAAAGGATGGCGTTCCCAACCACTATTCCCAACATGGTCATAAAAAGGATGATGTCCATATTCAAATTCAGGTCGATATTCATTGTATTGGCTTCTATCATACCAGTTCGACATTATTAATTGCAAAGGATTCTACACAATCACAAACAAGGCTGACTCGACCAAATCAAACCTATAAAATCTAGCAAACAACAAGCATGATGGCTCCACCTAGATTGTTTCTAGACCAGCTTATAATATTTTGAAAAGGAATTCGTTACAATATGAGCAAACCACTCTGGAATCAATCCTAGTTTAAGTAAGTTGAATTGAGACGAGGGAAGCTGCGAGGAGCTTTGATACCCAAGGTCTCACCGGTATTATAAGGCGGCGCAGTCACGCATTCAACTCGCAGAAACCATCATGAACTTCAAAGTATGCTTAAAAGAGTAACCAATATTTTTCGAACGACTTTTCTATTAAGCTCGTTACCCTATAGGTCTCGTTCTAGTCAAAATTTTAAGCTTTGGTTCGCGTTTGGTTTCGTTTTCCTAAGGCGGGCAAGAAGGAAACGGTGATGAAATCCGAGTCCTTATCTTAATTTGGCCAGGCCTTACCCTTTACTAGGAAATTAAAACAACCGTATTCAAATCCTCAACATATATTCACCTTAAGGCATACAATAAACCCGCTGACACGGGATTCGCGGGTGTTTCGAAAGATTACCTCCCGTACCAGATGGGCGCAGAACCGCTGAAGTCGACTCGGACCACGACTCCTATGTCATGTGCAAACCCGAGGGGCCGAGACGATATTGTAATCGTCGTCCTTCCCTGCAAACAGTTTTATATTTAATGTACCCTTCCTTAGGGTTTAAAAAAATAATTGTCCAAGTCCAAAGTCCAAATAAAGTGCAAAAGAAAAGAAATAAAAGAAAAAATAATAATAATTACAAAAAATGGAAGGTCTCTAAAAAAAATTCTCTCTTTTTTTCGCTCTTTTTTGTTTTGTTTTTTTTGTTTTGTCTTTTTCCTTCTCTTTTGGCTTTAAGCTTTGATTCCAGGTCTTTAGTATCCAACTTCAAACCTGTAATACAAAGACACACCCAAAGAAACGTAAAAAGAACAAATGAAATTGAAAAAAAACCTAAAAATTCTAGCCTAAGCACAAATCCGCGTCGGCGGCGCCAAAAATTGATGGTTATTTTCAATGATGTTGTAGTAGTAGAGTTCGTCTAAGACTTGTGAAGGTTCGATTTTTAAATTTAATAAAAATAAATATACAAATAATGTTAACAATGGTGAGAGGTACTGGGACTAAGAATTTCACCAAATTCCATTCATGTGATTCAAAATTATTCCTGCACAATTATAGCTTGTATGATAACAATTTGTTGACTCTAGTTCCTTGCCTAATGTAGATTTTGAGAGCAATGAATGTAAATCTAAGCATGAGACATCAAAACATTTTAGCTAAGCATGACCCATCAATTGAAATAACACCCATTCAATAAAAATCATAAATCATTCATAAACAATGCAAGTAGTCATAAAAAGAAATTAATTTATTTACCACAATGACGAAAAATGGCTCCATCCGTCGTCCCAGCATGTGATTTTAGTTCCTCATTATTACAAAGAAAACTGAATAGAAGAAATAAAAGAAAATTGTGAAACTGGCTACCGGCTCACCGTCTCTCCAAACAAAAAATCACCCCTGGTTTCCTGTTCTCGACATCAATATATAGATTTCAACAAAATCTAACCTTCCTCTTTTAATTCTCTTCCACATGTCATGACCAATGGGAGTGTGCCACTTGTCTAAGAATACATAATATCACCTAATAAAGACTCGCCCCATGTACGACCACTTGCTTTTCTTTTCATGGGAAAGAAAATATTATATGAGCACATACTGATCTTATGTACGAGGTAAGTACTCATTTTGTCATTATCTCAATTCCAAAACAGGCGTCATGTATTAATGTGGTGAAGTATATATTATGCTCAAAATCAATCTTCTTTAGTTGCAAAAGATATTTAGTTTCCTTTCTTCCTCCACCATGTCAACATACCTCGTACATTAATTATTGAGTAGGATTTTTCATTTTACGTGATACCTCCTAAATCCTTCGAGAACTAATCACCAAGTCCTTCATCCTAAAATCCACGAGAACAAAATGCCCGAGCATGTTAGTTTCTTAAACCAACTTCAGCCCATCATCTCCTTCACTAATTTAAATTGGGCCTATCCCATTTAGATCCAAAAGTATCCACGACCGATGTACTCCGAAGTCCATATTTTCTTCTTGGCTAGTTTTAGCCGATTTTCTTGGAAGAGCCCATTTTATTCATTTACATACAAAAACACAATCAATACCAAAATAAGCACCAACAATATATATTTTGGGTAGTAAATATGTAAGAATTAATCGCTCATCACACCCCCAAACTTATATTTTGCTAGTCCTCGAGCAAATTTATTCTAGAAAATAAAAAGTCACTAGGTGGCCCTAGTGACCGAGTTAATCTCGGGAGGGTTTACCAAAGGTGTACCCACAAAACCATTGCTTCTAATTGGTCACAAGTATCCAAAGATCTATGAGGACATACGTATTCTCAACCTATCTCCAAGTAACTAGAATGCCAGAGAAATTAAAGGTGTCAGCTCTAAAGCTGACTGAAGAAAAGGGGAGACACATCCGCAACACTACTAGATAAAGAGATATCCGCTACACAGCTAGATAAACATTGTAAGATGCGTCCGCTGCTTTACAGCTGGATAAGATTAGGAGAGAGATAAAGATGAGAGGGACATCTGCTACACAGCTGGACTAATTACGTGTGATGAGTTAAACCAGTGCTAGAAAGATCTTGTGCCAGATTGAAAGCGGACTAACAAAGCAACCAAATGTATCTTTCTTCGACTCTCTCATAGTGCTCAGTAGAAACAACGTCTTCTTTGGTCTTCAACTGTTGATGATAAACTATCGAACCTCATAGAACCTTGACAATTAACTCTTGTCTTCGATTTCTTCCTTGACTTATAAATTTCTACTTCCCTTTGGCCTTATTGAACAAAACGTAACGATGATTTTTTTCATCTTTCATTTTTTTCATTTTTTTTTTTTTTGGAAACAAATATTACAAGACAACAATTTACATGGCTATGAGAGAAGGACTTTCAAAACTTGGATCTTCGCAACTTGTGATGTCTTGGTATCATGGATTCTAACAACTTATATCATTTGCTCTTATAACTTCAACTTTGATTTTTGAATTATTCTTTTCTATTGTTGCTTCTAAACCTAAAACGTCTTCAACTTTCTTCATAGATTTTGATGTCGCTCCGCTTGTTGATGATGATAAGTTTCTACTGAGAGAGAGTCGCAATCCAGTAACTAAGACTACATTGTGAGGTTGCTTTGTCTTTCTGGCATTTCCTGACCTACTTTCCTTTCCATCATGTATGGTTAGGTCCATCACGGTTACCCTCTAAAAGGAACAAGTTCTCTCCTGAATTTCAAGGATCTCAATGTCTTTTTCTCTAATGTCTCAAAAGGTTGTTATCCCTAGCATTCCAATTTCTATCTTTTCGGTGAGAAACAATATGTAAACTTAGCTAACTGGATACCATGTGACGCTAGAAGTTTCAAAAGTGCAACTAAAATGTTCTTCCCCACCCCCAAACTTAAATCTAACAATGTCCTCGATGTTCTAAAGATAAAATTAAAAGCATGAACAAGGAGAAACTATTACCACTTGAGGGAAAAGAAATAAGGAAGAATATTACCGTGTCGCATGAAAATGGGTTACCTCCCAAGAAGTGCTAAGTTTAAAGTCTTCAGCCAGACATCCGAAGGAATTAGTCATCTCATAGTATCATACAAAAGTAGTCGGAATAACTGTGGGTCATCTAGATCAAAAAGTGCTAACCACAAGAAGAGGAAACTGCAACAGACCAAGAAGATACTGAACATACCCTTGTTTAAGACAAATACAACTAGTTGTGGTTCAGGTTCAGGCTCTATGAAAGGGTCTAGATAAAATATTTTCATGGACTGCATTTCCTCATAGCTAAGATCCGATTCAGGTATTAGATTCTGGAAAAACTCAAGTAAAAACTTAGAAGCACATAATAATAACCTAAATAAATGCGAATCCTTAAATTCAATCAGGTTTGACTCACATAGCTGACCACAAAGAAAGAGGTGGTCTTCCTTAAGCAAATGTGTCGACCCTACTCTCCTAAAGTAATTAGGTTTAGTCTCAAAACTTAATAACCGACACATCTGAAAATCATATGTTCCCACAATTGGAAGAAAAGTTTTTGGTGGGAAAACAAAATCAATTTTGGTATGATAGCTTGGGTTAACCACATCAACCAGAGGATGGGTTTCTAACAACTGAGCTCTCCTATGGACACAACTACGTTCAGGAAAAAGTGTATGAAGATAATCTTGTAAGATGGCTGAGGCACAAATTTTAAGTCCTGACTGAGGGATCATTGTAAGAGCTAAAGGTATGGCACAAGGGGAATGATAATCACCCCCAAACTTAGATTTTTGGGTATCTCTAGATAGACTAGCTACAATTTCATTAATTTCTAGATCGTTGGGATCCTGAAAATAGTCAATTGCTTCTTCTAGGTTATACTCAAGTGACGCATCCTCACTCATATTTAATAGCTCTACGAGTTCATTTTCTTCGTCTAAGACCATTGTTTCTAAATCGTTAGAATCTAAAACAGTATTCTCAAAATAAACTCGTTCCTCTAAACCATTATTGACTTCGTCATCAAAAGGAAATACTACATCATCTAAAGAGGTGGTATCTCTAATCAAATCCTCGTCCTTTTGAATAGGTGAATAATCATTAAAATTATCGGGATTTGAACCAGAAATAACACTATCATCATAAAGTTCATTTAGAGTAACAAATTCCTGATCACTATGCCTAAACAGTGCAAGTAGTCATAAAAAGAAATTAATTTATTTACCACAATGACGAAAAATGGCTCCATCCGTCGTCCCAGCATGTGATTCTAGTTCCTCATTATTACAAAGAAAACTAAATAGAAGAAATAAAAGAAAATTGTGAAACTGGCTACCGGCTCACCGGCTCTCCAAAAAAAAAAATCACCCCTGGTTTCCTGTTCTCGACATCAATATATAGATTTCAACAAAATCTAACCTTCCTCTTTTAATTTTCTTCCCCATGTCATGTCCAATGGGAGTGTGCCGCTTGTCTAAGAATACACAATATCACTTAATAAAGACTCGCCACATGTACGACCACTTGATTTTCTTTTCATGGGAAAGAAAATATTATATGAGCACATACTGATCTTATATACGAGGTACGTACTCATTTTGTCATTATCTCAATTCCAAAACAGGCGTCATGTATTAATGTGGTGAAGTATATATTATGCTCAAAATCAATCTTCTTTAGTTGCAAAAGATATTTAGTTTCCTTTCTTCCTCCACCATGTCGACATACCTCGTACATTAATTATTGAGTAGGATTTTTCATTTTACGTGATACCTCCTAAATCCTTCGAGAACTAATCACCAAGTCCTTCATCCTAAAATCCACGAGACCAAAATGCTCTAGCATGTTAGTTTCTTAAACCAACTTCATCCCATCATCTCCTTCACTAACTTAAATTGGGCCTATCCCATTTAGATCCAAAAGTATCCACGACCGATGTACTCCGAAGTCCATATTTTCTTCTTGGCTAGTTTTAGCCGATTTTCTTGGAAGAGCCCATTTTATTCATTTACCTACAAAAACACAATCAATACCAAAATAAGCACCAACAATATATATTTTGGGTAGTAAATATGTAAGAATTAATCGCTCATCACACCCCCAAACTTATATTTTGCTAGTCCTCGAGCAAATTTATTCTAGAAAATAAAAAGTCACTAGGTGGCCCTAGTGACCGAGTTAATCTCGGGAGGGTTTACCAAAGGTGTACCCACAAAACCATTGCTTCTAATTGGTCACAAGTATCCAAAGATCTATGAGGACATACATATTCTCAACCTATCTCCAAGTAACTAGAATGTCAGAGAAATTAAAGGTGTTAGCTCTAAAGCTGACTGAAGAAAAGGGGAGACACATCCGCAACACTACTAGATAAAGAGATATCCGCTACACAGCTAGATAAACATTGTAAGATGCGTCCGCTGCTTTACAGCTGGATAAGATTAGGAGAGAGATAAATATGAGAGGGACATCTGCTACACAGCTGGACTAATTACGTGTGATGAGTTAAACCAGTGCTAGAAAGATCTTGTGCCAGATTGAAAGCAGACTAACAAAGCAACCAAATGTATCTTTCTTCGACTCTCTCATAGTGCTCAGTTGAAACAACGTCTTCTTCGGTCTTCAACTGTTGATGATAAACTATCGAACCTCATAGAACCTTGACAATTAACTCTTCTCTTCGATTTCTTCCTTGACTTATAAATTTCTACTTCCCTTTGGCCTTATTGAACAAAACGTAACGATGATTTTTTTCATCTTTCATTTTTTTCATTTTTTTTTTTTGCAAACAAATATTACAAGACAACAATTTACATGGCTATGAGAGAAGGACTTTCAAAACTTGGATCTTCGCAACTTGTGATGTCTTGGTATCATGGATTCTAACAACTTATATCATTTGCTCTTATAACTTCAACTTTGATTTTTGAATTACTCTTTTCTATTGTTGCTTCTAAACCTAAAACGTCTTCAACTTTCTTCATAGATTTTGATATCGCTCCGCTTGTTGATGATGATAAGTTTCTACTGAGAGAGAGTCGCAATCCAGTAACTAAGACTACATTGTGAGGTTTCTTTGTCTTTCTGGCATTTCCTGACCTACTTTCCTTTCCATCATGTATGGTTAGGTCCATCACGGTTACCCTGTAAAAGGAACAAGTTCTCTCCTGAATTTCAAGGATCTCAATGTCTTTTTCTCTAATGTCTCAAAAGGTTGTTATCCCTAGCATTCCAATTTCTATCTTTTCGGTGAGAAACAGTATGTAAACTTAGCTAACTGGATACCATGTGACGCTAGAAGTTTCAAAAGTGCAACTAAAATGTTCTTCCCCACCCCCAAACTTAAATCTAACATTGTCCTCGATGTTCTAAAGATAAAATTAAAAACATGAACAAGGAGAAACTATTACCACTTGAGGGAAAAGAAATAAGGAAGAATATTACCGTGTCGCATGAAAATGGGTTACCTCCCAAGAAGTGCTAAGTTTAAAGTCTTCAGCCAGACATCCGAAGGAATTAGTCACCTCATAGTATCATACAAAAGTAGTCGGAATAACTGTGGGTCATCTAGATCAAAAAGTGCTAACCACAAGAAGAGGAAACTGCAACAGACCAAGAAGATACTGAACATACCCTTGTTTAAGACAACTACAACTAGTTGTGGTTCAGGTTCAGGCTCTATGAAAGGGTCTAGATAAAATATTTTCATGGACTGCATTTCCTCATAGCTAAGATCCGATTCAGGTATTAGATTCTGGAAAAACTCAAGTAAAAACTTAGAAGCACATAATAATAACCTAAATAACTGCGAATCCTTAAATTCAATCAGGTTTGACTCACATAGCTGACCACAAAGAAAGAGGTGGTCTTCCTTAAGCAAATGTGTCGACCCTACTCTCCTAAAGTAATTAGGTTTAGTCTCAAAACTTAATAACCGACACATCTGAAAATCATATGTTCCCACAATTGGAAGAAAAGTTTTTGGTGGGAAAATAAAATCAATTTTGGTATGATAGCTTGGGTTAACCACATCAACCAGAGGATGGGTTTCTAACAACTGAGCTCTCCTATGGACACAACTACGTTCAGGAAAAAGTGTATGAAGATAATCTTGTAAGATGGCTGAGGCACAAATTTCAAGTCCTGACTGAGGGATCATTGTAAGAGCTAAAGGTATGGCACAAGGGGAATGATAATCACCCCCAAACTTAGATTTTTGGGTATCTCTAGATAGACTAGCTACAATTTCATTAATTTCTAGATCGTTGGGATCCTGAAAATAGTCAATTGCTTCTTCTAGGTTATACTCAAATGACGCATCCTCACTCATATTTAATAGCTCTACGAGTTCATTTTCTTCGTCTAAGAACATTGTTTCTAAATCGTTAGAATCTAAAACAGTATTCTCAAAATAAACTCGTTCCTCTAAACCATTATCGACTTCGTAATCAAAAGGAAATACTACATCATCTAAAGAGGTGGTATCTCTAATCAAATCCTCGTCCTTTTGAATAGGTGAATAATCATTAAAATTATCGGGATTTGAACCAGAAATAACACTATCATCATAAAGTTCATTTAGAGTAACAAATTCCTGATCACTATACCTAAAAATTTCAAATTCTTCATCAACACTATCCACATCATAATAAAATGAAAATGGTTGAACCTCATCTAAAGTAGTGTTACCAATTCTAACCTCGTCATCTTGATAAAAATTATCCTTATTTTCACGGGTGATATAGGAAAGAATGTATTGGCAATCAAGAGTAATTCGAGCAGTTCTTTCTTCCGTCTCTAATTTAAGCCTACGTGTTGACTCAGCAAACTCACGTGTTGACTCAGTTAACTTACGCATTGACTCAAGTATCTTACGTGCTTCATCGAGAGGAGAGGAATTATAAGAATCTTGCTCGTATGACCGGTGGGAATGTGGATAGTAATTGGGCTCACCATGGTATGACCCATATCCTTCAAAAGGATGGCGTTCCCAACCACTATTCCCAACATGGTCATAAAAAGGATGATGTCCATATTCAAATTCAGGTCGATATTCATTGTATTGGCTTCTATCATACCAGTTCGACATTATTAATTGCAAAGGATTCTACACAATCACAAACAAGGCTGACTCGACCAAATCAAACCTATAAAATCTAGCAAACAACAAGCATGATGGCTCCACTTAGATTGTTTCTAGACCAGCTTCTAATATTTCGAAAAGGAATTCGTTACAATCTGAGCAAACCTCTCTGGAATCAATCCGAGTTTAAGTAAGTTGAATTGAGACGAGGGAAGCTGCGAGGAGCTTTGATACCCAAGGTCTCACCGGTATTATAAGGCGGCGCAGTCACGCATTCAACTCGCAGAAACCATCATGAACTTCAAAGTATGCTCAAAAGAGTAACCAATATTTTTCGAACGACTTTCTATAAGCTCGTTACCCTATAGGTCTCGTTCTAGTCAAAATTTTAAGCTTAGGTTCGCGTTTGGTTTCGTTTTCCTAAGGCGGGCAAGAAGGAAACGGTGATGAAATCCGAGTCCTTATCTTAATTTGGCCAGGCCTTCCCTTTACTAGGAAATTAAAACAACCGTATTCAAATCCTCACATATATTCACCTTAAGGCATACAATAAACCCGCTGACAGGGGATTCGCGGGTGTTTCGAAAGCTTACCTCCCGTACCAGACGGGCGCAGAACCGCTGAAGTCGACTCGGGCCACGACTCCTATGTCATGTGCAACCCGAGGGGCCGAGACGATATTGTAATCGTCCTTCCCTGCAAACAGTTTTATATTTAATGTACCCTTTCTTAGGGTTTAAAAAAATAATTGTCCAAGTCCAAAGTCCAAATAAAGTGCAAAAGAAAAGAAATAAAAGAAAAAATAATAATAATTACAAAAAATGGAAGGTATCTAAAAAAAAAATTCTCTCTCTTTTGGCTTTAAGCTTTGATTCCAGGTCTTTAGTATCCAACTTCAAACCTGTAATACAAAGACACACCCAAAGAAACGTAAAAAGAACAAATGAAATAAAAAAAAAAAACTAAAAATTCTACCTAAGCACAAATCCGCGTCGGCGGCGCCAAAAATTGATGGTTATTTTCAATGATGTTGTAGTAGTAGAGTTCGTCTAAGACTTGCGAAGGTTCGATTTTTAAATTTAATAAAAATAAATATACAAATAACGTTAACAATGGTGAGAGGTACTGGGACTAAGAATTTCACCAAATTCCATTCATGTGATTCAAAATTATTCCTGCACAATTATAGCTTGTATGATAACAATTTGTTGACTCTAGTTCCTTGCCTAATGTAGATTTTGAGAGCAATGAATGTAAATCTAAAGCATGAGACATCAAAAAAATTTAGCTAAGCATGACCCATCAATTGAAATGACACCCATTCAATAAAAATCATAAATCATTCATAAACATTGCAAGTAGTCATAAAAAGAAATTAATTTATTTACCACAATGACGAAAAATGGCTCCATCCGTCGTCCCAGCATGTGATTCTAGTTCCTCATTATTACAAAGAAAACTAAATAGAAGAAATAAAAGAAAATTATGAAACTGGCTACCGGATCACCGGCTCTCCAAAAAAAAAAATCACCCCTGGTTTCCTGTTCTCGACATCAATATATAGATTTCAACAAAATCTAACCTTCCTCTTTTAATTCTCTTCCATATGTCATGTCCAATGGGAGTGTGCCACTTGTCTAAGAATACATAATATCACCTAATAAAGACTCGCCACATGTACGACCACTTGCTTTTCTTTTCATGGGAAAGAAAATATTATATGAGCACATACTGATCTTATGTACGAGGTAAGTACTCATTTTGTCATTATCTCAATTCCAAAACAGGCGTCATGTATTAATGTGGTGAAGTATATACTATGCTCAAAATCAATCTTCTTTAGTTGCAAAAGATATTTAGTTTCCTTTCTTCCTCCACCATGTCAACATACCTCGTACATTAATTATTGAGTAGGATTTTTCATTTTACATGATACCTCCTAAACCCTTCGAGAACTAATCACCAAGTCCTTCATCCTAAAATCCACGAGACCAAAATGCCCGAGCATGTTAGTTTCTTAAACCAACTTCAGCCCATCATTCCTTCACTAATTTAAATTGGGCCTATCCCATTTAGATCCAAAAGTATCCACGACCGATGTACTTCGAAGTCCATATTTTCTTCTTGGAATCCTAGTTTTAGCCGATATTCTTGGAAGAGCCCATTTTATTCATTTACCTACAAAAGCACAATCAATACCAAAATAAGCACCAAAACAATATATATTTTTGGTAGTAAATATGTAAGAATTAATCGCTCATCAACGGGATAACCAGTTCATAAACGGCTTGTCGCTTCCAGAGAACTGACATGTCTATTCTCTTTATTGCTCAACTGTTAGTTATAGGAAATTGACAATTCATTTTTCACCTCTGTTGCTGCATAACTTTAGCTGGCTCCAACTATCACTCGCATGTGAATTGACCTTTTTGCCTTTTACACTCCAAATGTACGATTTCTCCTTATTTTGCTCCAAATGACTCCAAAGTACCTATAACACTCAAAAGCAAATATAAAACACATAATTTACAAGAAAACACGCAAAGAAAGCATAAAAATAGATAAATATAGAGGTGTTTATGACACCTATCAAATTCCCGCACACTTAGACTTTTCTAGTCCTCAAGCAAATCAAACTAAAATAAACAGAACTTTGTTTCGCTGAGGATACGGTTATACTTAACATGTATAACAAGCCTTTGAACCCCTAGGCGTCCCTAGTGGACGAGTTATAGTCTCGTGAGGGTTTACTAGAGATATACCCACAAAAACCTACTTTTCCAACTTACAAGTTCTCCGAAATGATAGCATCCAACGCACTAAGAAGACATAGAGATTCTACACACTAGTAATAAGAAGTTAGACACATATATGAACACAATCTCATCCTTAAAAGTTGAGAGAGAAATAACCATCCCTTATTGAAAGAAATCCAGGTTCGAGAGTGATCGAAAGTCTCGACTCTGCCTCACAAGAAAGGGTTGTATGAAGTTGATTTCAATAATAAATAGATTTTTTATGGGTCTCACAAGTGTCCAGGTAAGAATGAAGAGAGAATCCTGCGATACGTTGAATAGTAGGAATGCAAAACCCTCCGAATTGTTTTGAAAACCCAATCTTTTATTTATTTTGAAAACCCTTTTTTCTGACGATCTCTAAGAAAGGAAATCAACCACTTAACGAATGTGGAAATATGCTTACTTACCTCGTTATCCGTTTGACGTGCAGTTAGCACCACTCTCACAACATCCATAGAAACGTCTTCGGTCTTCAATCCTTGTATTCATCTTCGTCTTCGGTCTTCAACTATCGATGATAACTCTTGAACTTCGTAGAATCTTGACAAGGTAACACTTTTCTTCTAATTCCTTGTTGCTTGAAACTTCATTATGGATATTCCTTCTTTCCATTGGCTTTATTGAAAGAAAAAAACTAAAAACAAACCAAAATATGATACAACACATTTTTCTTATCTCTTTTTTCCTTTTTTTTCATTGAGACAAGAAAAATAAAAAAAATACAAAGTGAAAACAATCACAAAAAAAATAAAAATGAACCTAACAAAATTTTCTCTTGTCTCTTTTTTTTCATTTTTTTTTAATTGACAGGGGACCTAGCTTAATGATCATGTCCCAAGTTTTTTTTTTTTTAATTTTTTTGGACAAGAGAAAATAATACAAATAAAGATAAAATAAAAATGCAAGTACAAAGGCCATGGTATAAATACTTTACCGCTTGATTCTTCACAACTTGTATGTCTCGATATCATAAACTTCTTGAACTCTCATCTTGATAATTTTTACTCTTGTACATAAGTCTTCAACTTGTAAAAATTCTGCTCCTTGTCTTGTTGCTTACTTGAATCTGAAATCTGCTCATTTATGTATTGTTGCTTGTAAACCTTGAACGTCTTCAACTTTCCTTCGAATTTGTGGTGCTCCTCTTGTTGATGATGATGGTGTTTCTATGGAACTGTTGGTGTAGAGAGAGATAAAGTGGATGGTGTTAAATGCGAACAAGATTACAAGTGGTATTTAAGTTAGCAATTCGATGTCACCATCATGATTGATAAAATAGCACTCAAGAGATCAAATTAGTGTTTCTATTGGTGGGAGGTTGGGTAGCTCACCATTCTACCCGGAGTTTACGTACGGTGACACACACTCTAAAAGCACATATTTAGACACGTACAAAGAATTGAAGGTCGGTGCCTCACATGATTTAACATGGGTAGTCTCCACTATAGGGGATCATAAATCTAATACCGAATTCAGTCTGCACTTCATTTGCCACTGGCATGGTTAAATCCAACTTTAACTCTCATACAAGCAAGAAACCCGATCACGTTCTCGGGCATCTCTAAGTTCAGACACTCTTGTGAGAATTTCGATGTAATCTTAGCGACATGTATACTATTTGATTCTAAACTAACAAGTTGGAGTTTTTCATGCACTAATTTACAAAAAAGTTGAAAAATCATGAAAAATTTAAAATACAAATTCTTAACAACTCCCCCACACTTAAACTTTACATTTGTCCTTAATGTAAATTGAATCGTCCAAAGAAATTCAAGGTGGGAAATCTTATAATGATATGCGACAAGAAATTATAAAAATTAAATACAAGACAAGAATAAATAAGAGATAAGAGATATAAAACCAATGGATTTCCTCCCATGCAGCGCTTGGTTTAAAGTCATCAGCCCGACTATATCCTTGCAAGATTCATTCCCCATATACCAACAATCTGAAAAGTCGGGGATCCTTCCATGTAACCTGTTTTGGAAATACTAGCTTCACACAAATATTAGTACAAGAAAACAGAATTAAAATTATCGCTCCATAAAAGTTTCCCCCACATTTAGTCTTTTCTACACTTGGGAGTGTATAAAGAACATAAATATCAGGAACTTCTATGGTTTCTTCTTTGCAAACATCCATAGTATGAGAATCAAATGTTTCTAACGGCGGATATCAAGAAACAAAATTATTTAACAATATTCTCGAAGCACGTATATTCAAGCCAATAAGAGGTAAAGGAAAAGGATTAATAGGCAAAGGGTTAGACAAACCTTGAAACTCTTGTGTTATAGTATCCTATTCATCCTTAAAGAATTCAAGTGAATTACTTACCTCTTGCACATTGTGGTCCTCTATCAAACCTTGCAAGCATTCTTCATCAATTTCTGCCTTGACCAAAGTCTCGACATCAACGTCAACATTACAATCATTTGCAAGCTCAATTGGGTCTTCCACAACATTACTTAATTTGGTATCATTTTCAACGCACTCCTCTTTGTTGTATGGATCTTACTCTTTTGCGGATGCAATTCAGTCCATAAGGAACTTTTTTAGAATATTCATTGCATCATTCTGAAGCTCTACCTTTTGAATAGGTTCTTGATCATTATAAAGATCAAGGCTTGAGTAAGCTACATTAGTGTCATCATATTCCTCTTCATATTCATCTTGATCCCAAAAATATTCCACCGTACTCCTTTGGGAAATGTCACCATGAATTGCTTCGACCGATGTATCTTCACAATCATCTTCACTTTCATAGTTAACATAAAGTTGGTCGTCACTGAATTTAGTGTACTAGTCTCAAACTCATCCTTTTGAATAGGTGAATGATCATTATTAAGATCAAGAGTTGAGTTAACTACACAATTATCAGTGAAAGACCCCAAAGGTTTCCCTTTTCATCATTAGCATCAATCAAATATTCATCACAAACCACGAGCACATTAGAATAGTTATTGCTTTGAAAGCAAAGTTCTTCCTCATACCTTTCTTCTTTGTATTGATCAATACCTCTTCGTAAGTTAGCAATACCTTCACGAAGTTCTTGGGTTGCTCATCTCTAGTCTCTTTAGCTTTTTGAAACTCTTGTTGTACATAGTTGGAAATTTTTTCCAAAAATTTAGAGACTTGTTTGTTCACGAGCATAAGAATCCCAAATCCTTGTGGTTGTTCACACACATAATCGCCATAAGGTTGTTGATACGTATGAGAACCACAATATTCTGTAGGTTATTGATCATATCCAATAAATTGGTTTTGATTATATCTATGGAATGATTGGAAATTATCATATTGTTGAGGTTGGAAGCCGTATCTATTGTTCCAATATGCTCCATCCATGAGAAAACCAGAAAATAAAACAAGAAAAAAACTAAAAAACAAAAATAAAGGGTGTTCATTTTTTATACCCCCAGAAAATGTTAATGGTACCCCATTTGTTAGTTATGTTAGTTATAATTCGGTTAAAATAAAAATCATAATTTTTCTTTGAAAATATTGATAGCGATACCCCCAAGTTTCGGTAGCCTTTCAGATCTCTCCATTTCTGTGATTTTAAAGTATGCATCTACATAGAAAAATGGGGAAGACCACTAAATTTTAATTAAATAGAACAAAAATCAAAAGAAGGAAAAGAGGGGAAACATACGACGACAACATCTTCATATTCTTAAGTAACCCTTTCTAGGATTTCAAAGACAAGATTGATGTTCAAAAGATGTTTGACGTATCCTTCAATGCTTTGAATCCATGTCTCACCATTCCTATTCTTTTGGCCTCCTTATTTTTTGACTCTATTTCTTCTTCTGATTTATCACAGTCTCCAAGGTATTGATTTCAATATCTGTTTCTTTTCCTTAGTAATGGAGGAGCTGAAGTTATTATTGTCGTCGCTGTTGTAGTAGGAGAGGTCGTGGTGGTGGTCTAAAATGATTAATTTGAGAGATTGTCATCAGCGTAAGAGCTACAAGAGATTATTTTTTTCGAAACATTAACATGAGATGAATGAAAAAACCCATGTTTGTTTTCTTTTCCCTTCCCTATAATGAAAGCCTAACAGATCACCAATGCTAGATCTAATAGATTTTTATTCGATGCTCGAAGAACTTTTTACTCTAAATTAAGTTGCGAGTATCAAATCTATCAAACTCTATACGCTAAATTTGCAAGTATATTCAAAACCAAAACACCCCAAATTTTCTAGGGTCTTTTTCTTCTTTTTTTCCTGGTGTTGAAGAAGAACGATGTCTATCTCTTTGCTTATTTAATCTTCCCTCCCTCATTAACGTAATAATCCATCTCTTCAATCCTTGGAGTCACAGAGAAACGAAAACAGTAGTCAATTTTCACGATGCTTTTCTGTTTGTATACTTGGGGGTATACAAGGTTGACACGTTTGATGGGGTAGGAAGAAAAGTTTTAAGGATACGGAGATAAATGGGTATTGTTAGTATTTCTTGGGGGTATATAAAGGAACACCTAAAATAAAAAACCAAAAACAAATAACAACCCCCTGCCTCCACGGCAGCGGTACCAAAATTTGATCGATGTCGTATGCGTCAAAAATAAATTACTTTCTCACTACTTAAAATATATAATATAGCAAGGGCAAGAAAGGATCGTTGCCACAGAGAGGACTAAGGTTGTCAAGTTGTTTCGGTTTCCTAAAAATAACAATGGGGGATTTTCTGATTTTAATGTATCTAAAGTAAAATAAAAGAAAATAAAGAAATAAACAAGCAAATCAAGTAGAAGAGATATTAGTTAAGGATTCATCTTCATCCACAAACATGCTTTTTAACAATAAGTAGAATTGATATTTAATCTCAACTTAATCAAAAGCCCTAGGATACCTTGATCGCAAGAATATCCCGCCAATTTCCTCTTGTCATCAACAAACACATTAAAAGATGTGAATATGAATTCTACCTAAGAGAACAACCTAATGTGTAAAAGCATTAATCAGGTTTAATTCCCTAGATGCATTAAGTTCTATGAAATCAGGATAATCAAAGTAATTGAACGTGTAAAAGCACTAATCCGATTCAACAAAGGTTATGTCTCACTTGAGACTACTAGGATGTATTACTACAAGCAATAATCACAATTATGCTACTGGTAATCAGGAATCTATCACTTTTGCGTATAATAAATCCTAATCTAGCAATAGAGATGAAAACAAACTCCATCGATTCTAGACTCGACTAAACAAGCACTCAAATCATGTAACAATATTAATAGTGAATCATAAGCGTCAAAGTATGGAGACAAAACTAATTTATTGAACAAAACTCATGCTTGAAAATCTAATTTATTCCTTAACCAATGATAAAAACTAGGTACTCATATCAAATGAGTTCATAACAAGAAGGAAGATAAAACCTATCATGTTTCTAAACCCTAGAATAAAAGTAGTAAAAGAGATATGTCATCTCCCTAGAGGAGAGTTCCTTGATATAGGTGATAAGTCTTCCTTTTATATCCTCTCTTCTCCTGCCAAGTTCCCAAGTTCCAAGTTTAGGTCAAAGCCAAATAAGCTCGGCCAAAAGAACCATTTTTCGGGGACCATGTTTTTTTTGTGGGGGACCATGATTCTATTTTAGGCAAGACATTATAAGTAATCCTAAGTCACTCCTTATCTAAATGTTTTTCTTAATATCAAACTTACTCTCCTTAATTAAATGTGTTAGTTTAATAATTAATTAGTTATTACTTAATAATTAGTATGATTAGTAATGATTCGTTACCATTAAGAAGTTCTATTACAAAAAAATGAAAAATTTTCTTTGCGAGAAATTTTAAATTTTTTTGCGATTAAGTTCGGTTACCCAAATTTATGACCAAAAACGAACTTAATGATTAGTGATTAGTATGATTAGTAATGATTAGTTACCAGTAAGAATTCCAGTTACAAAAAATTGAAATTTTTCCTTGCGATCAAACCGAACTCTATATTTGGTGTGACCATTAAATAGTTTGGTTATAAAAAAATTTAAAATTTTTTACGATCAAACCGAACTTAAAGTTCGGTTAAGAAACATTTTTTGCGACGTAACCGAACTAAAGTTCGGTTGGGAAATGTTTTTTGCAACTAACCGAACTATTAGGGTTCGGTTGGGAATTTTTTTTTGCTACTAACCGAACTAAGGTTCGATTGGGAATTGTTTTTTGCTACTAACTGAACTATTAGGGTTCGGTTGGGAAATGTTTTTAGCGACATAACCTAACTACGGTTCGGTTGGGAATTTTTTTTTGCGAAATAGCCAAACTGTTCTTCATGTTCATCATTTCCATTAGGTTCGGTTAGTTCGACAAAGTTTTTCACATAATTCCTAGCCGAATTTCTCTCTGCAACTTCCATTTTCAACTCATTTTGAGGTTAATACTCATTTTTCAATCGAATGAGGAACGTCAAACAAAGAGAGAAGAAGAGGATAAATTTTTTTTTTCAAAACTAAAAAATTTCGATTCCCCCTATTTTTGTTTTTGATTTTGCCTAATAAGACCATGGTCCCCCAAAAAAACCATGGTCCCTAAAAAATGGTTTGGCCAAAGCTATTTGCATGTACAGCCCACCAGATGTTAGCCCATTAAGTCAGCCCATAACATAAGTTAACTTGTCGGTTCTGTGAAAATGACAAGCTAATTCTTCCTTTCTACCTTCACCAGTAAATGGCACAATTCACTCTCCTTCTCTGCATTGATTCCTAGCATTCATCTATTCTTTTTAATCACTACCTTCTAGTCTGAATTCTTGCTTCAAAATACCAACCAACAACCACAACAACTCATTGCAACATCACAAATCTACATCAGCATTTCAGCTCAACTCCCATTCTATTTGCCACCAATCATGACTGTAACTTCACCTGTAGCTGCATTCTGACTCCAACAGCAACTCTGGCTCTTATTTTGCACCACAAGAATCATAGCCTTGAGCCAGTTCAATAACATCATTATCACATTCTCTGTTGTATCTCCTGCAACTCAATCAACACCTGCAATTCCCATTGTATCTTTACATCATCAGCTCATAATCCACTGCATTCCAGTTCTGCTCTGTTGCTCAGCACCGGTTCCAGCTTACCTTGAGCCATTCTGTCATCTCAGGCCAACAAACACCACCTGAACCAACATCATCTCAGCTTCGGCCTTGCAACTGCAATAATCTCCAGCTCTACATAGCCACCATCATCCCTGCAACATTCTTCCAGCCATCACTTCACCCATGTTCCATATTCTTCGGAACTCCATCTGCAGTTCAATACCAGCGCCATCAAATCCACCTGCCTCAGTGACCAGCTTCTTCTCAACCTTGTACCCTAGCCAAGACAACATCCTTGCAACAATCTCCAGAGTCACTACCACATGAACTGCAGCTTCAATCATTTCACTAGAACACCACCACTGCAATTCACACCTGCAATTCCAGGTCAAACCCATCTTCAGTTCATCTGTAATATCAACAGCAGCAGCATTTGCAATTCATACAAGCCACCTAACCTGCACTCCATCACATATTCTCCCACCTCAGCACCAAATGAAGCTCAACTGCAACCTAAGCGTACATCTATTTCAGTCCATTGCATCCTTTGCAATTGCAGTTGCAATTCCATTTACCATGACCTGTACAGCTGCAAATACCGCCAGAACCATTCCATCTTTCTCTGTAATCTTCCTTCTGTTGCAGCTTCACCAATTCGAGTATAATCAACACCTCAACCAACTGCAATTCCAGGCTACAGCTCTACCATAAACCACCAAGAATACAACACCACCATGTTCTGGCACCATCTCTTCCATTATCAACCACCACAGGCTCATGTTTTCTTCTCAGCACAAACTCAAAACCCAGATCTCAACTTCTTCTTCTGAGATTTCTCATGAACCAAAAAACCAATTTAAATCCTAAGTTCTCTGTTCTTGGATACAACAACAGAAACCCCTAATTCATCTTTAGTTCTTCCAATTCGTGACCTAAGTCTTCAATTTATCATACCCCTACACAGATTGATAACCATTTACAGAACCCATTAATGATTCTTCTTCTCTGCCTTCTCTGCTTCAATAAATTCAACAAACCCTTGAAATCAATCCTCTTCTACATAATTGTTGGAGAAATTACTAATAATGTAACTGAGAAGAAGATACTTAGCTCAAAATAATGTTGCTGATGTTGCTGCACAGAAAATGTAGAGGCACGTAAACTACGCTGTCCTAAAGGCAATATCGCCTTCCACTCCTCTGAGATGCTACAGCAGTTGGCGAGTCACCTCCAGGATACAACTACAGTTAGTACCCCTCAATGTAGCATACAATGAGGGTACCCTTAGAGCTTGGCAGAACTTAAAACAGTAGAAGAAATGTTTACAGAAAAACAGAGGGAGAGTAGAAGAGATGTTTCTCTGTGGTGTGTCAAATGAGCTCAAGACTCCTCCCTTATATAGTGTTTAAGACGTTACAAACGAGAGGAAAAAATGCATGCAACCAAACCATTCGTATGACAGAAATACTAGTAATGTTGGGTTAAAAACAGTGTTGCTTTTGTCAGGCTTAGAGCAGTGTGTTGTCAAGAAGCCAAGCCAAACATGTACGGACAAGAAACCCAAAACAAATACGTGCAGACAAGAAAGCCAGGATAAACAGGTGCAGACAAGGAAAGCAAGACAAACACGTACAGACAAGAAAGCCAAGACAAAGAAGAATATTCTTCTACATGTGTGTAAAACACGTACCAAAAGTTTCAGCAAAAAGATAGGATCTAATGAACCCACACCCACACCCACACCCGAGCCCGAGCCCGAGCCCGACCCGACCCGACCGACCGGACGGACGGCGGCGGCATGCGTGCTTCTGTGCGAAGCACCGCGCATACGGGAAAGGCAACCTTGCCCTAGTCTAAGCCTTCCCTCCAAGCACAAAAGTCTAATGACCCAAGGGCCATGCCCTTATAGCCAATTCTATGGTATTTATGTTTAAAAACTCTTTAGATTTTAGTCAATGTGGGACTATTGTTTTATCTATTCAAAAGAAAAAAAAAATAATGGGAAATAGGTCTAGGGATCAAAACATAGTCCAAGGAAAAATTGGTAATTTTAAATCGTTTTTTCTAACAATCCCCCACATGAATGATAAAACATATCGACGAAATACGAGAAAACATAATACATCAATATTAGGCTAAGGTGTCCCAGAGATTGAACCTTAACATAGTGAGAGGTTACCGGAACTGCTTGTTGTTTCGGTGAACACAATGTCTTGAACCATCAACAGTGAGTGCAATTCAGAAATAACAACCACACTTTGATGTCTCAAACAAAAAGAAAGCTGCCAAGCTCTTGACGTTGTGCCCGTTTTGGCCGTGGGCTTAATCCCGGACTTAATGATTGTCTCTAGAGAAAAAGCTCAAATTCTCATAGGAAGCGGCCCCACTTCCAACATCCACATAGGTGAGTCCATTAAGAGTGTCCTGCCACACTCCGCTTTAAACAAAGCCATGGAACTCATTAAGATCTTGACAGATCATCCTAAAACATGCAGGCAGCACTATCATACGGTTACACCATAGGGAGGGACAAAGATAGTGCTTTCTCTCGACATCACCAAAAATTAGTTATCTCATTGAACCTTGATCTTGGAGCTCCGTTCACAAGGTTGAGTGTCCTTCATGGCGATTTATTCTATGAGCTTGAGTCCCATCCCCTTCGATGTGGATCTAACTACCTCTCTAGATAACCCTTTCGTCAAAGGATCTGCAATATTCTCTTTAGACCTTACAAAGTCTATAGAGATGATGCCAGTAGAGAGTAGTTGTTTCACTGTCTTGTGTCTTCTTCGAAGATGTATAGACTTTCCGTGACACAGACGCACCACCAAGTGTGAAGATGTACCCACTAGTGGATTTGCACTCATCTGAGTCTGATATCCAGTTAGCATCACAATACCCTTCTAGCACAGCAAGATACTTCCCAAAACTTAAGCAATAGTTTGAAGTTCCTCTCAGGTACCGTAGAACTCTGTAGAGAGCATTCCAGTGATCCTGCCCAGGGTTGCAAGTGTACCTGCTTAATCTACTCACAGTATAGGCAATATCAGGTCTTGTACAGTTCATTAAATACATAAGACTGCCAATAACACGAGAATACTCAAGTTGATAAATACCCTCACCCTTGTTCTTTTTCAATTTGCAATTGGGATCATAAGGAGTAGTTGCAGGTTTAGCATTTTCATGATTAAATCTCTTAAGCACAGTTTCAACATAATGAGATTGACTAAGACTATATCCATCAAACATCTTTCTGATTTTCATCCCTAAGATTACATCAGCAGGGCCTAAGTCTTTCATGTCAAAGTGTTCGTTAAGCATGCTTTTAGTGGTATTAATACTATCAAGGTTACTACCTAATATGAGCATATCATCAACATATAGGCACACAATAACATGAGAATCATCCACAGATTTAATGTAAACAAATTTATCAGATTCATTAACCTTGAAGCCATTAGATATCATTACATGATTAAATTTTTCATGCCACTGTTTAGGTGCTTGTTTTAAACCATACAAAGATTTTTTCAGTTTGCATACTTTATCTTCAAACCCTTTCACAACAAGACCTTCAGGTTGGTCCATATAAATTTCTTCATTCAATTCACCATATAAAAAAGCAGTTTTAACATCCATCTGATGTATATGCAAATCATAAATAGAAGCAATAGCAATCAGCATCCGGATAGAAGTGATTCTAGTGACCGGTGAATAGGTATCAAAGAAATCTAATCCTTCCTGTTGTCTGTACCCCTTAGCTACCAACCTAGCTTTGTGTTTTTCTATAGTTCCATCTGTTCTAAGTTTCCTTTTGAAGACCCACTTGCAACCTATGGTTTTACTACCAGGAGGTAAGTCTACAAGGTCCCAAGTTTCATTTTGTTGAATGGAATCCCACTCATTAATTGAAGCTTCTTCCCAGAAGGGAGCTTCCGGAGAGGTCAAAGCTTCCTTATAAGTTTGGGGTTCAGTCTCTACCGTAAGAGTCACAAAATCTGGACCATAAATTTTCTCGGTTCTGACCCTCTTACTTCTTCTAGGTTCGGTTTCAGCATCTAGAGACGGGGGTTGACTAGTCGAAGGAACATCTGAGAGATCATCGCGAACCCTTTTATGAGGTCCAGACCCTAAAGGGAAAATGTGTTCGAAAAACACTGCATCTCTGGATTCCATTATGGTGTTCTCACCAATTACCATGAACCTATAAGCACTAGTGTGCTCAGGATATCCTAGGAAAACACAATCTACAGTTTTAGGTCCTAGTTTGGTTTTCTTGGAATGAGGAGTGGCCACCTTGGCCAAACACCCCCACACTTTAAAGTATGCATAAGACGGTTGTCTTCCTTTCCATAACTCATATGGAGTTTTGTCGGATTTCTTAAATGGAACTCGGTTCAAAATATAGCAAGCAGAGAGAATTGCTTCCCCCCACAGGTTCGAAGGTAGCCCTGAACTAGCTAACATAGCGTTCACCATATCTATGAGTGTTCGGTTTTTCCTTTCAGCTACTCCATTCGACTCAGGTGAAGAAGGTGCAGTAGTTTCATGAATGATTCCATTAAGTTTGCAGAATTCTCCTATAGGTATCACATACTCACCGCCTCGGTCCGACCTAAGAGTTTTAATAGTGACACCTCGTTGGTTTTCTACTTCAAGTTTATATAATTTGAAAGCGTCTAAGGCTTCATCTTTAATTTTAAGAAGATAAACCTGACAGTATCTTGAGTGATCATCTATAAAAGTGATGTACCATTTTTTACCTCCTCTAGTTGGTGTTGATTTCAAATCTCCCAAATATGAGTGGATTAGTTCTAGGGGAGTTGTACTACGTTCAACCTTTTTGTTAAAGGGTTTTCTAGCATATTTAGATTCAACACAAATTTCACATTTATGACCTCTGTCAAAGTTTATTTTAGGAATGCAGCCTAATTTAGCAAGTCTTTCAATAGATTTGAAATTAACATGTCCTAGTCTATCATGCCAAACATGTGAGGAGTCACAAACATAAGCAGAAGAAGATGCATTGTCATTCAAGTTCAAAGAAAGTACACTAAGCTTAATCATGTTATCAGTGACATATCCTTTTCCTACGAAATCACCACCTTTAGAGATTACAACCTTGTTAGACTCAGCTACAAATTTAAAACCTTTCCCAAGTAAGATGGTTTATGAGATAAGATTCTTGCATATGTCCGGGACGTGATACACGTCATTCAGTGCGAGAGTTTTTCCTGAAGTGAGTTTCAATTCAACCTTGCCTTTTCCCACCACTTTAGAGGTAGAAGAGTTTCCCATAAACAATTTCTCATCGTCTCCTACTTTGTTATAGGAGGAGAAAGCATTTCTGAATTTACAGACATGCCTAGTGGCTCCAGAATCAAGCCACCAGTCTCTCACATTGGTCACATTAGAGACAAGGTTGACTTCAGACACCATGCCAGTAAAATATCCAGAATCATCTACTACGTTTGCCTTATTTTTATGTTTAGGATCATTTTTGGTCTTTTTAGGTGCCCTGCAATCTTTGGCCATATGACCAGTTTTCCCACAGTTATAGCAGTCGCCTTTGATGGTGTTTTTGGAGACACCACCCTTTGGCTTAAGATGGTTACCTTTGGAGTTACGTTGTTTGTTACGTTTACCATTTTTGTTGGATTCTCCGTGCTTTTTCTTTGACGCAACATTATCATCCAGGACATGAGCTTTGTTTGACATGTCTTTGCTCAGCATCAGGCTCTTGTCCTTGCAGCACAGAAGTTCCTCCACCTGGATCTTTTTCCCCAGCTCCACCATGGTGATTTCACGATTCTTGTGTCGCAGCCTCCTCTTGTACTCGTTCCATGAGGGTGGTAGCTTTTCAATCACTGCAGATACTTGTAGAGATTCATCAATATGCATGCCTTCAGCAAGAATTTCGTTGATAAGTAGCTGGAGTTCGACGAATTGTTCTACAACAGGCTTTTCATCAGTCATCTTATATTCAAGGAACCTAGCCACCAAGAACTTCCTGCTTCCAGTAGCTTCAGCAAGATATTTTTCTTCTAGGGCTTCCCATAAATCAAAAGCAGTAAAATTCTCTTTTGCATTATAAAAGTCGTACAAGGAGTCATCCAGACAGTTAAGAATATGGTTTTTGCACATGTAATTTTTCCTAGTCCACCTATCCAGTCTATCTTCATAACCACGGTCATGAAGCCTTCTTGAGGGTCTTTCTAAGGCAACTTCATCTAGCCTTTGGTCTTTTAAGAAGAATAACATTTTGGACTGCCATCGTTTAAAGTCTTTGCCACTAAACTTTGGGGGTTTGTCTACAATACTCTTTCCCATGTTGTTACAAAATATAGTAAAGAGGATATTGCCTTTAGATTGTTGGAGAAATTACTAATAATGTAACTGAGAAGAAGATACTTAGCTCAAAATAATGTTGCTGATGTTGCTGCACAGAAAATGTAGAGGCACGTAAACTACGCTGTCCTAAAGGCAATATCGTCTGCCACTCCTCTGAGATACTACAGCAGTTGGCGAGTCACCTCCAGGATACAACTACAGTTAGTACCCCTCAATGTAGCATACAATGAGGGTACCCTTAGAGCTTGGCAGAACTTAAAACAGTAGAAGAAATGTTTACAGAAAAACAGAGGGAGAGTAGAAGAGATGTTTCTCTGTGGTGTGTCAAATGAGCTCAAGACTCCTCCCTTATATAGTGTTTAAGACGTTACAAACGAGAGGAAAAAATGCATGCAACCAAACCATGCGTATGACAAAAATACTGGTAATGTTGGGTTAAAAACAGTGTTGCTTTTGTCAGGCTTAGAGCAGTGTGTTGTCAAGAAGCCAAGCCAAACATGTACGGACAAGAAACCCAAAACAAATACGTGCAGACAAGAAAGCCAGGACAAACAGGTGCAGACAAGGAAAGCAAGACAAACACGTACAGACAAGAAAGCCAAGACAAAGAAGAAGATTCTTCTACATGTGTGTAAAACACGTACCAAAAGTTTCAGCAAAAAGATAGGATCTAATGAACCCACACCCACACCCGAACCCGAGCCCGAGCCCGGCCCGACCCGACCGACCGGACGGACGGCGGCGGCGTGCGTGCTTCTGTGCGAAGCACCGCGCGTATGGGAAAGGCAACCTTGCCCTAGTCTAAGCCTTCCCTCCAAGCACAAAAGTCTAATGACCCAAGGGCCATGCCCTTATAGCCAATTCTATGGTATTTATGTCTAAAACTCTTTAGATTTTAGTCAATGTGGGACTATTGTTTTATCTATTCAAAAGAAAAAAAAATTAATGGGAAATAGGTCTAGGGATCAAAACATAGTCCAAGGAAAAATTGGTAATTTTAAATCGTTTTTTCTAACAAATTCATCCACCATTTCTTGTTATTCTCTGCTTCAAATTCAACCACCAGCAGATTCATCTCTCATTTTCACATAATGATTCACATCCAAAACAGCTGAATCAATGGTGCATCCACACTCTTTTCTTTCTTCTCTGAGTTTGAGAATAATGATTGGGAAATAATGCCTACTGAATTCCAGGGTTTGGTAATAAGAGGTGTAAATGACTGTGGCACCCAGCAGATAGGATACAGGCTAACTGATAGTTATAGGAAACTGACAGTTCATTCTTCACCTCAGTTGCTGCATAACTTTAGCTGGATCCAGGTATCACTCGCATGTGAATTAACCTTTTTGCCTTTTACACTCCAAATGTACGTTTTCTCCTTCTTTTGCTCCAAATGACTCTAAAGTACCTATAACACTCAAAAGCAAAATAAGATATATAATATACAAGAAAACTCGCAAAGAAAGCATAAACAGTAGATAAATATCGAGGTTTTTATGACACCTATCAAATACCTATGAAAAAGAAGCTAGGCTTCAAAACCTAAATTCTGATTGGCAAAACCTTTGGATGGCAGATGAAGATTCATTTGATGAGTTTAATCACAAATTATCTGAAATTGTTAATGCATCTTTTGCATTGGGTAAGCCTATTCCTGAAAAGGACATTGTGATGAAAATTCTCAGATCATTGCCATCTAGATACGATTCTAAGAAAAATGCTATCGTTGAGGAAATAACCTTGATGCGCTTTCCAAATCTGGAAAGGATATTGCTTTTAAAGCACAAAAGAACACTAAATTACTTAATAAAATAAAAGTGTTGGCATCTCTGAAGATGATCCTTCTGAGACTGATTCATCAGATGAAGATCTTGATAAGTTCGTCACTTTGATCACAAGAAAGTTTAGAGATCTTCTTTTGAAGAGAAGTAAATGGTTCACTAGAGATAAATCTAAATCATCAGCATAATCGTGTTCCTCCTAAAAATAGGGATGTTGACGATACTGATGATGAGGATATGCCACAGTGCTTCAAGTGTAAAGGTTTTGGTCATTTTGCAAATGAGTGTCCAAATCGTAAAAAATACACTGGAAACAAAGGTCTTGCTGCAACTCTTGATGAATGTTTGATCACTATGATTCTAATGAAGACGAAAAATCAAGTGTTGCACTCCTCTGTGAAAATATTGATTTTGATAATTGTAGCAATACGTACATCAATCTCGATATTCTTCCCGAAGAAACTTCAACCATCATGGAGGATAAAATAGATTTCTCTTTGTCTACTGGAAATTCTATTTCTAATTTTTCAGGTTCTACCGTTTGTCTAGCATCCTGCACAACTATGACGTCTGAACCATCCTCCATATTGACATGTTCTTATTGTACTCTCAAAGGTCATGAAAACTCTCCAAATGTTTCAAGTACAAACGTAAGATCAGATATGTCAACAAACTTCAACGAAGAGCAAATAGGTTAGCAAACAAGCTTAAACTTGTTCAGAAGTCGTCTAAGGTATGTAATCGCATCTCTTCCCCGAAGAAGTTAATTTCCAAATAAAAAATTACACCACTAGAGAAAATAATACGGTCTAAACAGTCTGTGAAACGGGGTTCTAAGAATTTCATTCAAGAAGGTTATGGTGGAAAAATTATTGTTCACCCAACACAACTTAATTGTGTTGGTTGTGTATCTTGTCTCATGTGCCTGGTTCAAAAGAGACAAGGGTTCGCACACTTCAGGCTTTAAGAAAAGAGAAAAAGAAGTTTTCTTGTTTTATTCCTTTTTTTTTTGTCTTGTTTTCATCGTTTTGGTATTCTTCCATCTTTTCATATCTAATTGATATTGAAAGGGATTTACTTTGTTGGATCAATAAAGGAGGGTTAAAATCGACAATTCTGCCTTCTTTAGGGTTGTGAGTTATGTGTACGTGAATCCTTTCAGTGTTTAAAGGTTCTGTAACCCTACATTCCTTTTTCCTTCTATGAGAAACTCTTTTTATGACAAGATAGCTTGTTGAGTCTGATTTGTGAATTCCTCTCACAATCTCATACTGGTATGGAGAATCCAAGCATTATGTGTTAGAGCACTGCTCGTTCAAACTCGCATGCGTTGCTATCTCAAGCATGTTTGTCAATGTTAGTGATCAAAACTATAAGTCTCGATTTCTAGTCTCTTATAGCTAAGTCTCGGACTAGGATAATAAGTGTAGTTGAGCTCAAGGACTTCATGGCGATTCATCATGCAAGAAGAAGATCTACTAAAGGAACCGGTGGAACTTCTCGATAAAAAGGTATGTGGAGACTTGAACTTATCTGTCAATCAAAAGTCTATTTATTCTATCTCCTACTCTTTGAGGCAAAAGTCGTATGCTATATATATAGACTAGATCATACACATTTGGTATTTCGAGCCGAGTATACCTCGCCTATCTATATATCGAAATATGTGTTGGTAAGATTTTCGCTTCGACCAAGTTTATCTTTACCTAGTGACGAAAGTTATGAATGTTTCAATCACTTTAAAATTTCTTTGACGAGAAATAGTATAACAACTATATAATGTCCTCTAAGAATGTTTCAATGATTGGAATGAGAGTTTAGATTACATAACTAATGGATTCCTTGAACTGAAGTTTTTGAACATTGTTGATCAAGAGAACCGGAAGTATGGCAAGTGCCAAGTCCGCGAACTGCCGAAGTTCTCAAACCCGATAATTTCTGCTGGAGTTGACAAACTACTTGCGTGAGCCAAGTCCGCGAACCCATTCCGCGAACCGGCATAGTTCTCGAAACCGAGAATTTCTGCTGGGGTTTGTAAACTCTATCCGGTGTCTTAAGTCCGCGAACCTAGTCTGCGAACTTGAGAAGGTTATATATCTAAAGATTTCTGAACTTAATCTTAAAATACTAAGGAATGCATTTGCAAATCGTGGCTATTAAAGTTCATGAACCGATTCGAGTGAATCAAATCATCTTTGCTACAATTGTGTCTTGTGTAGTTACATAAGATTTCCTTGCAATTGAACAACTCTCTTAACTAGTTCATTTGAGTCAATTGAACTAGTTATGGTGAAGAAGAACATGGTTGGTATGAAACGCTCATATGGTTAACCTCTTTGGGTAGACTATTGTTGAACCAACAATGTACACGTTTGGGTGCGGTTAACAAACCTAGAAGCGTACAGTCATTTGTGTATGACAAGCTAAGTTTTCGATCTAAGGGTTGAGAAATATTAGCTTGAATCTAAATCAGGTTTTCATCTAACGTTGAATATTGATTGCTTTGTAACTAAGGCAAAACCCTGATTTGAAAGGCTATATAAAGGAGACATCTAGTATTGTGCAAAACTAATCCCCACACCTTACGTGTGATACTAGCTAGTTTGCGTGCTAGAGTCGTTTCTCCTTTAACCTTTGGTTTTCTTCTTCTAAAACCAGGTTAAAGACTTAAAAGACTTCATTGGGATTGTTAAGCTAGACCGATACTACTTTTATAATAGTTGTGTGATATGATCTTGCATCTTCTATCGTAACAGTACAATCATATTGATTGGCTTGATATCGTGAGAGTTCTCCGATAGGCAAGATATAAAAAGAAATCACAAACACCTTCGTCTCATCGTTTGTGATTCCACGACATCTTGTTTCGCTACCATACGATTAAGATTGTTGTGAGGTGACTGATTAATCTAGGCTGCTCTTCGGGAATATAAGACCGGATTATCAATTGGTTCTTGTTCACCTTGATTATTATCAAAAGACGGAACAAAAACTTTTAGGGTTTTTCTGTGGGAGACAGATTGATCCTTTGATAGACTTATCTGTGTGAGACAAATTTGTTTATTGTTAAAGCCTGCGATTTTGGGTCGTAGCAACTCTTAGTTGTGGGTGAGATCAGCTAAGGGAATCAAGTGCGCAGTATCCTACTGGGATCAGGGGCGTAGGGAGTACAACTGTACCTTGGATCAGTGGGAGACTGATTGGGGTTCAACTACAGTCCAGTCCGAAGTTAGCTTGGAGTAGGTTAGTGTCTGTAGCGGCTTAATATAGTGTGTATTCAATCTAGACTAGGTCCCAGGGTTTTTCCGCATTTACGGTTTCCTCGTTAACAAAATTCTGGTGTCTGTGTTATTTCTATTTCCGCATTATATTTGTTTATATAATTGAAATAATACAGGTTGTGCGTTTAAATCAATCAATTAGAAATTTGACCTCTGGTTATTGATTGATATCGATTGATCCTTGGACATTGGTCTTTGGTACCGTTCAAGTTATTCCTTGTGTTTGATTATAGACTCGCTGATTTTTATTAGCTTGAGTGAATCAAAACAAGAGAGAGATATTAACTCCTTGAGATACTTTTACCTAGATTGAGTCTGACTGTCTAGTTGATTCTCTAGAAAGTGTTTCAGAGTTAGCCCATACAGATTGCTAAGCGAAATATTGGTGGTTTTGTTAGACCCCCGCTTTTTCAATTGGTATCAGAGCAGGCAAACACGTTTAAGACTTCATAAGTCTGTGTTTGTAACGATCTGATTATGGACGAGTCTATCTCTAATAACGTACCTATTCATAGATTACCAGATGATTTTCAAAGCTTGGATTCACCAGAGAGGACTGTCACATCTAGGTCAGTATCTAAACATTCTCTTAATGTAAAACCTGTTGAAGTCTGGGAAACACACCTAAAAGAACAGTTAGATGAACTTTCTGATGAAGGTGATTCAGATATTGATAGAGATGTTGATGAGGAAGTCTCAGAGTATGTGAAGGTTTTGAATTCGTTAGAAAAGAAGAAGATGATAACTTCTCATGTCACTCCTCTTCTGACTCCTCTCTGTCGTGAAAACAAGAAATTTAGAAGATTTTACGCAGGTGTTTATGTTTCGAATCGTTCTAACGAATCGATCCTCAAGGATTCTGAGGAAAACCTACGTATGAAGTCACTTGAATGTGATAATCTTTATCAAAAGTACTTTTTTTTGGAAGAGAAACTTGCAGAATCTGAAGAAAGGTTTAACTCTCAGCAAACAAGTTTTGATGACAGAGAAAGCGCTTATCTCGCTCGAGAAAAACGCCTTGAGGCTGATTTAGCTGTTGTTCTTGATAAAATTAAGATGTTGGAAGTTGACTTGAAAAAGTTCAATACTAGTTCAAGCAAATTAACCACTATACTAGGAGCAAGTAAAAATCATCGTGATACACGAGGATTGGGCTATAAGGGAATAGATGCTCCAAGTATTAGCAAAGAGGTAAAATTTGTCAAGGCTAGTGATTCTTCTCAACAAAAGGTTTCCACTGATGGAAAAAGTGAAATACCTTCACCGGCAGTTAAGGTTCAAAAGAGCAAAGTATATCAACCTCCAAAACAAGCACACATGAATCCGGGTAAGAACGTTCCTTATATTTGTCATTATTGTGGAAACAAAGGTCACCTGAAAAGGAGATGTCGTTTTCGTATAAGGAATGAAAAACTTCATGATATTCTTGTTTGGGTGTCAAAAGAAGTTATTAAACCGGGATCATATGTTAAGGCTAACACTCTTGACATTACGGGTTGTAAACGTCCAACCTTTAGGAAAAAGAATCAGTGTTGTGATAATCCTAGATTTGCCTATAAACGTCATACGAATTCTTTTCACAATTGTAATGATTATCAAAAGAGTAACTTTGTAAAGACGAAGACAAGATCCGATGCTCCCAATTGGAGAAAGACTAACTTGCAAAAGAATAGACAATCCAATTCTCTTCCGAGAAATCTTGAAGAGAGTAATGAGAAGAAGGTTCTGGTTGTTCCTAAACGCACTCATAAGTTGGTACCAAAGAAATCCAATGATGCTTTGAATGTGAAAAGGAATGATCTTTCATAAAATTCCATGACTATGAAGAAGGCAGTATCCATGATGTTGGAACTTAACAAGTTTTTTGGAAAAATGGAATTGTATGTGAAAGGTTCTAAAAGAGATCTCTTTCATGATAATACAAGGGTCACTTGTGGTGAGCAAGACATTGTTCACCCCAACGCAACTTGATTGTGTTTTAAGTGCATCCTCACCAAGGAATGCCATGTTATGTATACGGTGAGGGAAGCACGAGAATTGGGGCACACAGATTATGTTCGGTAAGGCGGTAGAATTCAATTGGACTTTTCTAAAAAGGTATGTCTATAAACTTGAGCAAGTTTTATGTTTTTATTATTTGTTTGAGTACTTATAATGATCCATGTACCTTGCTTATCGTTCATTTCTACCTAACTTGATCTGTGTTTAAGGTTCTTAAATGTTTAGGTTTGAAAACATTAATTTGGGATGTTTGGACTTCATGGTACACATACCAAGTATGCATAACATCATTTAAAACCAAAATCCATGGGTTTAAGTTCGCAAACCCCATCCGCATACTGCTCCAGGATACGAAAATTCGTTTGCAAACCTGTATGCATACTTGATGTCGATATTCGGTAAACTTGTTTTGGTCGTAACTTCTTTGTCCGAACTCGGATTGACCTCATTCATTTTGCATTCTCTTCCTCTTTGGATTTTATTCAAAATGGAGATGAGAAACCTTGAATTTTGATGAGTTAAGATTAGTATTTGTCCCGTCTCTTGTTTTTGAGTATTTTGCTCCGTTTCATTGCACGTGTTCCACTTCTCTTGAACTTGGGCACTTGGATTCTTGGAGTACTACTCTTCTAATATAATTTGTAGCTTTTACTAGAATGTTGTTGGTGAATCACAAAGAAGGAAATTCAAGAATGGAAAGTAGTACGCAGTGTTATGGAATTCTTCAATGTTCACAATCATCCTTTGTGAACTATGGTGCATAGTCATTATTGACTTTGTATGTTCTTCTTTGATTAAGAAAATCTTTTTATACGCCTTTGGTAGCTATTATTGGTGTAAATCCATGCGAAAAAGATTGATTCTACCATATAAGGACAAATCATCTTGTATGTGTATTACAAGTTTGTCTTGTTGCCTAGGAAACTTCTTATGAGAATTTATTCTTATTTTTGAAGGATTACTAGAGTTTGGAATAGCCATTATTGTGATTACACATTGCTATGTCAACGGTTTCATCTTCATGTTTTTAGATTTATTGGTTCAAATTCTAAACTTGTTTGGAAGATGATTTTTGCAGTATTAATCTTTATGATTTTTTATATTGCAACTTGTTATGGGATATGTATGTTTGCGTCCGTGAACTTGAAGGTCCCATACTTTGTCAAAAGTAAAGTCGTTCATGTTCGGTATTCACGTACTGGTAAAATGATGAATGGACTTTTGACAAATACAAAAGTTAAGCCTATATTGTCAACCCTTGACGGAAGATAGGTTAAAATCTTTTGTATCCAAGGATTATTGCTATTGTATATGCTTGTGAAAAATAATGAATCCTTGTGTATTCCACGATATTGATCTTCATTGATCCATCTTTTTGTATTACCGTAAGGCTCCGTGATGTGTCTTATGTTGAGCACGATACAACTAAGTTGATTATTTTTGATTAACTTGGTTGGTTGTTCCGTGAGGTATGTTATGTTGAGCATTTATAACTAAATTAATCATATCCTTGGTTATTTAGTTATTACTCCACAAGTTCTCTTGTGTTGAGTATATGAACGATTAAGCCAATCACTCTCTTGTATGGTTAACTTAGTCGTTGCTCCGTAAGTTTAATTATCTTGAGCACAATGAATTAAATTGATCACTTTTGTGGTTAATTTTATTATGTATTCTGATTAAATTAATCATGGGTTTACTTATGATTAATTTGATTGAGTGTTGGATATAAAAATCATTCTCATGGTCTTGGTGTCCAATAAAATCCTTCGTTTCTCTTGAAATTAAGGGCGCTCGTTGTTGTTCCCTTGGGAATGGCATCTAATGGGGGAGAGTCCTTTTGAACTTGTGCTTAATGGTCATATCTTGAGGGGTGTGCGACTGTGGAATTTTAGAGGGGTTACCTTGTATCTTTAAACTGCTTGATGAATGTTGTTAGCTTCGGATATATAATTGCATCTAAATAAGATGATGTGTGTTTCTTTATCTCAGTCATGAAATGTCTCTTAAGGAAATTTCATTATGATCCCGTTCTTGTAGCTTTGCCAATTTTATTGAAAAAAAGAGGGATAATTAATATGTAGTCACTCTACAAATACATATAGTTTTTGGATCATTATGTAAGAGGGAGTGGTTTTCATGTGAGATGGAGTATTGACTAAGGGGGAGTGATACATATCACCATAGTATTATTGTTGAAGTTGTGATACAATTGGACTTTGACATTGTGTAATAATACTATGACACTGTATAACAATGATCGACACCGATGCTTTCTCATTGTTATAGCTACGGATCTTCAACAACGGTGATGCTAAACTTACAACCTTTGGGATCATTGGAGTACTTGGAAGTGACGAAGATTTCGAGGAATGTTGAAGATTAGACATGTGGAATAAGATCTACTAAAGTTTCATTATATTTTTTGTATTCCATATGTATTGATAGTTTTGTCACTAAAATTGACAAAGGGTGAGATTGTTAGAGTACTGCTCGGTCAAACTCGCATGCGTTGCTATCTCAAGCATGTTTGTCAATGTTAGTGATCAAAACTATAAGTCTTGATTTCTAGTCTCTTATAGCTAAGTCTCGGACTAGGATAGTAAGTGTAATTGAGCTCAAGGACTTCATGGTGATTCATCATACAAGAAGAAGATCTACTCAAAGAACCGGTGAAACTTCTCTACAAAAAGGTATGTGGAGACTTGAACTTATCTGTCACTCAAAAATCTATCTATTCTATCTCCTACTCTTTGAGACAAAAGTCGTATGCTATATATATAGACTAGATCATACACATTTGGTATTTCGAGCCGAGTATACCTCGCCTATCTATATATCGAAATATGTGTTGGTAAGCTTTTCGCTTCGACCAAGTTTATCTTTACCTAGTGACGAAAGTCATGAATGTTTCGATCACTTTGAAAATTGCTTTGACGAGAAATAGTGTAACAATTATATAACGTCCTCTAAGAATGTTTCAATGATTGGAATGAGAGTTTAGATTACATAACCAATGGATTCCTTGAACCGAAGTTTTCGAACTTTGTTGATCAAGAGAACCGGAAGTATGGAAAGTGCCAAGTCCGCGAACTCAGTCCGCGAACTGCCGAAGTTCTCAAACCCGAGAATTTCTGCTGGAGTTGACAAACTACTTACGTGAGCCAAGTCCGCGAACCGGCGTAGTTCTCGAACCCGAGAATTTCTGCTGGAGTTTGTAAACTCTATCCGGTGTCTTAAGTCCGCGAAACTAGTCTGCGAACTTGAGAAGGTTATATATCTAAAGATGATTTCTGAACTTAATCTTAAAAGACTAAGGAATGCATTTGAAAACCGTGGCTATTAAAGTTCATGAACCGATTCGAGTGAATCAAATCATCTTTGCTTCAATTGTGTCTTGTGTAGTTCCATAAGATTTCCTTGTAATTGAACAACTCTCTTAACTAGCTAGTTCATTTGAGTCAATTGAACTAGTTATGGTGAAGAAGAACATGGTTGGTGTGAAACGCTCATATGGTTAACCTCTTTGGGTAGACTATTGTTGAACCAACAATGTACACGTTTGGGTGCGGTTAACAAACCTAGAAGCGTACAGTCATTTGTGTATGACAAGCTAATTTTTCGATCAAACGGTTGAGAAATATTAGCTTGAATCTAAATAAGGTTTTCATCTAACGGTGAATATTGATTGCTTTGCAACTAAGGCAAAACCCTGATTTGAAAGGCAATATAAAGGAGAAATCTAGTATTGTGCAAAACTAATCCCCACACCTTACGTGTGATACTAGCTAGTTTGCGTGCTAGAGTCGTTTCTCCTTTAACCTTTGGTTTTCTTCTTCTAAAACCAGGTTAACGTCTTAAAGACTTCATTGGGATTGTGAAGCCAGAACGATACTACTTTAATCGTAGTTGTGTGATCTGATCTTGCATCTTCTATCGTAACAGTACAATCATATTGATTGGCTTGAGATCGAGAGTTCTCCGATAGACAAGATATAAAAAGTAATCACAAACACCTTCTTCTCATCGTTTGTGATTCCACGACATCTTGTTTCGCTACCATACGATTAAGATTGTTGTGAGGTGATTGATTAATCTAGGATGTTATTCGGGAATATAAGACCGGATTATCAATTGGTTCCTGTTCACCTTGATTATTATCAAAAGACGGAACAAAAACTTTTAGGGTTTTCATGTGGGAGACAGATTGATCCTTTGATAGACTTGTCTGTGTGAGACATATTTGTTTATTGTTAAAGCCTGCGATTTTGGGTCGTAGAAACTCTTAGTTTTGGGTGAGATCAGCTACGGGAATTAAGTGCGCAGTATCTTGCTGGGATAAGAGGCGTAGGGAGTACAATTGTACCTTGGATCAGTGGGAGACTGATTGGGGTTCAACTACAGTCCAGTCCGAAGTTAGCTTGGAGTAGGCTAGTGTCTATAGCGGCTTAATACAGTGTGTGTTCAATATGGACTAGGTCCCGTGGTTTTTCAGCATTTGCGGTTTCCTCGTTAATAAAATTCTGGTGTCTGTGTTATTTCTATTTCCGCATTATATTTGTTTATGTAATTGAAATAATACAGGTTGTGCGTTTGAATCAATCAATTAGAAATCCGACCTCTGGTTGTTAATTGATATTGACTGGTCTTTTGTACCGTCCAAGTTATTCCTTGTAGTTGATTATAGACTCGCTGATTTCTATTAGCTTGAGTGAACCAAAACAAGAGAGAGATATTAATTCCTTGAGATACTTTTACCTAGATTGAGTCTGACTGTCTAGTTGATTCTCTAGAAAGTGTTTCGGAGTTAGTCCATACAGATTGCTAAGTGAAATATTGATGGTGTTGTTAGACCCCCACTTTTTCATTATGTATTTTGATGGAAAAGATGTTAATATGATTGTTAAGCCATCAATCATGAAGGAAAAAGATAAATCTCATGTACCTTCAACTTTGAAAAGAAAAAAGAGGAATGTGAGGAAACCAAGAGTTGTTCCTTCTAATCCACATAAGTTTTCTGGGGTTCTTGAAGAGTTGAAGGAAACAAGAAAGGAGATTCAACAAATAAAAGCTATTGTTTTGAGGACTCTCGAAATTCAGAAGGCCCTGGTTCGGCATCAGTCTAGAAAGTTTATTGGAATTGACTCCTTTCTTCTTGAACTTTATGTTCTTATGGCTGTTGACGACGAGGAGTTCGGGGACGATAAAGAATTTTTTAAAGGCCTTAATGTCTAGGAAACTTCTTATGAAAATTTATTCTTGTGTTTTAAAAAGGATAACTAGGGTTTGGAATAGTCATTATTGTGAGTACACATAGCTATTTCCAACGATTTTCATCTTGCAATGTTTTTGAAAATATGAGGGTACCCAAATATACCTCCAACTAAAACTTTTCCACCTATAAGTCATTTCTCCAAAAGTGATTGTCTATGGACTGAGTCGAGACAATACAACAAAACGATTCACACTTCGTGTGATCGTCTATGGATACGAGATCGAGAAAATACTATAACGAAGTATGTTTACTTGATAAAAGGTTCGTACTTAACCAAACACAGTAGGATTACTAATCAAGTAAATAAGAATTAACTTTTGTGTAGTTTACTTTAAATTATAATAACAACAATTATAATTGCGGAAAATAAAAGTAAATGACACAGCAAGATTTTGTTAACGAGGAAACCGCAAATGCAGAAAAACCCCGGGACCTTGTCCAGAATTGAATACTCTCAGGATTAAGCCGCTATACAAAATCAAATACCCTTCGTATAATTGAGACCAACAACTAAACCTGTAGTTCACCTAGTTCCGTCTGTATTCCCATGCCTCCGCCCTGTAATAAGTCACGTACTTGGAACGATTCTTTTGGTTCGTATTCCAGACAGTAAAGGAAAAACAAATTTGTTTGGTATCAACTCTTTTCAACCAAGTGATGTGAGTTCGACAAAAGGCTCTTCTGTTTATCTCAATAAACTCCTTTGTCAGGTTCTTAGATCTATCTTATTATCAACTACCAAAGTAATTGTTAATATTTTGCAATCAATACTTTTAATCACAAATAATTGTATTGATGCCGATCTACACAACTAATCAATCTAATCTACCACAAGGATAAACCGATTATAGTTGGATCCTCTTTTACCGAAATAAGTATTGTGCATACCAAAGATTATGAACCCAAATCAGAAATCTTCAAAGTCTTCTTTGTCTTCAAATCTTCTTAGATCTTCAATAAACACCTACACACAATAAACTTGAATCTCTTGTGATCAATCACACAGAGAACGAAGTCTGTTAACAATGGATTATCACAAGACGTCTTTAGATTTACAAACAGTCTAAAGATCCCCGTCGAAACTTCGATCTAGTTTGAGTGAATCTTATATCAGAAGAGAAGATTCTAAAGCATAAACAAACTAGGTGCAATCAAATTTCAACCACCGTGAGTCAATCAAATCAATCGAAAACAAAAGATAAACCGCAATTATCTAGTTTCCCACCAACGGTACTAATAGAGCTTCTCAATCCCAAAGAAGTCTATTAAACTGAGCGGCCGTAAGAGATTTCGCCTAATTAGGTTACTCTCTTCTCCGAATAGGCAGCTTCACCAGTAGAAGCACAACTGAGATAGTTTTGCTGTCTCTGGGGATTAGTTTGCTTGAAATGAAAACTTTGATATTTATAGACCAAGGAAGTTTGGAAACCAAGGAATTTCCAAAACCGAAAATATTCTCAAGATATGCAATATATTCCAAATTTTGGTTTCCATAATTCCTGGAAATGCTTTGTCCAAATAATGGCCGAAAATCTCTTAGAAAATCTCCAACTAGTAAATGCACATTACTAATTTTTCATTTCCAAAAATAAAATTAAAAACCTTAAATAAAATATCCTCAATTTATTTTATTCTATCCAGTTTCACCAGTCACTTCATCGGTTGACTGGTTAGGAGGCTTGGATGACATCTGAACAGTGGCCCAGGTAACATTCTGGCCCAATATGTGGCAATTTTACTCATGGTACAAACATCGCCCCCTCTTAACCTCCAATTTGTTGGCGGTTAAGAAAATTTCTTTTTCCTTGTTCAATGACAAAATTCGCCCCCAAGTGTGGATTATTGCTGCTGAAGTGATTGGCAACCTTCCCTTGTCGTTTGCGGAAAATACAATCAAGACGCCCCAAAGAGTGAACTTCTGTTGCTGAAGCGTAATGCAATTTTCCTTCCTTGATAGTAGATATCACAAACAAGACGCCCCCAAGTGAGGTTATTGTGATTGGAAGATCGAATTAAAGCAAGAGAGCACGAATCATTATTGTAGACAAAAACTGGAATGAAAGCCAAACTGGTCTGATACTTGAGATGAGTAGCTCCATAAAATTGGAGTGCAATGGTTACGGGCGAGAGATGACTCGAACAGTTACTGGTGAAACTGGATTGCAATGATCGATGCGAAATAGTTGTTTTGTCGAAAGTGAGCTGCAGATTTCGATGCGATAATGGGTTGCAGTAGCTGAATCAAAATCGGGCTGCAGTGGTTGACGTGAAACTGGGCTGCCGCAGTTGTTTAGATTTATACTGGTAACAGTTATTAGAAAAGTTAAGTTATTTTTACAGTCACTAAGCTTGAATCCATGTTGACTGTTGCTGTAAGCGAACTTGAATTTGCAGACTGACGGTAATTTCTGAAAAAATTGGGAAGCGGTAGTTGTTGGTACTAAACTGCTGTCAATTACAGGCTGAGATGCGGCAATTGTGAATGAAAAGACGACAGTCATTGGTGAGATCCTTCAATAATTGGGATGGTAACATACTTTTGGTGCCGCCGTACCTCCAACGGTATGGGATGTGCTACTGGCTCTGACATCGGTCTTTATATTTGGTCAGGATAAAAACAACGACTTAAATTGAAATGCACAGTTGCAGCGGGACTGGAACGCAGTGACCGCGGTAAACTGGACTGCGACAGCCATACAAAACTGCTCTGCAGTAGTAATGAGTAAACTTGGACTGCAGTAGCTGCGATCGGCTGTACTGCAGGAAATTCGAGTAAAGTTGCAATCAGATGGATTGCATGAGCGACGAACTATGCTGGACTGCAGCAGCTTCGATCAGCTGGACTACAGCATCGACGAGCAGAGCTACACTGCACCAGCTGTGATTAGCTGGATTGCAGAAGATGCGAACATAGATGGACTACAACATCGACGAGCAGAGCTGCACTGCACCAGCTGTGATTAGCTGGATTGCAGAAGCTGCGAACATAGCTGGACTACAGCAGCTTCGATCAACTGGGTTGCGGCAGCGACGAGCAAAGTTGCACTACAGCAGCTGCGATCAGCTGGAGTGCAGGAGCTGCGAACATAGATGGACTGTAGTAGCTTCAATCAGCTGAACTACAACAGCGACGAGCAAATTTGCACTACAGCAGCTACGATCTGCTGGACTGTAGGAGCTGCGAACATAACTGGACTGTAGTAGCTTCGATTAGATGAATTACAACAGCAACGAGCAAAGTTTCACTGCAGCATCTGCGATCTGCTGGACTGCAGGAGCTGCAAACATAACTGGGCTGTAGTAGCTTCGATTATCTGAACTACATCAGCGACGAGCAAAGTTGCACTGCAACAGCGGCGATCTGCTGGACTCCAGGAGCTGCGAACATAACTGGACTGTAGTAGCTTCGATCAGCTGAACTACATCAGTGACGAGCAAAGTTGCACTGCAGCAGCTGCGATCTGCTGGACTGCAGGAGCTGCGAACATAGCTGTACAGCAGTAGATTCGATCAGCTAGACTGCAGCAGCTGCTGAGGAACTGGTTTAAAACAGTTTGATAAACCTGAGTGTAACAGTTACAAATAAAACCAGACTGCATCAGTTGCGTCCAACTGAGTACAGAATTGATGAGCAAAATTGGAGCGTATCAGTTGCGTCCAACTGATTGCAGCAGTTGCTAGGAAATGGACTACAGTAGTTCGATCAACTTAACTGTAGCAATTTAACGTTACTTATTGCAATAATTGCGTCAAAATATTAGGGTGTATACTCGCCCCCTCTTAATCCTGTAACTCGTTGTAGGATTAAGAAGTTCAGGTTTCCTTTTGTTCTGATTTTCAGTAGTTAATTTTTGTATCGCATTTAGGTGCTACGTAACTCGCCCCCAAGTGTGTGGAGTGCTACGCAACTAGCTCTGAAAGATATACTTTAGACAATGAGGTGTTACATATCTCGCCCCCAAGTGATGGTCATCCACGTTGAAGTGATATGCAACTCGCCCCCAGAAGACATCCATTTTCATGCTGCTTAATGCTCGCGTAAGGGTGCACTTCCTTTCTACATCTTGCTCGCGCATGAAAAGTTGAAGGTGTCTGCTATCCGGAATCCGTGCAGGGGGTCAATCCCACTATTCCAGATGCGCACAGAATTGAAATGTGTGCATCTCCTCGTGAGAAAATGCTCGCCACATTGTAGGTGTCTCATTGAAAAAAAAAGTATGCAAGATTAGATGAAAAGATGCGAAAATATGTAAATTGTATACGCACCATATTGAGGTGTTATTGCAACTTCGTTTGTGAGGTGATTAGGATGTCCACTGGCTATGTTGATTTTTTCCAGCGGCGATGACTAGTGTAGTTGGCTTAGCGTCTCGGGTTGTTGATGAGGCTTATGGTTTGCGTCATGGCTTGACTCAGTAACTGGACTTATTTGTGGGAGTTGATGGCATCAGTTGAATCAAAACTAGATTGCAGATAGTTGTTGTGGAGTTTAGACTACAACAGTTGCGATCAGCTGGAATGTAATGAGTTGCAGCAGTTGCGATCGATTGGACTGTAACAGTTATGCAAAAGAGGACTGCAGCAGTTCGATCAACTGGACTGCAACCTTGCTGAGGAACCGGACTACAACAGTTCGATCACCTGAATTGTAACAGTTATGCGGAAAAGGATTGTAGTAGTTCGATCAACTGGACTGCAGCTATTTGCTGAGGAACTGGACTACAACAACTCGATCAACTGGACTGTAGCTGTTATGATCATCACTGAACATAAGCATGTTGAGGTTTTAAAATCTAAACAACAAGCACGAACTTTTCATGTGTGGACTTAAATCGACACAACATCAATCTTTGAGGATTTCATAATGGCTTCATATGGTGATTTTAAATGCGTCCCTCTTCGATGTTGCAGCTCCAATCTCAAATAAATATAATTATTATTTATTTTTATTTAAAAAAAAAATGAAATTCCATCCTCATGTTGTTAAAAATTGACATGCGATCGCAACGAGCCGAAAATCGCTCAATTCAGACGTACGATGAAGAAGTTATCGAACAAACAAAATTGCATGTGGAGTGGTGGGTGAATAGATTGTTGTCGGGGCAGGAGTGGTGCAACTTCTACTGACATGGCGGCAAGTTGCTAATGTGGCAACTTGTATGGAAAGAAGTTAGCTGACGTAGCATCCGGTTGATGACGCGGTATTAAGATGTTGATGATGTGATCCATTTTTTCAATGATTTTGCTCGGTGAGCGTCTTGCTCCAAAAATGTTGATGATGTGATTGCTCCAAAAATATTCTTCTCCAAATGTAAAAATTTTACCTTCATGATATAGGATATTGAAGTACGATCGCAACGATCCAAAAATCACCCAACTCGGATGTGGGATGAAGATGATACCAAAGAAACAAATTTGAAGACCAAGCCCAAGAAGAATAGTGTGCTCAAGCCCAAGTGGGGCATATAAATCCGCAAGGAAAACCAGCAAGGGGTACCAGTGAGTCGTTGGCTTGGCTCGGCAGGTGACTCAGTTGGCTGAGCCGACTCGGCCTGGCTTATTGGGCGTAAACATCCTGCAGTACAAATTATTTGGGAGAAAATATCGGAGGGCTACACAATTAAGTTGCACGAGAAGTACAGAGACGTGTCGGTCGGAGAACAGCGGCCGGTCGGAGAAAAGCTGCCGGACTTTTCCGCCGGTAGTGGCCGCCGGACTTTGCCGCCGGCAGTGGCCGGAGAAGGTGAATTGTAACCTGACGAAGGTAAACAACCTCCTGAAGTGGGTGAACAACTAACTGACGAGAGTGACAGAAGCTTAATGTGGGTGATGACAGCTTAAAATGGGTGAACAAATATGCTGAAGTGGGTGACAACTACTAATGTGGGTGAACGGAACCCTAAAGTGGGTGAACATGGTTGTCGTCGGGCATTGCCGCCGGCTTTTGTCGCCGGACTTTGCCACCAGTTTTTTTTTTTTGTAGAAACCTTCCGCGACGCTTTCCTACAACTGTGATCTTTGCCTTCGGACTTTTTGTGACAGATTTTCTGAACTGTTGTCTTTTCCTTCAAAACTTCTTGCAGCGACTTTCTTCTTGAATTTTCAGCAACAGTTTTCTGTAACTGTTATTATTTCTCACGAAATTTTCTGCAACAGTTTCCTGTTTTCTTCTTTTTCCTTAGACTTTTAGTAATGGTTCTGGGGACTGTTGTCGTTTCTCATAGACTTTCCAGCACCGTTTTGCTACACTTTTGTAGCCTTTTCTGGAACTTTTTGAGATGATTTTCTGGAGGTCTTCTCTAGGGTTTTCAAGCGTCTAGAGATGTAGGAAACTTGACAACCCTGCGATCATGACAGTAGTGATTTTGACATACTACAAACTCGAACATGTGGATACTGCGTTATTTGAGAAGCAAATTTTTTCGAACTTTGGACTTGAACATGCTGCGGATCAAACATCCGGCAACAATCTTGGTGATTTTATCTCCATCTTTTGTCACGGACCAAACGTCCTGATAATAGTTTCAACAACCCTTGTAGTGGTACAGTTTGGGTGGTTTCTGAAGGTAACAGTTTCAGCAAATCTCGAACCACGAATCTGGACTATAGCAGTTGCGATCAACTGGACTATAGTAACTGCGATTAACTGGACAGCAGCAGCTGCGATCAGCTGGACTGCAACAATTTCAATCAAATTGTACTGAAGTAGTTACGATCAACTGGACTACAACAGCGATTTTTGACGACGTTCAAACTGCTTTTTAACGGATACGATTTAGAAGCTTTTTGTATTACTTTTCTCAACGGGAAAACACGATTATTTTTTTCGTAATCCCCTTAGTCGGTGCCAATATTTGTAGCCAGAAACATTTCCAGGCACTAAACACGATGATTTTGGTGATAATGAGGAAAACAGGGTTAAAAACATGAAACAAGCATAAAGATGAGAGACACGAATTTTACGTGGTTCGGCAAGTTTTTCCTACATCCACGGAAGAATCCCCTTAGGGAGTGATGTTTTATTGATATCAGAATTATAATGGATTTTTTATGTATTAGCTTGCCCCCTTCCTCTATCAGGGAGTCCCTATTTATACAGTTGAACACCTAATTTCGAGATAAACTTAAATGGAATTAACTTTCCCTGCATGCCTCCTGGCATTAATCTCCCTGCATGCTTCCTGGAATTAATTCTGCATGAAACTGCCCCGCATGCCTCCTTGTATTAATTCTGCATGAAACTGCCCTGCATGCCTCCCTGTATTAATTCTGCATGAAACTGCCATGCATGCCTCCCTGTATTAATTCGCTCTGCTGGCAGACTGGATTGACTGGCTAACATGCATAATGGGCTGGCAGTATGGATGGAGGATTCTGCATGGGGACAGTGCTGAGCAACCTGCCCGGGGACATGCTCGGGTACTGGTTGGCAGCATCGCTGGCAATATGGATGAAAACTGGATAGAAGTGCGACTAGAAATTTGACTATGATAGTTGACTGATGGTTTACTTTTACCATTTACTTTGACCATCGTTAACTTTGACCATTGACCGATCATTGAATTTGTGTAATACTGGGCAGGTTGGTGGCTGCGTCGGTTGACTGGTTAGGAGGCTTGGATGACATCTGAACAGTGGCCCAGGTAACATTATAGCCCAATATGTGGCAATTTTACTCATGGTACAAACACTACTGTTTTCTCATTGTTATAGCTACGGATCTTCAACAACTATGATGCGGAGTTGAACACATTCAGAACCACTGGAGTACTTGGAAGTGATGAATGTTTCGAGTAATGTTGAAGAACCATGGAAATCAAGCATTTGGATTGAGAGCTACAAAGTTTATTTATTTTGTATTCCATATGTATTGATAGTTTTGTCACTAAAATTGACAACGGGGGTGATTGTTAGAGCACTGCTCGGTCGAAATCGCAAGTGTTGCTATCTCAAACTTGTTTGTCAAGTTTAGTTTCCAAAACTATAAGTCTTGATTTCTAGTCTACTTATAGCTAAGTCTCGGATTAGGATAGAAAGTGTAGTTGAGCATTATACTTGACGGCGTTCATCGATTGAAGACGAAGAACTACTAAGGGGAGCTTGTGGAACTTCATCAATAAAAGGTATGTGGTGGAGACTTGAACTCATTTATCACTCAAAAGTTTATCTACTCTATCTCCTATTTGACATAAATTTCGTATAGCTATATAGACTTCAATTATACACATTTGATATTTCGAGCTGAGTTTAACTCGCTCACATATTTCTCGAAATATGTGTTGGTAAGATTTCACTTTAACTAAGTTCATCTTATATTCTTGACGAAAGTCAAAAGATGATCATGTGAAAATCACATGGTAACATCTTACATGATTTGTGTGAGACAATCATTTGATGTAGACTCAGAATGTTTTGTACGTATTGATCATTCAATCACTTGAAAATTGCTTTGAAGCTAATAGTTTGTGTGAGACAGCGATTGTCGTCTTCCAAAAATGTTTCAATGGTTGAAATGAGAGTTTAGAACGATTGGATATAAGCACAGTATGCGTACTTTCATATGTGTAATGCAAGTCAGGGAACCATGGTATGCATTCCCGTATACGTACTGATTGGTTTAGTTAGGTCCGGGAACTAAGTACGCATACCGGTACGCGTACTGGCGTGAGGTTCAAGTTCCGGGACTTTACCGAGTTTGGTGGTATGCGTACCTATTTGCGTACTGGCGAACCCAAACTTAGTCCGGCTACTTAGCTATGCGTACCCGTTTGCATACTTGAGTGGGTTATGTTCTAAAATCGGTTTGTTCATGAACTAATACATTTATATAATAAGGAATGAAATCTTTTGCAAACCGTGGCTATAATTTTCATGAATTGATTCGAGTGAATCAAAATCGATTTTGCTTCAATTGTGTCTTGTATACTTCTACGAGAATATAAACAATTGAACAACTCTAGAACTAGTTTCATTTGAGTCATTTGAACTAATTATGGTTAAGATGAACACAATTGATATGAAAGTGTTCATAAGGCTAACTTCGGTTAACTATTGTTGAGCCAACAAAAGTGGACACATTTAGGTACGGTTACTCATATCTAAATGAAGTCACTTGAAAAGACGAGGGTACCCAAATACACCTGTTAGATCATAGCTCGATCGACCTCGCATGCGTTGCTATATCAAGCATGTTTGTCAATGTTAGTGATCAAAACTATGAGTCTTGATTTCTAGTCTATTATAGCTAAGTATCGGACTAGGATAGAAAAGTGTAGTTGAGCTCAAGGACTTCATGGCGATTCATCATACAACGACGAAGATCTACTCAAGGAACCGTGGAACTTCATCAATAAAAAGGTATGTGGAGACTTGAACTTATCTATCACTCAAAAGTGTATCTACTTTATATCCTATTTCTTATGAGACAAAAAGTCGTATGCTATATAGACTGGATCATACACATTTGACATTTCGTGCTGAGTATTCACTACTTATCTTTTTATCGAAATCTTGTGTTGGAAAAACGTTTAGCTTTGATCAAGTTTATCTTCACCTAGTGACGAAAGTCATGAAAAGTTTCAATTACTTTGAGAATTGCTCCGACGTGAAACGGTCTGTGAATAACGGCTATATAACGTCCTCTGAGAATGTCTCAATGATTGGAATGAGAGTTTAGATTACATAACCATGTATTCCTTAATCCTAAGTTTTCGAATTTGTTGATTGAGAGAAATCGGAGGAATTGTCTTTGCCATGTCCGCGAACCCAGTCCGCGAACTGACGGAAGTTCTCTTGCCGAGAATTTCTGCTGGGATTTTCCAAAAACTCGTTGGAGTGTTTAGTTCGCGAACTGGCAGAAGTCTCTTTGCCGAGATTTTCTGCTAAGTTTGGAAAACTCTGCCGGTTTCCTTAAGTCCGCAAACTTGTTTGTGAGCTTAAGTGGTTATGATCTAAACATGTGCTCTGAACATGAAACTTAAATTACTAAGGAATGATTTATGCAAACCGTGGCTATAAAGTTCATGAGCCGATTCATGGAATCGAATCATCTTTGTTTCAATTGTGTCTTGTGTAGTTACATAAGATCTCATAGCAATTGAACAACTCTCTAACTAGTTCATTTGAGTCAATTGAACTAGTTATGGTGAAGAAGAACTAAGTTAATATGAATTGCTCATATGGTTAACCTTTTGGGTTACTATGTTGAACCAACATACACGTACACGTTTGGGCATGGTTTTCACAAACCCAGTAAACGTCTACCCAAGTTTGTGTGACAATCTAAGTTTTCAATCTAACGGTTGAGAAATATTAGCTTGAATTTAAATCAGGTTTTCATCTAATGGTGAATATGGATTGCTTTGTAACTAAGGAAAAACCCTGATTTGAAGGTTATATAAAGGAGACATCTAGCATTGTGCAAAACTAATCCCCACACGTCTGTGTGATACTAGTGCGCTCGCTAGAGTAGATTCTCTTTTAACCTTTGGTTTTCTTCTCTAAAACCAGGTTAACGACTTAAAGACTTCATTGGGATTGTGAAGCCATACCGATACTACTTTTATCATAGTTGTGCGATCTGATCTTGCATCTTCTATCGTACGAGTACAATATATTGATTGTCTTGAGATCGTGAGAGTTCTCTGATAGGCAAGATAAAGAATTCACAAACATCTTTGGCTCACTGTTTGTGATTCCTCGACAAACCGCTTGTGTAGTCAATAAGGATTGTTGAGAGGTGATTGATTAATCTAGGCTATTCTTCGGGAATATAAGACCGGATTATCAATTGGTTCCTGTTCACCTTGATTTTATATCTTAAGATGGAACAAAAACCTAGGGTTTTTCTGTGGGAGACAGATTTATACTTTGATAGACTTTTCTGTGTGAGATAGATTTGTTTATTATCAAGTCTATGATTTTGGGTTGCAGCAACTCTTAGTTTTGGGTGAGATCAGCTAAGGGAATCAAGTGCACAGTATCCTGATGGGATCAGAGGCGTAGGAGTACAATTGTACCTTGAATTAGTGGGAGACTGATTGAGGTTCAATTATAGTCCAGTCTGAAGTTAGCTTTTAGCAGGCTAGTGACTGTAGAGGCTTAATACAGTGTGTATTTAATCTGGACTAGGTCCCGGGGTTTTTCTGCATTTGTGGTTTCCTCGTTAACAAAATTTCTGGTATCTGTGTTATTTCATTTTCCGCATTATATTGTTTATTTTTATAATTGAAATAATACAGGTTGTGCGTTAAAGTTTAATCGATTAGAGATCCGACCTTGTGGTTGTTGATTTCATTGATTAACAGTTGGACATTGGTCTTTGGTACCTTCCAAGTTATTCCTTGTATTTGATAAAGACTCACTATTGTTTTTAGCTTGAGTAAAAATCAAATCAAGAGAGAGATATTAACTCCTTGAGATACTTTTATCTAGATTGAGTCTGACTGTCTAGTTGATTCTCTAGCAAAGAATTTCGTAGTTAGTCCATACAGATTACTAAGAGAAATATAGGGTGGTGTTGTTAGACCCCCGCTTTTTCAATTGGTATCAGAGCAGGAAAACAAACTAAGACCTTACAAGTCTGTGTTTGTAGCGATCTGACTCTATGGACAAGAGTACTATCTCTGATAAACGCGTCACCAGTAATAAATATTCTCTCTCGTCTAAATCTATTAAAGAGAAAAGTTCAATCTCGAATATAGAGAAACCTTGTGGTTCGACGAGACAGACAAACAATGACATGAGTGTTCATTATTACCCTTCGAAAGAGACCTTCTCTTATAATGAATGGGATACAACTGAAGAGAGTAAATTGATTCTATATCTTGTTAGAATTCAAGATGTTAGAATGAATCAGTGAAAACACCATGTCAATGCTCTTCTTGGTATTGTAAGAGATTGCAAAGTCCATGGCAACGCTGAAGATCAGTCTTCATGCTTGACTTTTGAGGCCATCCTCGAAAAGGATGCCTTGGATATTGAACGCCGCTTGAATAAACTCTCCATTCAAGGATGTTCAAATAAATCTAATGTACCAAGAACTTATGATGATTTACATTCAGAAGTAAATACATATGTTCCTAATGTTTCTTCCAATCATGAACTTGGGACATTCTGTAAAAGAGACAACTCTTCTGACGGTAATATTAAGAATACATCCTCCAATCATTCCTATGATCAAAAGGTATGTATTGTCTGTGAGACCAAGTGTTCTGTTAGACAGAAGAGAAACTCCAAGTTGAATAAAGACTCCTTAGTTCAACTTCAACACACCCTAGATTTGAGTCTCAAAGGTGTGACTGACATCCGTATGATTAAACCAATTGGTTTTCGTACCTATCTTGTGTATGCAACCAGGAAAGTCAGTACAGTGAGTTCCTCCAATGTTCAAGGGCAGAATAGACGTCTTAATAAACATCGTCCTAAGGAAGTTCAACGTTTTGTCTCTAAATGCAACATTGTTCCTGTTGAGAAGATCATTCCAGAAGAAAGGAAAATTGATAAGATAAGAAAGGATATTAAAGAGATAATTGTAAGATACAAAGAGCTTGTCAACAGATTATCTTCTTCCTCATGTCAAGTCACTTCTGGTAAGAACTCTAACTATGTCTCTTACTTTGACGACAGTAAATTTTATGATAATTTCTCATGTCAAGCAGGATCCCTCTCTAAGACTAAGAGGAAAAACAAACTTAACCAAAGACATAAACCTCGTAATGAGCCTGTAGGCTCGTACTTGTGCTAATTAATCACAAGGTTCGAGAACTTACTCATGTAAAATCTTGTTGAGTAAGTTGTGTTAAAAACAGGTATACTTGTTGCTTGCATCTATTAAGTTAAGCTATTTTCTTATCGTCCATAGCTAAACTTGTGTTGACAAATCCGCTAAGATCAAGTATTGGTTAAGTCAAAAGAAAATGTTGCATATTGTCTTAAAATTTGTTTTTAGGACCTGTTTTCAAATGTTTGAAGGACTTTATTTCTTGGGTATTTGTTGTACTCGAACGGATTCCATTCTGGACCGAGTCAACAGTTTATTTGAAACCCTAAATTGTTTTCCCCAAGAATAAAATATCCAACCTCTTAGGGTTACAAGTCATGTACGTGTACCTCTGGTGGTTTTTGGATTTTCAAAGAATGTCTTCCTCCTCTTCTTGCTATGGTGGTTTCGGAAAAGGATTTCTTGACAAAAGTGTTGAGGTTGATTCCAGGAGGAAGAGAACACTTATAGATGAAAACCATCCCAATGCTTCATGCTTCTTTGCTTATTCTCATGAAGATGTTGAGAAGGATGATATGATCTCTGCTGAAGTTGTTCATGACTTTCTTAAGTACTTTGGGGAAGCAAAACAATAGCTTGTTGATACTTTAAAAGGTCTTGATAAGGTGAAAACTGAGTTGGAAAAGGTTGTGTCTGACCTTGGTCTCATAAAATCTCAAATCAATGATCTTCGTAAAGAGAATCATCTCTCTCATAAAGCATAGAAGGCTAGCATTCACAAGCCCGAAGACTCAATGTCTTGTGAGGATCCTGTACTTCCCATATCCCTATTCGCTGTCAGGGAAACGATGGAGTCAGATTCTCTCTAGCTTGTCTTTTTTTTTCCTAGTATGTCTTCTTTTTGGATTAGTTGGAAGAATAACTAGAGTTTTGAATAGCGAAGATTATGACTACACATAGCTATTTTCGTTTTCATCTTCTTATGTTTGTTTTTTAGGTTTATTGGTTTTAAATTCTAAAAATATTTGGAGGATGATATTATTGCAGTATTAATCTGTTTTGAAGTATTGCAATATTTTTATGGGATATGTATTGTTTGCGTCCGTGAATTTGGAGGTCCCATATTGTGTCAAAAGTAAAGTCGTTCATAAATTGATATTCGAATTGATGAAAGGACGAATGGAATTTTGACAATTACAAAATTTATGCCTATGCAATCATTTATTTGATGGAAAATAGGATGAAATCTTTTGTTTGACAAGGGTAAAGTTTATTATGTCGTTATGTAAATAGTAATGGAAAATATAATAGATCCTTGAATGTTATCCACGGTATTGATCTTCATCGATCCATTTTGTTATGTTTTACCTTGAAGGCTCCATTGTGTATCTTATGTTGAGCACCTTACAACTATGTTGAATAATATTGGCCTTGTTGGTTGTTCCATGAGATGATATATGTTGAGCATTCTTGAACTAAATTAATCATCTTGATTGGTTATTTAGTTATTTGCTCCGAAAGTCTTCTTTTGTCAAGCAAAATCTTTTGACAATTAAATTGATTGCTTCGGTGATTAGTTTGGTTGTGTATTCCAATTAGATTAATTATAGGTTCTCTTGTAATTAACCTAGTTGAGTTTTTCATATATTCCACAAGTTCTTGTGTTGAGTATATTAATGGCTATACTAATCATTTTCTATTGGTTGATGTAGTCGTATATTCCGTAAGGTTTTCCTTATGTTGAGTATTTGAATGATTAAGGTAGTCATCTCCGTGTAGTTATCTTAGTCGTAGCTCCGTGAGTTTTCTTATGTTGAGCACAATCAATTAAATTGATCACTTTTGTGGTTTGATTTAGTTGCGTATTCCGATTAAATTAATCATGGGTTTACTTGTGATTAATTTGGTTTAGTTTTGGATATAGAAAATCATTTTCATGGTTTTTGTTGTCCAATTAAAAAATCATTTATTTCTTTCGAAATTAAGGTCGCTCTTGTTGTTATTTCGGGAATTACATCAAATGGGGGAGAGTTCTGTTGCACTTGTGCTTAATGGTAATATCTTGCGGGGTGTGCGGCTGTGGAATTTTATAGGGGTTATCTTGTATCTTAAAACTCCTTGATGAATGCATTTAGCTTCGTCTTTATGATTGCATCTAAATTAAGTTGGTATGTATTTTTTCTTTTAGTCTATGAAATGTCTCTTGTGGAAATTTCATTATGATCCCATTCTTTTACCTTTGCCAATTTTATTGACAAAAAGGGGGAGAAATAATGTAGTTCACACTACAAATACATATGGTTTTCGGATCATTGTGTAAGGGGGAGTGGTTTCCATGATCGAGATGGACTATTGACTAAGGGGGAGTGATACATATCACCATAGTATTGTTGTTAAAGTCGTGATGCAATTGGAATTTGATGTTATATAATGATACTATGACACTGTATAATAATGATCGAGAATCTCGATTTCTCTCATTGTTATAGCTACGGATCTTCAATAACGGTGGTACTAAACTGACAACCTTTGGGATCATTGGAGTACTTGGAAGGACGAAGATTTCAAGGAACGTTGAAGATTAGACTATGGAATAGGAGCCACTAAAGTTTATCTTTTTTGTATTCCATATGTATTAATAGTTTTGTCACTAAGATTGACAAAGGGGGAGATTGTTAGAGCATAGCTAGGTCGACCTCGCATGCGTTACTATATCAAGCATGTTTGTCAATGTTAGTGATCAAAACTATGAGTCTTTATTTCTAGTCTATTATAGATAAGTCTCGTACTAGAATAGAAAAGTGTAGTTGAGCTCAAGGACTTCATGGAGATTCATCATACAACGACGAAGATCTAGTCAAGAAACCGTGGAACTTCATCAACAAAAAGGTATGTGGAGACTTGAACTTATGTATCACTCAAAAGTCTATCTACTCTATCTCCTACTTCTTATGAGACAAAAAGTCGTATGCTATATAGACTGGATCATACACATTTGACATTTCGAGCTGAGTATTCACTACTTATCTTTTTCTCGAAATCGTGTGTTGGTAAAGCGTTTCGCTTTGATCAAGTTTATCTTCACCTAGTGACGAAAGTCATGAAAAGTTTCTATTACTTTGAGAATTGCTCTGACGTGAAACGGTCTGTAAATAACGGCGATATAACGTCCTCTGAGAATGTCTCAATGATTGGAATGAGAGTTTAGATTGCATAACCATGTATTCCTTAATCCGAAGTTTTCGAACTTTGTTGATTGAGAGAAACCGGAGGAATTTGCTTTGCCAAGTCCGCGAACCCAGTCCGCGAACTGACGGAAGTTCTCTTGCCGAGAATTTCTGCTGCGATTTTCCAAAAACTCGTTTGCGTGTTTAGTCAGTGAACCTAGTCCGCGAACTGGCGGAAGTCTCTTTGCCGAGATTTTCTGCTGAGTTTGGAAAACTCTGCCGGTTGCCTTAAGTCCGTGAACTTGTTTGTGAGCTTAAGTGGTTATGATCTAAAGATGTGCTCTGAACATGAAACTTAAATTACTAAGGAATGCTTTATGCAAACCGTAGCTATAAAGTTCAAGATCCGATTCATGGAATCGAATCATCTTTGTTTCAATTGTGTCTTGTGTAGTTACATAAGATCTCATAGCAATTGAACAACTCTCTAACTAGTTCGTTTGAGTCAATTGAACTAGTTATGATGAAGAAGAACTAGGTTAATATGAATTGCTCATATGGTTAACCTTTTGGGTTACTATGTTGAACCAACATACACGTACACGTTTGGGCATGGTTTTCACAAACCCAGTAAACGTCTACCCAAGTGTGTGTGACAAGCTAAGTTTTCAATCTAACGGTTGAGAAATATTATCTTGAATCTAAATCAGGTTTCCATCTAACGGTGAATATGGATTGCTTTGTAACTAAGGCAAAACCCTGATTTGAATGCTATATAACGGAGACATCTAGTATTGTGCAAAACTAATCCCCACACGTCTGTGTGATACTAGTGCGCTCGCTAGAGTCGATTCTCCTTTAACCTTTGGTTTTCTTCTCTAAAACCAGGTTAACGACTTAAAGACTTCATTGGGATTGTGAAGCCAGACTGATACTACTTTTATCGTAGTTGTGTGATCTGATCTTGCATCTTCTATCGTACGAGTACATTCTATTGATTGGCTTGAGATCGTGAGAGTTATCTGATAGGCAAGATAAATAAGTCACAAACATGTTCGTCTCACTGTTTATGATTCCTCGACAAACCGCTTGTGTAGTCCAGAAGTATTGTTGAGAGGTGATTGATTAGTCTAGGTTGTTCTTCGGGAATATAAGACCGGATTATCAATTGGTTCCTGTTCACCTTGATTTTATATCTTAAGATAGAACAAAAACCTAGGGTTTTTCTGTGGGAGACAGATTTATCCTTTGATTGACTTTTCTGTGTGAGATAAATTTGTTTATTATCAAGTCTGCGATTTTGGGTTGCAACAACTCTTAGTTGTTGGTGAGATCATCTAAGGGAATCAAGTGCACAGTATCCTGCTGGTATCATAGGCGTAGGAGTACAACTGTACCTTGAATTAGTGGGAGACTGATTGGGGGCCAACTATATTCCAGTCCGAAGTTAGCTTGTAGTAGGCTAGTGTCTGTAGCGGCTTAATACAGTGTGTATTCAATCTGGACTAGGTCCCGGGGTTTTTCTGCATTTGCGGTTTCCTCGTTAATAAAATTTCTGGTGTCTGTGTTATTTCATTTTCCGTATTATATTGTTTATCTTTATAATTGAAATAATAAAGGTTGTGCGTTAAAGTTTAATCGATTAGAGATCCTACCTTATGGTTGTTGATTTCATTGATTAACACTTGGACATTGGTCTTTGGTACCGTCCAAGTTATTCCTTGTATTTTATAAAGACTCGCTATTGTTTTTAGCTTGAGTAAAAATCAAATCAAGAGAGAGATATTAACTCCTTGAGATACTTTTATCTAGATTGAGTCTGACTGTCTAGTTGATTCTCTAGCAAAGTATTTCGGAGTTAGTCCATACAGATTGCTAAGCGAAATATTGGGTGGTGTTGTTAGACCCCCTCTCAACACCACAATCTTTTATTTTGATCACAACCTATACAAGACCCACTGTGTATAAACCTCTTGGAGATACAACCACTCAAGGAATATTTCAGCACAGTGTCCACTTGATATATGTTTAGTCCGAACTGGTCTAACTCGTGAATTAAATATCAAAGGCAAGTGGATAAAACCAATACACTCTGTGTGATTGTCTATGGATATGGAATCGAGACAATACAACAACAAAGTTATCACTTGATAAAAGGTACGAAAACAACCGAAACCAATGGGATCAATATCAAGTGCCCTAATAACGTACAAAGTGCAATTTACTTTAATTATAATAAAACAATTATAATGCGGAATTTAAAAGTAAATAGCACAACAAGATTTTGTTAACGAGGAAACCGCAAATGCAAAAAACCCCTGGACCTTGTCCAGAATTGAATACTCTCAGGACTAAGCCATTATACAAAATCTAAACCAACTTCGTATAGTTGATACCAAACAACTAAACCTATAGTTCACCTAGTTCCGTTTGTATCCCTGCGCCTCCAACTTGTAATAAGTCACGCACTTGGAACAATTTCTTTGGTTCATATTCCAAACAGTAAAGGAACAACAAATTTGTTCGGCAACAACTCTTTTCAACCAAGTGATATGAGTTTGACAAAAGGCTCTTCCTTTTATCCCAATAAACTCCTTTGTCAGGTCCTTAGATCTATCTTTTCAACAACTACCAAAGTAATTGTTAAGATAATGCAATCAATACTGATAATCACCAAGAATTGTATTGATGTCGATCTACCCAGCTAATCAATCCAATCTATCAAAAATATAAACCGATTATAGTTGGATCCTTTTCCAGACGAAACAAGTATTGTGCACACCAAAGATTATGAACCCGAATCAGAAATCTTCTTCGTCTTTAAATCTTCTTAGATCTTCAATAAATACCTGCACACAATCAACTTGAATCTCTTGTGATCAATCACATACATAACGGAGTCTGTTAACAATGGATTATCACAAGACGTATTTAGATCTATAAACAGTCTAAAGATCCCCGTCGAAACTTCGATCTAGTTTGAGTGAATCTTATATCAGAAGAGAAGATTCTCAAGCATAAGCAAACTAGGTGCAATCAAAGTTCAACCACCGTTAGTCAATCAAATCAATCGAAAACTAATAATAAACAACAATTATCTAGTTTCCCACCAACGGTACTCGTAGAGCTTCTCAATCCCAAAGAAGTTTTTAAATCGAGCGGTCGTAAGAGATTTCGCCTAATTAGGGTACTTTCCTCTCCGAATAGACGGCTCCACCAGTAACAACACAACTAGGTAGTTTTGCTGGCTCTGAGGATTAGTTTGCTTGAAATGCAAACTTCAATATTTATAGACCAAGGAAGTTTGGACACCAAGGAATTTCCAAAATCGAAAATATTCTCAAGATATGCAATATATTTTCAAATTCGGTTTTCATAATTTCCTGGAAATGCTCTGTCCAAATAATGACCGAAATCTCAGTAGAAAATCTCCAATTAGTAAATGCACATTACCAATTTTTATTTTCTAAAGATATGCATTTTAATTGCTGGAAATTAAAAGCATATAAAAACTAAAAACCTTAATTAAAAGATTCTCAATTTATTTCGATCTGGGATTCTCCTTTAGCTATTAAGGAATATCTTTGAACAGTAAAAGATAAGAGCTACTGCACATGTTCAAAAGATTGAGTCATTTGAACTAGTTATGGTTAAGATGAATAAGGTTGATATGAGAGTAATCATATGGCTAACCTCGGTTAACTATTTGTGAACCAACCTGGTGTGCACGTGTAGGTACGGTTACATAAACCTAGATGAGGGTACATTTCATTTGTGTGTAACAAGCTAAGTTCGATTTAACGGTTGAAAGATATTAGCTTGGTTGAATCAGGTTTTTCATCTAACGGTGAATATTGAATACTTTGTTACCAAGGTAACTTGGATTGCAAACCCTGATTTGAAAACTATATAAAGGAGAACTCTAGCAACTGGGAAACCTAATCCCCACACCTCCTGTGTGTTACTAGTTGCATAACTAAAGTCGATTCTCCTTTAACCTTAGGTTTCTTCTCGAGACCCTGTAGGTTAACGACTTGAAGACTTCACTGGGATTGTGAAGCCAGACCCAACTATTATCTTTGTAGTTGCGTGATCTGATCTTGTTGTTTCTATCATGTTGAGTGCAATTGAAATATTTGGCTTGAGATTTTATATCTTCAATAGGCAAGATAGAAAAGTAATCACAAACAAACTTCGTCTCATCGTTTGTGATTCCACAATAACTTGTTTTGCTAGTCGATTAAGTTTATTGTGAGGTGATTGATAATTCTAGGTTGTTCTTCGGGAATATAAGTTCGGGTTATCAATTGGTTCATGTTAACCTTAATTATCAAAAGACAGAACAAAAACTCTTGGGTATTTCTGTGGGAGATAGATTTATTCAATCCTATAGACTTTTATGTGTGAGACAGATTTGTCTATCAAGTCTTCGACTTTGGGTCGTAGAAACTCTTAGTTGTGGGTGAGATCCACTAAGGGAATCAAGTGTATAGTATCCTGCTGGGATCAAAGACGTAAGGAGCGCAACTGTACCTTGAATCAGTGTGAGATTGATTAGGGTTCAACTACAGTCCAGTACGAAGTTAATTGGTAGTAGGTTAGTGTCTGTAGATGCTTAATACAGTGTGGTGTTCAATCTGGACTAGGTCCCGGGGGTTTTCTGTATTTGCGGTTTCCTCGTTAATAAAATTCTGGTGTGTGTGTTATTTCTTTTCGGCATTATATTTTGTTATATAATTGAAATATCATAGGTTGTGCGTTAAGATCAATCAATTAGAATATCCAAACTTGGGTTGTTTTTTTACATTGATTGACACTTGAACATTGGTCTTTGGTACCGTTCAAGTTACTCCTCTATTTGTGGGTGAAAACTGTTTCTGCTGATTTTGGTAATCTTTTGTGTGTGGGTGATAAACAAATCTAAACCCAAAACAATATACTGCACAGGAGTACTTTTGATTCGAGAGATCAATCTATACAATCCTGTCTTAAACCAAGAAATTGTCGTTCCAGGCTTACTTCGGCCACAAAGTGAAGGAGAAGGGTTGGTCTTAGGGAGGGAAGCGAAGAAAGTGTTGAGACCAGAATAGTTGATTCTGGAAGTGTGGGCGTTTTTGTGACTTCTATCAGAAAATTGAACTAGTGAGCTGAATGGAAAGCTACCAGGTGATTTCTGGATGTGGTGTTATTCTCCTGACCAAAACTTGTGTGTGGTGGAAATAGGTGAGACCTATTTATACAAGTCGCAATAAAACGTACCCTGGTCTTGTAGAAGCGGTAATGTTTGAGTAATGGAAGAAAGGAGTAAAGGGTAACGCCTGGAATTGATGTTTCCATAATGAAGGATACGTTTTCACCATTACTTCTTGCCATTACTAACCGCCCCGCTTTATGACACTTTCTTGTAACGGGCGTATTGCATGCCGCACGCTGTAGACCGCCAGACCAATACCCTGATGAGTATCCCCCAGTTTGTGACATGTTTTGATGTCTCGAGAGTTTTCGTGGAAAACATGTAGCACTTTGCTACGTGTGGAAAGTTAAAATTGAGAGGCTTGCCGTAGGTAACTAGCATATGTGATGCGAGGCTCGTTTTGGCTAGTAGTTGTGGCATGCCAGTGGTCGTGGTGTTGTAAGTGGCGCCGGCATGCGCGTCTGGGAAGCATGTCTGGTAAGCGCGCCTGGCATGCGCGTCTGGTAAGCGCGTCTGGCATGCGCGTCTGGAAAGCGCGTCTGGCATGCGCGTATGGTAAGCGCGTCTGGCATGCACGTCTGGCATGCGTGTATGGCAAGCATGTCTGGCATGCGCGTCTGGCAAGCGCCTCTGGCATGCGCGTCTGGTAAGCGCGCATGCGCGTATGGAAAGCGCGTCTGGCATGCGCGCCTGGCAAGCACGTCTGGAATGCGCGCCTGGTATGCGCGTCTGGCATGCGCGTATGGCATGCGCGTCTGGTAAGCGCGTCCGGCATGCGCGTCTGGCATGTGCGGCATGCGCGTGTGGCATGCTGGTGTTTTTGGGAAGCTAGCACGTTTTTGGAAAGCTGGCGTGTTTTGGGAAGCCAACTTAGTATGGCGACATTTTTGAGGCCGTGGAAGGTTTGAAGCGACCTGATTTGTCGACGGAAAGAGGGCCGGCATGCTAGGGCGCGGCCGCACTTTTAGCGCGCTGTGGCGGATTTGGTTGCCTAGCTTGTTTAAGCATGGTTTCGACCAACGGGGTCCAGTATACTGCGCGGGGCACGAAACTCTAGTTTGCAAATTAGTTGGGTTATGAGTTCTTTGCGAGTTATCACAATAATTAGCTGGATGTTGTATGCTGCCACACAAAATATTTATCTTCAGAATGCAGTGTGCTTTCTGTCTGAGCATTTCGTGCAATAGACTTAACTTTGGTACTTGGAGGTTCATGCTACTCCGCTGTGAGTTAACATGAATCCGTTATGCCATACCGATTAAGGGTTCTGCTGGGTAACATAGCACAAGAAAGTACTCAGTGAGTCTCGTATTGGCGAGGTGCCGAAATTTACAGAATGTTATGGATAAAAGGTTATTGAGCGGCTCAATAAATATGTCGGTGGAGAGGTTAGTACTCGCAACACCGCTTCCTTGCAGAGTGACGTCACATTTGATGCAAGGTTTTACGATTTTAACCCTAAACGAAAAACCACCGTCAATATTAAGTCCCCTGCTTAGCACGTAACAGTGGCATTGTTGCGGGGTAAGCATGAGATGGTGACAGGCGAGAGAAAAATCGAGAGAGCAACATGTGAAGAGATCGCCAACGAAATTTAACTAACCTTTGGTGGAAGGCATGAGAAATCCGTGATCCTTGTGCTAGCGGATTTTGCATAGATTCATCTTGGCCATGGGTGATTGGTACCGCTAGCTTGAAGTAGCGGATAGGCGGCTAGCTGAAGTAGCGGATGGCGTGGCTTGGACGCGGATCGGCTTGGCGCGGCTTGGCTTGGACACGGTGTGGACGCGTCTCGGATGCGGTTTGGGATAGGAGGATGGCGCGGCCTAAGTCAGAATGACTCGGACACCAAACCCTAATTTTTTTTGTATAAAGAAATATCTAATCCAGCTGGTATCACGCGTGTGAAGCCTTAATTCATGGCTGGTAAAAGATTTTCTGCTGAATATAAGAGGTGACCCTGAATCCTTCGCCCATACAAATCATTATAAAAATCGCGTCCATCTTCCCCACATGTATTGTATCGTGTTTCTTCCCCTAGTTCCATTTTGTCTTCCTCGTCGTGTATATTGCTGGTACAAACGTGGTGATTTTTTTTTGTAGCATATAATGGGATCTTCCAGTGATGATCGTACCTCTTCGGAAAGAAATTCTGAACCCGACGAAAACCAGTCTTCTTCTCATGAGGAGGTATTAGACAGAATTGATTCTCTGTAACGTGAGGCTGACGAGATTATACTAGACATGTCTCTCGCCCATTTATGCAGAGTGCGGATGTGTGTTCAGACTCTCTTGGCTTCAGTGGACATGGAGGAAAGGTGGAGGCACGATGAAGAATCCCCTCTTGTCGGGAGATCTCAGAGCAACGAAGCTTTTCTACAACCCAGTGCTAGGGCTGAACGATTCTCCTCTCAATTGAAGTGGCGGAAGACTGAGTCCATGAAACTTTTAGATGAGGTTCAGTTTAATTACCCTGTCCATGATGGTATCGTAATCCTTGACTTTGATGCGGACGAACCGGGACATCCTCAAGAAGTAGCTGGAAAGGCTCATGGGGAAGACGTCGACACAATTTACAAAACTTAAACAGCTTCTGGAGTGGACGCCGAAACTGCTGTCAGGGGTGTTGACGCAAACGCTGAGGATGCCGTCAAGGCGGACGAGGAGACAGAGGCAATGTATGCTGGAGCAACTGGAGAAGCTACGGAAACATACGCTGGGACTGCTGTTGAAGCAAACGTCGGACAGGAAGTGGAAGTTGCTGCTGTGGTAGCTTCTGGATGGGACGCTGCGGTTGTTGCTGCTGAGGAAGCTTCTGGATGGAACGCCGAGGTTGCTGCTGCCGAGGAGGCGTTTGGATGGAACGTTTGCTGTCAGAAAGCGTGCTGGGGAGAGTGCTTGAAGAAGCTCTGATGAAGGCGCTATTGATCCAGGCGTCTGCCGTTAACAACCAATTTTTCCACTTTTGCTATTTCTTCTTAACGTGTAGCCTCTTTTGACTTTCCAGAAGTTTTCTTTTACTTTCTTGCTTTTGTGGTGGAGTTAGGGTTTCGTCAAGTAACATTCCGTCATTCAGCCTTTATGGTTTCACATCCTTGAATGAATTAATAAAACCTTCATACTGTTTCTGAGATTTGGAGCCGAATATTCTTGAAGTAGATATCTGTTCTGCCGCCTGATGATCGTCTTCCTTGCATATTTCCTTCTTGAGTATTTTTGAATAGGTATTTTTGTGGTGGTTTGATTTCTCTGGCTTTCAATTGACGGATAATGACTCTGTGAGAGATTTAGGTTTACTTGGTATTTTTTCTTTAAGGGGAAAACTTTTCAAGGAAAGATGTTCTTTAATTAGAATTGAAAATTATACTCATGAATGCAAGCAGTGCAATCATTTTTGAGGAGTTACAAACATTGCATGAAAAGGAAAATGCTGAAAGAAATGCTGAAGGAGAACGCTGGAGGTGAAGGTAGAACAGCGTTTTAGGTATTGAAGGGTTTGAGCCATCGCGAGTAAATCGTGACACCTTCCAATTTGTCGGTATTGATGAGCTTGCAGTAACCAACCAAGATAACATCTGCCACCAGATATGGCTCGTCTTCCTTTTCTTTAGGCGTACCGGGTCTAGTGGCCATCTTTACTGTTATGTTCCCAACTTGAAACGAGGTCATATTGACTACTACATCTCCAATTTGAAATGGGTTGGAGCGTTGCGCAACCACTTGATTGAACTCGTCATTTTTGGTTGTGACAGCTTCCAAATTTTTGACAAAGTACTTGAAAGGCCCAACATCCATTCACATCTCTTAATGACACCTGGGTTGGTAATCGGACCGAGTCCCCATGCTTGGCCAATAGGAGAGGTGACTGGGTGCAGAAAGGGTTGTTTAACCAGACTTACTTGTGTTCGGAATCTGTGGATGAACGTCGACGGGCTTTCTCCAAGCAATTGAGTTACATTGGTAAGTTTTTGATATGGCAGCATGTAATATTCAAAGTTGGACGGCTTGTTGGAAATTCTTTCGGGTATCGACATCGGCAGAGGGGATACCCCTAACTTCGCTTTGTTACCGTGTACCCATGTGCGCCCCAGAATCATGTCGTAGCTTGAGAGTTCTTTGACAATGTAGAATTTTCCATGTGTTAGAGTGTCTCCCACCTTAATTTCAAGATTGATGTATCCATACACGTCTATCGCCTCTCCTTCAAAGTTTTTAACCATGGTTGGGGAATGGGTAGCCTCCTGCTTCAAAACTCCCGCAGCTCTCAGAGTTTTGATGGTAATGATGTTGAAGTCAGACGCCACGTCGATGAATGTGTTATCGAGCTTGGCGTTCCTCAGATGAACTGTGGTCAGCAGTCCCCAGTTGTATTTTCCAGCACCGCTTCATGGGAGAGTTTGGGGTTCTGGTGTGGTTTCTTCAGTAGGAAAGAGTTGCTTTCCCGATACAACGCGATTAAGGGCTGTGAAGATGTCTTGACGCTATGCCTTGGAGAGGTAGAGAATTTCACACACATGTTGCATCATGGATTGCACAGTTTCGTGTACGGAGTCCCCAGAGACCATGCAACTCCTGAATGGAAGTGGATCTCTGTGAACTCCCTCATTGTCTAGTCGAAGTTCCCCTACTTCTATCTTTTCTTTGAAGATATGCTTCAGCTTGTTACAGTCACTGGTCGGGTGGTGGGCGCATGATAGGAGGTATCCTGATGGCGTCGTCTTGGATCCATGCTTCCAAGAGTTCAATCACTTCTTCGATTGGGAACGGGAAATCCAAGACACTTTCTCCAGCCTCTTGATGTCGCATAGGAGCTTTAGCGGTGGTCTTCCGTAACGGAGCTGCCTGTCGTGCTGGCGCTGCTCGCTTGGATGGATGTTCTGTTGTTGGAGCCTTTCTTTTTCCTCCTTCGTCTACCACGCTCACATAGGAGGGACCAGTGTTGTATTGATTATTGATGAGACGTCTATTTACTCGAGCTTCGCGTGCGTCCTCGCTTCTAGTTGGCCTGGTTCTTTCCAACAACGCTGGTGTTGTTGTGGCTGACCGTTTTGCGGCTTCATGAAGCTCAGAGAATGTCTAGAATCACAGATTCTCTAGTAAGGAGCGGTATATGGGAATCATGCCATTGATACATGAGTCCACCAATTGTTTTTCGGTCACATTTGGGTCATGCCAATCGAGCGCTTGAATTCTGAACCTTTTGACAAAATCATTCGATGTTCGTTGTTTCGTTGAAACATCCTTCCTAGATCTGAGAAGGTAATTTGCGTAAACACAAAGAAGTATTTCTTGTAGAAAGCTGCAACCATGTCAGACTAGTTGGAGATGCTGCCTGGCGTAATGCTGTTGTACCATGTGTATACTCTTCCAGTAAGTGATTTCGAAAATTCCCTCAAACGGAGAACGTGATTATACTCGTGTTCCCCCAGGGACTCCAAGAATCGAGATACATGTTCACCGTCGTATAAAGATAATTGAGGGTAAGATTACCCCCTTGAAAGAGGAATTGTTTGTACTTCATGAGGAATTGTTTGTACTTCATGAAGTCGCTTTTGTCTCGGTTTCGGAGAAGTCGTTCCAAATCTTCTCTTGTGACAAAATTGGGCGGTTGATTTCTTTCAGCTGAAGTTCTCGTGCGAGTCTCTTCGTCTACAAAAGTGTGCCCTGTTGAGGTGCTAGCGCTAGGGGTATTGGATGTGTTCCTCATTGGCTCTGGCTGGCGTGATTCTTGTGGTAGCCGCTCTGTCAGTGTCTTGAGAAAAGCAAGCACCTCCTTCTGGGTTGAGGCCATGTCTGTTTGGGCCCTGGCGAGAACCTCCTGCCTTTCCAACAAATCAGCAATAGTAATGTAGGGTCGGATCCCTCTGGCTCCTCCAGTTTCTCGTCCTGACGGGGGAGTAGCTGCAGTTCTGGTAACAGTTGGAGGTGTCATACTTGATGAAACATTGGGAGCGGCAGCAGCAGCTCTGGCTCTGGTGATTGGAGGTGTAACACCTGAAGGAGCATTTTCCGCGGCAGAGGCTCTGGCTCTTGTGATTGGAGGTGTAACACCTGAAGGAACATTCTCCATGTTGCTGGTGTTGACAGATGGTGTATTAGCACCACTGGGAGAAATGTTAACACCAAGAATAATTTCGGCGCCAGTGTTCTCGGGGTTTATTGCTGATCCTGACCTGAGTTCTACCATCTTGAAATCGGGGTTGAAAAAATGAAATCAGGAATTGGAAATTGATATTGTAACCTAGAGATTAATCTCCCACTGTGGTCGCCAATTGTTTGTGGGTGAAAACTGTTTCTGCTAATTTTGGTAATCTTGTGTGTGTGGGTGAGAAACAAATCTAAACGCAAAACAATATACTGCACGGGAGTACTTTTGATTCGATAGATCAATCTATACAATCCTGTCCTAAAGCAAGAAATGGTCGTTCCAGGCTTACATCGGCCACAAAGTGAAGGAGAAGGGTTGGTATTAGGGAGGGAAGCGAAGAAAGTGTTGAGACCAGAATAGTTGATTCTGGAAGTGTGGGCGTTTTTGTGACTTGTATCAGAAAATTGAACTGGTGAGATGAATGGAAAGCTACCAGGTGATTTCTGGATGTGGTGTTATTCTTTTGACCAAAACTTGTGTGTGGTGGAAATAGGTGAGACCTATTTATACAAGTCGCAATAAAACGTACCCTGGTCTTGTAGAAGCGGGAGCGTTTGAGTAATGGAAGAAAGGAGTAATGGCTAACGCCTGGAATTGATGTTTCCATAATGAAGGATACGTTTTCACCATTACTTCTTGCCATTACTAACCGCCCCGCTTTATGACACTTTCTTGTAACGGGCGTATTGCACGCCGCACGCTGTAAACCGCCAGACCAATACCCTGATGAGTATCCCCCAGTTTGTGACATGTTTTGATGTCTCGAGAGTTTTCGTGGAAAACATGTAGCACTTTGCTACGTGTGGCAAGTTAAAATTGAGAGGCTTCCCGTAGGTAAATAGCATATGTGATGCTAGGATCGTTTTGGCTAGTAGCTGTGGCATGGTGGCATGACAGTGGTCGTGGTGTTGTAAGTGGCATTGGCATGCGTGTCTGGGAAGCGTTTCTGGCATTCCCTCTCTCCACTCTTCCTGATCTTTTAGAATTCTTCATCACTGATTCAATTGGTACTTTTGTTAATACCTTTATCTTGTGCGCTTGAAAATATATGCGGAGCTTAAATGATGCATAAACTAATGCTAAGATTAGTTTCTCAATCTTTGAGTAATTCTTCTCGGCAGTATTAAAAGTTTTGCTAATGTAATAGATGGGTTTCTCCACTCCTGCGTCTATTCGCAATAACACATCACTTAATGCATGCGACGTCGTCGCAAGATAGATCAATAATTCTTCTCCTGATTCTGCCTTTTGTAAAATAGTTGTATTCATAAGATGTTCTTTGATCCCTTGAAAAGATTTTTCGCATTCATCAGTCCATTTGAATTTCGCCCCCTTATTGAGTATATCGAAAAAATATTTGCATTTGTCTGATGATCACGAAATGAATCTCTCCAGCGAATCTAAAAGTCCATTCAACTTCTGTACATCTTTTATTCTTGCCGCTGTTGGCATGTCACGAACTGCTTGCACTTTTTATGGATCAACCTGTATTCCTTCCTTTGATACAATGTAGCAGTCAGTATCTTAAATTAATATTTTATTTGGTCCCGCTACCAACAATTCATCAAATGAGCGGCATTTTCTCAAACCGACAATATTTGCTCGAACCAGCAATATTTGCTCAGATTCAAGAATATTGGTTCATCTATCAATATTTAATAACTCAGCAGCACAACTTACTCGTCTTAGGTAGTCAACATAATAATACCTCGTCTCAGCAGACATATTTAATTCACGAGTCTCAGAACATTTGCAAATCATGTTCAACTCAGCAATACATGGACTCATCGTCCCATAAAGTCAACAACTGACTCCACAATCACGAGATATCAATCGTGTCATATGGGGGGATATTAACTAGGGTTTTGGTATGGCGGTCTACGGCACGTGTGTTCACCCACGACAAGAGTGTGAGCAAGTCGTGCAATCAGTTGGAAGAGCCAGCAAAGTAGTGGGTGGAAAATTAACCAAGTCTTCGCACGATGAGCAACTGGTTTTAACACGATTTCCCACTTCCCCACTCTATGATTCCAGCAACTGTCACACTTCATGGGATCGTAGTGTTTTTAATTTAGTAATATTAAAAGACCTCTGAATCATGATTGAAAGGACAAGATTCGAATACTCGAACATTCGTCTAAACAAGGCATTTTCTCGGCAAGTTCATACAGACAATATTTCATCTACATGAACTCATCGTCTGAGCAATCACTCTCAATTGAGTAAAATTCAATCATTCAGAGCGTTCTCACGCTGAATTCACAACACACCTACAATCGCAGATCACCATTGATTTCACACATTTCTCAGCTTCCCTCCTACAGATCAACCCATCCTCTATTGTGACCGAATTGACTCTGGAACGGCCATTGTTCTTGGTTTCAGATGGATTCCTACAGATTGATCTCTCGAACTTAAAAGAACTCCCTTCTTGCAGTGCATCTGTGTGAGGTTCAATATTTCGCTCGGTTCAAGGAGTCTCCACACGGACGTCTCCTTAATTCCGTAAAAACCAGCAAATCGTTTTTCCCCGTCTACAGATTGGAGACCACAGTGGGAGATTAATCTCTCGGTTGCAATCTCACAATTTCACAAGATGCCTGGTCTTAGGTCTGGGTTAGTTACAGATTCCAACGAAAACGACGCTAGCACTAGCAACAACAACAATGAGGATATCCCGGAAACAATTTCGGCCTCTAACACTGGAGGTGATGATGTTACTCCTCCTCACCCTAACACGGAAGGTCATCCTCGGTTCGGCCGACACCCTGAGGAAGTCAGGGAAAACCCACCACCTACCATTGCTGATCTCATCAAAGTGCAAGAGACTCTTGCAAAGAATCAAACCGATATGGCTACTACACAGAAAGAGTTGTTTAATTATCTGAAGACTCTCACTTACAAGATGTCAGAGATAACTCAAAAAAAAGGAAAGAAAAATGAGAAAGCCTCAAATGCTGATCCTGAGGTGGTTCCAATTCATACGGTGGATGACGACGAAGTCCGCAAAGCCGCAGACGATCCATCAGCAAAGGAGCCATCAAATTTCATTACTCGGGAAGATTTGGAGCGCCTTTTGGAAAAATCGTGGAAAGGATAAGACATCACATGTCCATCGTCACCATCCTCCATATCCTGCTGCTACGCAAAGGATCCCTTTTCCGAAAGGTTACACTTCTCCGACTTTCATTCTTTATGATGGAACTTGCAATGCTCGAGAACATGTTTATTGTTTCCTAGAAGCCTTGGGAGAACATGAACACAACCATGTTGTTCTCCTCAAGGAGTTTTCAAAATCTTTGAAAGGCAAGGCATACACCTGGTACAACAACATCGCATCAGGGACTATCAGCAATTGGGGAGAAATGATTAACGCCTTCTACAGGAAGTACTTCTTTGTGTCAGAACAAGTCACTCTCTCTGATCTTGGAAGAATGTTTCAGAGGGTTAGTGAAAATCCCAATGACTACGTGAAATGATTCAGAGTCCAGGCCCTGGACTGCCATGATCCAAATGTCACGGAGCAACAGCTGGTAGATTTATGCATCAACGGCATGATCCCAGTCTACAGAGCTTTACTGGAAAATCTTCGTTTTCAGACTTTCTCAGAGCTTCATGAAGATGCGAAGAGATCAATGACTACTGCACCTGCTCTGTTGGAAAGAGCAAAACCTACAAAGACTGAAGAATCACGAGACACTCGAGGAAGCAGACGTTTGATAAACAAGCGGTACAACCTGCAACCCTCCACAAACGCTATTGCAGAAGGGAGCAAACGCAAGTCCGAACCTCCAAGTAAGCATACCCCAGCTCCTCCAAAGACACAAAAGAAGGACAAACCAGAGGTACATGCCCCTGGCCAACGTACAGAGACTCCTGATCAAGAGGCACCTGACTTTCCTCTCCCCATTGGAGAAGTGCTCGAACTACTGGATGCCTGGATCCAAGATGATGCAATCAAATTTCCATATGTCAGGAGAGAACCAACTGAGGAGGACATGGAAAATCCTCGTTACTATCTCTTCCACAGGTTCGTCAATCACCCCACAAGTAGCTGCAAAGTTTTGAAGCGCATATTCAGGGAAAAGGTTGAGTCAGTAGAACTTAATCTGGGGGATGAAGGAGTACACAGAGATCCCCTCCCAGTCATAACTTTCTCCATCTCTGAAGAACCAGTCAAGGAAGCAGTCCAGTCATTGATAGAGCATGTCTGCGAATTACTCTATCTGTCAAAGGTGCAAAGGGAAGACATGTTCATAGCTTTGAACTACATAGTATCTGGAAAATGCCTGCTGATTTCAGAAGTACTTCCTGAACCTTCAGCCACTGACAAAGAAATGTATGACTGGGGATTTCTCACCACAGTGCATATTAAAGGAAACAAATTAGAGAGAGCATTTGTTGATGTAGGCACTGCCATCAACATCATTCCTTTGAAAACTCTCAGAGCCGCTGGCATTACCCGACAAGAGGCTATTCATGATCCCATGGAAATCAGAGATCATGAAGGGGTTTCCAGAGAGTCGTATGGCTATATCATCCTCAAAGTCAAAGAAAATTTGGTCTGCACTGAGACCAAGTTTTACATAATCCGAGAAGACCCAGGATATGACATGATCCTTGGACGAGCTTGGATTCACGATGGAAAGAGGGCTCCAACGCCTTCAACACGTCCTGCTGTTGAAGCGGGATCTGACTCAGAAAAAATGTAGGATTCTTACCCGTTCGAGCATCTGGAGGAAGTTAAAGCCTTGACAGAACTCACACAGAAACCTAGAGAGAGTGCTCATTCTTTCGTCAAGAGATTACGTACTCAGGAAAGTCTTATTCCTCTTCATGTGCCAATAATACTAATGTTGAAATATACTACTCTGGTCCGGGGACTTCTCCCTACTAACAACTTAACGATTACCAAAATCTACGAATGGATAGTCTCACCTCAGCAACACTACACCAAATGGTTACGCTCAGAGCCTCTCCAAATTGATCATTCTATCAAGAGGTTTATTGCTGAAGATATGGCTAAGCATGACCGACAATACGCTGAATACTCCCCTCTGCGTGAGTGTCCATATGTACCACAGCCATGGAATCAGCAGAAAATATTCAAGGCCCGAACTACTAAACCGAACAAATTCGAGGAAAGAGATTTGGTTCTCAAGGAAACTAAACGTGATCTCTATTATGCAAGGAGCTCCAATTGGGAAGGACCATTTATGGTTGCTAAATCCATAACCGTAGGATACTACAAGTTGATCAACACAGATGGCAGAACCTTGCCAGTAATTCATGAGAATTGGCTTAAGGCGTTCGTCTGAAATTATTGAGCATTTGAGGTACTGGACGTTTGAGCATTCATGACGTCTGGATTTGGTATTTAGGATTTTCTTTCATTGTATTTCAATTCCTCCAAAACGTTTGCAATACTTGCAATCAATATTTGAATTCAGCAATTTATCAAAATTCAGTTCATATTACTTAAAAGAAAATCTCTATCAAATACAAAAGAAAATCCTCAATCATCTACGATCCAAAATCAGCCAATATCAAAACCCAAATAAAAACCTCACATCTCCCAGAAGTTCAGAAGTTCAAGAGATTATCAAAGAAAATCAGCAAAAAAAGGATTTTTTCTCCTCTGCATCCTTCAAGACCTGCAAAGCCGCTTATCCTTGTTCAACTCTTCAGTCAGCCTGGCAATCTTTTCTTCTTTTTCCATCACGACATCATTGGGAAAGGGTATGTTTTTCTCACATGAGTCCTTGATAGCGTTCATTTGCTTACGAAGCCACTTTACATTGAAGCCAAGTCTTTATGAATTCTCCAAGTTAAACTCCCAATCAAAGTGTATATCTGGAGTCACAGTATTTCTGGCTCTAGTGCATATATCACTTACGACACGTAAGATAACACTTACTTGCATTGTTAAAGCATAAGCATGTCCAGGATTCCTGTCAACAATTATGTGGCCAAATTTCTTCCATATTTTCTCGTACAAGCCTGCATATCCAATGGGAACGCTGAACCCACCAACTAGTTCATGATACGTGAGTGATGCATCAAATGGAGGATCAAAAGCAACTCCTGCACTTGGATATTCATGCACCACTATACGTTTCTCAGCTACTGGGGCAGCTTCTACAATCAGGACAACAGTTTCTTCAGTATTCTCTACTGGTGGCACGGTTTCTTCTATCACTGAACCAGCAAAAATCGGGGTTTCCATAACTTTAGTGACAACCTTATCATGGCCTTTAATTGCAGGGATGGTTGTCTCTTCATCAATAACTCCAGGGCAGCTCGAGTTATCCTTATTGGTTTCAGTATCCTCAACTTCGGTATTTGACACCTAAAACGAAGATTACATGAGGTTAGAGAAATATAAACATGAAACCAAATGAGATCACAAAATACAATATAAAAGCAGTATAACATCATCAAGGTTCATCATTATACACTCAAGGCACGAGAAAATAGCATGAAAGTCATGAAAATACATTTTGCGGCAAGCTCGTCTGAAGAGACTGTACTCATCCCTGTACTAGATGAAGAACTGGGAGAAATACACAAGTAATATGAATATGTTTTATATACCATTCTCTTCGTATGGATGTCCTCTACCACATGTCAAAATTTCATGACAGTCCGATGAACGAGCAAGGAGATGTAGTCAAAACATTGAGCAACATACCTTCTGAAAATGTTCTTAAAGTCTCCTGCAAGTTTACTGTTTCGCCTTTTTCAGGCTCTGAACGTGCTCAAAACTTAAAAGCTTCTTTGTTAAAGCTTGGAAATTTTCCGGGCTTAAAGATGCATATGCATATCATGAAAATCCGACTCCATATGAAGATTTTACGGTGTTTTTTCTAAAAACTGGGTTCTGAATTTTCTGACGACGAATTTCGACAAAGTTTTTCGTATATGCACATGGATTCTCATTCATTAATTCACAAATAAACAATTTCATACTTCTATGAATAGTTTACAAGATATGTGCTTACTTGAGGAGTCTCCGAAGCATTCAAAAAGTTGGGGTTGTCCGTGTCAACATCAAGAGGCTCATTGCTTTCATTCGGTTCCGAGCCTTTGGAATTTCCTCCATCTCTATTCTCAGAGGATGACCGAGTATCAGCACTCTCCACCTCCATGGAGACATCCTCCTGGACACATTCTCAAACAATTAGCATTTTACATATGAAGCATTATATTTGGCTACGAGGAAGAGTACTCACGTCATTTTCTTCTTCAACGCTCGAATCAGAAATTGTCTGCCCAGCAGTAGAGAATTGAAGACCATCAATACTAGACGGAGCAAAATTCTGTAACCAAATAACAAATATTGGTTTTACGATCCTAGTAGTACGGATAGAAGAATTCACAGCAGAAAAAGTGTCGACAACTCACCAAAGAAACAACCGGGGACTTTATGGTGTTAGGTAGCAGCTTACAATTCTTATTCCTACCTTCTCCACCATGAATGACTGTTTCAGCTTCTGAGAAATTCACTTCAAGACGAGGTCTCACAGCACGACCGTCCTGCAAAAGGAATTGAGGTGATAATCAAAGGCAATTATTTCAATTTTACGAAGAGTGTGCAAAAGATACATACTGGTGAACATCCTGGAGATGTCTTTCGCTTATCTCCGCCGGAGATGTGTTTCAATCTGGGTCGAGAAGCAATCATATCAGCGGAAGGAGGCTCTTTCACCAAAGGTTGACTAATCCTTACGAAATCATGTAAGCGTTCAAATTGCTGGTTCCAGAAATCTATATAACCTGGAATTTACATACGTAACTCGGTGAGCACAAGGGAACCAATAAGAGCTTCCTTCGACATGTGTACGGTCTAAACAAGTCTTAATCTGTTCCACCGATGGTTTGCTCCTCCGAAAAGTTGGAATGCACTGATCTATACCCATCTGACGGGCTGCTCTGTCAATGTTGTATTCCTCCACCGAAAAGTCTCCATATGTTGCTGCTATTAAATAACCTGGAGTGAAGCTCAACATGAAGGAACTTTCACCATCGCTCAAGTCAGCACCAAATTTCAAAGCCATGCTTTCTCCAGCATTGAAAGTTGTCAATTGGGAAACATGAGGAGGAATCAGCACCCAGGGACGGAAGTTAAAATCAGACTCATCGTCTACAACATCAATGAAACGCGTCTTGGATTGAGGCAGTTTTGTTGACCAGAGCATAATCCTAGCATTATCCTTCTCGGGGAAAATACGTCGAGAATCAGCAGCATTCAACCCTTGCAAGATACTACGGGGAATAGGTGCATACTTCGCAAAGCGTTCCCACATCAAGGCATGGAGAAACATCGTATTGGCGTAGCATTCAATTTTCATAAAGCCGTTCGAAACACTGGAGTCTATAACTAAGGAGTCCAGGTTAGAGTACAAAGAACCCACGAATAATCTACCTATGGGAAGTTGTTCACCTTGAGCCATCTTAATGGCAAAAGGGATTACAAACGGCTTTAGCAAAGTTCCGGCGTCTTCGAACACGTCCCTGGACAGCCATAAACACAAGAAAGTAGCAATAGACAACATACCGTCATGTTCGTCGAGGAACATCTCGTGGCCACCAGTGTGTTAACCAGTGAGCATAACATCCTTTGCCAGAAGCCTTGTTAATTCTCTCCATCTCAAAAGTTAAGGTAATAAAAATTGCTTTCTCCTTCGTCGAAAGCTCTTCAGGAAAGTTACCTGTGATTGGAAGATGCAATAAAGCAACTACATCTTCCAAGGTAATAGTAAACTCTCCTCAGCTGCATATAAAGGTATGAGTTAGAATGCACCAGCGAGCTAGAAGGGCCACAATATCTCATGCATCATGAAAAATATACAAATCTCCGGATGATTGAATAGCTATGGTAACCTGTGCTTTATCCAGCATAGCTCTAACACGAGGAAAACCCAGCATGTGTCTTGCCCATACAGAAAATTTCTCTAAAGGTCGTCGAGAGAATTTGAATTCTATATTGAGGCAAGGAAAAGTCCTCGTTCAAGGAAAAACCGAATAGCTGCTCGAGGAGTCACCAACTTCTTTTGAATAATCATTCTGGGATTTATCAAAAGGCGGAATGCTGGAGTTCTGAGACGTCTTTCAGTGTCTTGCTGAACCGCGAAGAATGCATCATCTATATTGGGAACATTTTTGATTCCAGGTGCTTCTTCTTCTTCATCACCAATGATAGAAGTCTCTTCCATACCCTTATCACTGGAAGTGTCATTTTCCTGAGAATCAGACATCCTTGCGAAGTAGTTGTAATGTGCACAAAGCATTCTACTTCAGTATATCATCATATCAAACAAAAACTTAAACAATACGATGGGATCATATAATTCGACAACGGATACTTATGGAGGCATCTACAAAAATGGTAATTCTTAATTCTTACCTCTTTACGATTCCACTAATAGTAGTGATTGTGCTGTAAGAGTTAACACCCCGAAATTAGTTCGTTCCTTGAAACCTGCAAATAACGAACGAAACTTTTTTAGACTGATTTTTCATAAAATCATGGACATAATTTTCATAGTATAAACATCCACAACTGAGCTAAGAAATTTACACCAAGACAATATTTCATCATAAATAAGTTGTCTAATTTCAAAAGTTACTCAAAACCCACGTTTTGATTTTACAAAACAATGATTAATGTGAATTACTCACGTAAAATCTTCAAATTTTATCTAATGAGAACAAACTCATGTGAGTAAAATATTTCACCATATTTTTCTTAATATGTCACGGCTACATATAAAAAAAATCTATTTTCCTTCGTATGAACATTTTCTTTAAAACGAAGGTTTATGTTAGTTTTGTGAAAGCTCACATATTTTATGGTAAAATCTTGGTTCCCATGAAAGATCATAAACAAAGTTTTATCACGGGACACAAGTCTATACATAAAAAATAAATTATTTTCCTTCGTACGAGCATTTTTCTATAAAGCGAAGGTTTATTTTGGTTTATGAAAGCTCACGCCTTTTAAAGATAAAGTTTGGTCTCCATGAAAGCTCATAAACAAAATTTTATCACTGGACTCAGGTCTATTTCCAAAGAAAAATCTCTCTTAAATTAGGGATTGTTGCTAGTTTCCTAAACTAATGATCGAACGAACATACGTTTAAATAAAATCGGGGTTTTTCAACAAAACTCACACTCATATATACATAAGATTTTGTGATGAACAACTCATGAACAAACAGCAAAAGGAAAAAAAAAAAATTTGACGCACCTGGTCGGCGCCGGAGTTGGCCGGAATTCGGCCGGCGGTGGGCGGCGACGGTCGGCTCCGGCGAAAAAACTTCTTCTCCTGTCGCTGACGTGAGGCAGATGATGAATTGAGGAAGATGGTGGTCGGCCAAGATGAGAGAAAAAGAAATTTAAAAAAAAAATTAATTCCTTTTATACCAAATTTTATTTCCAAAACCTAATTCCATAAGGATTTCCTTTTCGGGCCCGGCCCGTGAATCCTAAACCGACCAAGGACCCACCATCTAATCAGCGGTTATACACCAATTTATGCTCATCGTATGGCACTCTATTATGCCACTGGGGTTTTCTCTCAAACCATGGTTTGCTCATTCGGTCGAAATCCGGTAATGTCTTATCCTATGACTAAGTTCAATTACTTATTTTTCGTCTATACCTGGAAAATCACCATTCAATGCTGACTGAGGAACATGACTGTTCCTCACTAAGCAGGGGACTTAATGTAGATGGTGAATTTTCTACAAGGATAAAATTGTAAAACCCTAATTATGCATACTCTGGACCCAGCAATCAGATGAGTATTGAGGCTCATGTCTCGCATGAAAGCTCATACCATAAAACCTCTGACTGAGAAGGCTGTCTCTCAGAGAGTATATGTAGATGTGTAGTCTCCCAGCTGAGGACACGACACATCTCATGAATACTGAGGAATTTCAGTAATTATTTATACTCCGGATCCGGCAATCGGATGAGTATTGAGACTCATGTCTCTCAATAAAGCATGAAAGCTCATGCCATAAAACCTCTGACTGAGAAGGCTGTCTCTCAGAGTATCTGTAAATGTGTAGTCTCCCAGCTGAGACCACGACATATCTCATGAATACTGAGCAATTTCAATAATTATTTCTATATAGAATCGAAAGATTGGACGGCTCCTAGACAACATGTCTGCTAGTATAGAGCGACAATGTCTTCAGGATGCAACCAGGTTTTTCCTGACTATATAGGATAAATATGATACCCCAGCAAGTTCATATTGCTTAACTCTCAGATAATTAATGCTCCTACATAGGAAGCCCTGCTAGTATAGAACCATCAATTAATTATCTCTAATCGCCTGAATATCCAGCAATATTCTACAATTCTTCGTTATATTTCGTTACTTCAATTCGTGGTTCTTTCCAGCAGAATTCCACGGGTTAGTGATAAATATTCAACGAAACAGGCATCTGAGCATCGAATAAGCCCTGACTAAAATGGTACAAGTGTACTTAGCAATAATGCACAGACCAGTATTTGAATGCGCAAACGAGCATTTCAAAAATACGAATGAACGATGAACCTATGCAAAATAGGAAGGAAAAACAATAATAAAAAAATATTAGCAAAGGCGTCAGGGGACTGGGCTCACCAGCCGATTAGTCATGCCATGACCAATCTCGCGCCCAATTTTATATTTTATCATATTTTATTATTTTTCCCTGATCTCATGAAAATTCTCTCGTTCGAGCAAATCTCCTTCGTTTCAAGGAAATTCTCTAATCTCATGATATTTTGTCAAGGAAAATAATAAAATTAGGGAAAGGTGTCGCGGGACCGAGCACCAGTCGGCTGGTTATGCTCCAGCTGTGGTCGGTCCCACACCTCACGTCACCATTATTTTATTATTTCTCTCAATCCATGAAAATTCCTTGATTTCATGAATTTTCTCTAAAACCATGAAAATTCCCTGATCTTATGAATTTTTCCTAAACCCATGAAAATATTATAAAATTAAGAAAATCCGTGGGACCGGACTCTAGCCGGTCCCACATGCTTCTTATTTTATTATTGTTATTTGTTTTGTTTTCCTCATTCCATGAAAACTCCCTGGTTTCAACAAAATACCTTGGTTTCAACAAATCTCTTTGATTTTATGAAGATTCCCTAAAATCGTAAAAAAGTTACATAAAATTGGGAAGAGTGTTGGGACCGTGCCCCTTGGCCGGTCGGCCATTCCTTGGCCACTGCCGGTCCCACACTCCATCATTCCCTATTTTATTATTATTTTATTTCCCTCATCTCATGGAAGTTCCTAATTTCATAAAACTCTCAAGTTTCATGGGATTTCCCTCAATTCAGAGAAAATACATAAAATTACATAAAACTGGGAAAATATTGTGGGACCGCTTGCTAGACGGCCGGCCGTTTCCTAGCCCTGGCCGGTCCCACACCTTGTAATTCCCTGTTTTATTTATTATTTTTCATCATCTCATGTATTATTCTTAGTTTCAGCAAAATCCTGGATTCTGCATATTTTCTCAAAATGTTGCTCAAACGCGCACCGGAAAATATCAAAACTCTCAGGACTTAGACACGAACAACATGGTGACACGGGCGCATCCCCTTGACCGACCAAGGGTGGCCCTGAGGCTTGAAAGTGTCCGGTCCCACATGTTTTAACTATTTTTAACCTAATTTGCTCAACTGCTCATATTAGGTTCAAACTCTTTCCGAACAATCGAGAGTTTGCTAAAACGACCATCTATTGGTCCCACGACCACCAAGAGCCGGTCCCATGACCTCTTGTCCGGTCCATCATATTTTCATGGCTAGGTTATATTATTATCTGTCGCTCACACGAGCATTATTTTAATAAATGATTAAACCAACATTTAATCATTCTTTCACCAATTGGTCCTCAAGAAACTTTGGTATTTTGCTCATTCGAGCATCTGGGCGTTACATGGTGAACTCATCATCCCATGTATCCGGTCCCTGCGTCACTCTGCGGTAGATTTGCAATAAATCATCATTTCAGTAAAATTATGGTTTTGAATTCAGAGCTCCGCAGAAACATGATTCTGAGCAGATTCAAATACTCTGATAATTTTATGTTAATTCTATGATCAACATTTTTATTTATTTTACTCGACCCAGCAGTCAGTATCTTAAATTAATATTTTATTTGGTCCTGCTACCAACAATCATCAAATGAGCGGCATTTGCTCAAACCGGCAATATTTGCTCGAATTAGCAATATTTGCTCGAACCAGCAATACTTGCTCAGATTCAAGAATATTGGTTCAACTATCAATATTCAATAACTCAGCAACACAACTTGCTCGTCTTAGGTAGTCAACATAATAATACCTCGTCTCAACATACATATTTAATTCACGAGTCTCAGAACATTTGCAAATCATGTTCAACTCAGCAATACATGGACTCATCGTCCCATAAAGTCAGGAACTGACTCCACAATCACGAGATATCAATCGTGTCACATGGGGGGATATTAACTAGGGTTTTAGTCTGGCGGTCTACGGCACGTGTGTTCACCCACGACGAGAATGTGAGCAAGTCGTGCAATCAATTGGAAGAGTCAGCAAAGTAGTGGGTGGAAAATTAACCAAGTCTCCGCACGATGAGCAACTGGTTTTAACACGATTTCCCACTTCCCCACTCTCTGATTCCAGCAACTGTCACACTTCATGGGATCATGGTGTTATTAATTTAGTAATATAAAAAGACCTCTGAATCATGATTGAAAGTACAAGATTCGAATACTCGAACATTCGTCTAAACAAGGCATTTTCTCGGAAAGTTCATACAGACAATCTTTCATCTACACGAACTCATCGTCTGAGCAATCACTCTCAATTGAGTAAAATTCAATCATTCAGAGCGTCTCACGCTGAATTCACAACACACCTACAATCTCAGATCACCATTGATTTCACACATTTCTCAGCTTCCCTCCTACAGCTCAACCCATCCTCTCTTGTGACCGAATTGACTCTGGAACGACCATTGTTCTTGTTTTAGGCCGGAGTCCTACAGATTGATCTCTCGAACTTAAAAGAACTCCCTTCTTGAAGTGCATCTGTGTGAGGTTAAACATTTCGCTCGGTTCAAGGAGTCTCCACACGGACGTCTCCTCAATTTCGCAAAAACCAGCAAATCGTTTTTCCCCATCTACAACGATGATGCTGAGATATTTGCCGCAAATCAAAACTCTGACGGTTTTGAATGCCATCATACATGCCATTACCCCAAATCTTCAGCACCATGTGTCAAACTGCACTGGGTCTAAAGATGCGTGGGATATCTTAGAAACTGTGTTCGAAGGTAATACCAGTGAAAAGGAAGCTAGGCTTCAAAACCTTAATTCTGATTGGGAAAACCTTTGTATGGCAGATGAAGATTCATTTGATGAGTTTAATCACAAAGTGTCTGAAACTGTTAATGCATCTTTTGCATTGGGTAAGACTATTCCTGAAAAGGACATTGTGATGAAAATTCTCAGATCGCTGCCATCTAGATATGACTCTAAGAAGCATGCCATCGTTGAGGAAAATAACCTTGATAATCTCTCCAGAAATACGCTGGTTGGGAATCTTAAGATCTTTGATCACGAGTATTCATCCAAATCTAAGGATGTTGCATTCAAAGGACTAAAAGACACAAAATTACTTGATAAAAGTAAAAATGTATATATCTCTGAAGATGATCACTCTGAGACGGATTCATCAGATGAAGATCTTAACAAATCAGTCTCGATGATCACAAGACAGTTTAGAGATCTTCTGTTGAAGAGGAGTAAACGGTTCTCCAGAGATAAGCCAAAAGCATCAGTCAAACCTCATAATCGTATTCCTCCTAAAAATAGGGACACAGATAAAACTGATGACGAGGATATGCCTCAGTGCTTTAAGTGTAAAGGGTTTGGTCATTTTGCAAACGAGTGTCCAAATCGTAGAAAATACACAGGGAACAAAGGTCTTGCTGTAACACTTGATGAGATGTCTGACAATTATAATTCTGATGAAGACAAGAAATCAAGTGTTGCTCTTCTATGTGAAAACATTAATTTTGATAATTGTAGCATTACATACATCAATCTTGATAATATTTTATAAGATAACCCAATCAAGATGAAAGAATCAATTGACCCTTCTTTTGGAAACTCTATGTTTAATGTTTCAGGATCTAGTTTGTGCCTAGCAGCTTGCACTTCACAGGCACCTGAATCATCTTATGCGTTGACATACTCATATTGTTCTCTCAAAGGTCATGAACTTTCAAAGTGTTTCAAGTACAAACACAAGATGAGATATGTCAACAAGATTCAACGAAGAGCAGATCGTCTAGACACCAAGCTTAAACTCGCGGAGAAAACAACTGAGGTATGTAAGATCTTATCCTCATCAAAGAGATTAGTTTCCAAAGATATATATAGGCCATTAGAGAAGAAAACATGGTCTAAACATACGTAAAGGCATGATTCCATGAATTCCAACCAAAAGGGTCATGGTGGACAAATTGTTGTTCACCACAGCACAACTTGATTGTGTTGTCTTGTGCATCTTGTCTCATGTGCCTGTTCAAAAGAGACAAGATCTTGCACACCTCAGGCTTTAAAAATAAAATCTGTTTTAGTTTTTGTTTTTAGCTTTGTGTTGATTGGTTTTTGGAATTCCTCCATGTCACTGTTGATATTGGAAGAGACTATTTTTAAAAAAGAAGAGGGTTATTATCGACAATTCTACTCTTTATAGGGTTGTGAATTGAACGTGTACGAACCTGTTTAAAGGTTTCAAAACCCTACATTCCTTTTTCCTTCTCTGATACTCTTTATATCTTAAGACTGCTTGTTGAGGTTTGATTGTGAACTCCTCTCACAAAACCGTGCCTTCATGAAGACTCCGAGCACCATGTCTTCTGATGGGAAAGATATCAATATGATTGTTAAGCCATCAATCACTAAGGAAAAATAGAGATATTAATTGCCTCCAACTTTAAAAAGAAAAAGAAGGAATGTGAGGAAGCCAGGAGTTGTTCTTTCAAACTCTCAGAAGTTTTATGATGTTCTTGAAGAGTTGAAGCTGGCAAGAAAAGAGATTCAACAAATAAAGGCTTGTGTTTTAAGATCATTGGAAATTCAGAAGGCCCTGGTTCGACATCATCATCCAAGAAGGTTTATTGGTATTGACTCCTTCCTCTATGAACCATATGTTCCAATGGATATTGACGACAAGGAGTTCGGGGATGACAAAGAATTTTTCAAAGATCTTAATGTCTAGTAAAACTTCTTAAGAGGATTTTTATTCTTGTTTTTGTTTAAGAAGGACAACTAGGGTTTGGAATAGCCATTATTGTGAGTACACATAGCTATGTCCAACATTTTCATCTTCATGGTCTTAGATTTATTTGTTTAAATTCTAAAGTTGGTTTGGAAGATGAGTTTTGCAGTATTAATCTTTATGGTTTTATATATTGCAATATGTTATGGGATATGTGTGTTTACGTCCGTGAACTATTATTGTCCCATACATTGTCAAAAGTTATCTCGATTATATGTCGATATGCATGTTTTGATACAAGATCGATGAACTTTTTGACATACAAAAGTTAAGCCTGTTATGTCAATTCATTGATGGAAGATAGGTTAAAATCTTTTGTTTACGAGGATTATGTCTATTGTATGTCGTTATGCAAATACTGATGAAGATAGAATGAATCCTTGTATATTCCGCAGTATTGATCTTCCATGATCCATATTTTATGCATATACGGTGCGGCTCCATAAGTTCTCTTATGTGAGCATTTCCAACTAAACAAATCATAGATTCGTTTGTGATTATTTTGGTTGTATATTCCGGTTAAATTAATCATGGGTTCTCTTGTGGTTAGTTTAATTGAGAATTTTTGGATACAAAATCATTTTGTGGTTTTTGATGTCCAAATAAATTCTTCTTTTCTTGTAAAAGTAAGGTCGCTCTTGTTGTTCTTTCGGGAATGACATCTAATGGGGGAGAGTTCTTTTAAACTTGCGCTTAATTTCCATTTCTTTGTGGGGAGTGCGGATGTGGAATTTTGAGGAGTTATCTTGTATCTTTATAAACTCCGTGATGAATGCATTTAACTTCGGCTATATGATTGCATCAAAACAAGTTTATATGTGCTTTTCTTTGGTGTTGAAGTGTCTCAATGAAAATTTCATTAGGATCCCGTTTTCGTACCTTTGCCAATTTTATTGACAAAAAGAGGGATAATTAATATGTAGTTCACACTACAAATACATATGGTTTTCGGATCATTATGTAAGGGGTTGTGGTTTTCGTGTTGAGACAAAGTATTGACTAAGGGGTAGTGAAACATATCACCATAGTATTGTTGTCGAAGTTGTGATATAAGAACTTTGATACTGTGTAATAATACTATAATACTGTATAACAATGATCGATAGTTTTTATTTTCTCATTGTTATGGCTAAGGAACTTCAACAACTATGATGCTGAATTGAACATCTATGAAATCATGGGAGTACTTGGAAAAGACGAAGTTTTCGAGTAATGTTGAAGCACCAAGGAGATCAAGCATGTGTACAAGAAGCTACAAAGTTTTATTTATTTTGTAATCCATATGTATTGATAGTTTTGCCACTAAAATTGACGAAGGGGGAGATTGTTAGAGCACTGATCGGTCGAACTCGCATGCGTTGCTACCTCAAGCATGTTTGTCAAATTTAGTTGTCAAAACTATATGTCTTGATTTCTAGACTACTTATAGCTAAGTCTCGGTTTAGGACAGATTAGTGTAGTTGAACTCCAGACTCTATGGCGATCATCTTACAAAGACGAAGAACTACTCGAGGAACTAGTGGAACTTCATCCGACTAAAAGGTATGTGGAGACTTGAACTTATCTATCACTCAAAAGTCTATCTCTCTATCTCCTACTCTTGATACAAAGTCGTATAAGTATGATAGTTTTCATAAAAATACGTGTTCGTAAGCTTTTGCTTTAACCACTTTTCATCTTTATCCGTGACGAAAGTCATGATGACGTTTCAATCTTGAAAATAGCTTTGATGAAGATAGTCGTGAATAACGACTGTTATAACATTATAGAAGAATGTTTCAATGATTGAAATGTAGAGTTGAGATTATGTAACCAACTATGGATATAAGCATATATAGTGTGTTCGCACATTAATGTATAATTCCATGTGCCGGAAACCAATTGTGTGCACTTGTACGTGCGACGTTGGTAAAGGAAACAGGTTGGGTACGCGTACTAGCAGAAGATTTCTGACCGAAAACTTCTGCTGGAGTTTGTAGTTTACAAACTCGAAAACCAGTCACCTTAGGTACGCATACCCGTACACGTACTCACGGAAGTTTTCGAACCGAAAATTTCTGCTGAGTTTCCAAACTCAAATCCGGTAGCTAAGGTACACGTACCCGTACGCGTACCCAAGCTGGTTATTTCTCAAATCGGAAGTTCATGAACTTAAAACAATAAATAAAAAAGGTATGTAATCTTTGCAAACCGTGGCTATATTGTTCATGAATTGATTCAAGTGAATCAAACCGATTTTGTTTCAATTGTGTATATGAATAAAGACCTAAGCAATTGAACAACTCTATCAACTAGTTCTTATGAGTCATTTGAACTAGTTATGAGAAAGATGAATATGGTTGATATAAAAGTACTTATATGGCTAACCTCGGTTAACTATTTGTGAACCAACCAAGTGTACACGTTTAGGTACGGTTACTAAAACCTAAATGAAACACATTTCATTTGTGTATGACAAGCTAAGTTTCGATCTAACGGTTGAAAGATATTAGCTTGGAGAAATTAGGTTTTTCATCTAACGGTGAATATTGAATGCTTTGTTACCAAAGTAACTTGGATTGCAAACCCTAATTTGAAAACTATATAAAGGATATATCTAGCAACTGGAAAAACTAATCCCCGCACCTCCTGTGTGATACTAGTTAGTTTGCTAGAGTCGATTCTCCTTTAACCTTAGGTTTCTTCCTGAGACCCTGTAGGTTAACGACTAAAAGACTTCATTGGGATTGTGAAGCCAGACGAAACTACTTCTCTTGTAGATGAGCGATCTGATCTTGCCATTTACTATCGTACGAGTTCAATTGAATTATTGACTTGAGATTATATCTCCGATAGGGCAAGATAGAAAGAAATCACAAACATCTTCGTCTCATCATTTGTGATTCCGCAACATCTTGTTTCACTACCATACGATTAAGATTGTTGTGAGGTGATTGATAATACTAGGTTGTTCTTCGGGAATATAAGTCCGGATTATCAATTAGTTCATGTCCACCTTGATTTATCAAAAAACGGAACAAAAAATCTTAGGTCTATCTGTGGGAGACAGATTTACCTATCATAGACTTTTCTGTGTGATACAAATTTGTTTATTAAAGTCTTCGACTTTGGGTCGTAGCAACTCTTGGTTGTGGGTGAGATCAGCTAAGGGAATCAAGTGCGTAGTATCCTGTTGGGATCAGAGACGTAAGGAGCGCAACTGTATCTTGAATCGGTGTGAGATTGATTAGGGTTCAACTACAGTCCAGACCGAAGTTAGTTTTTAGTAGGCTAGTGTCTGTAGCGGCTTAATACAGCGTGGTGTTCAATCTGGACTAGGTCCCAGGGTTTTTCTGCATTTGCGGTTTCCTCGTTAACAAAATTTCTGGTGTCTGTGAACCTCGTTAACAAAAATTTTGGAAGATGATTTTTTGCAATTTTAATCTTTATGATTTTATATATTGCAAATTGTCATGGGATATGTTGTTTACGTCCGTGAACCTGTGACTATCCCATACTTGTTCAAAAGTTATCTCTATTATGTCGGTATCAATGTATTGATAGAAGATAGAATGAACTTTTGACATTACAAAAGTTAAATCCTTTTATGTCATTGTTTTGATGGAAGAAAGGATAAAACTTTTGTGTCCAAGGATTAAGCCTATTGTATGTCATTGTGCAAATAGTGATGGAAAATAGGATGAATCCTTGTCTATTCCGCAGTATTGGTCGATCTTTGATCCACATTTTTGTGCATATACTGTGTTGCTCCATAAGTTTCCTTATGTTTTAGCATGACCAACTAAATTGATCATTCTCTTATGGTTATTTTTAGTTGTTGCTCCGTAAGTTCTCTTATGTCGAGCATGACCAATTGAATTGATCACTTTTGTGGTTAATTTGGTTGTGTATTCCAATTGAATTAATTATGAGTTTTCTTGTGATTAATTTAATTGTGCATTTCGATTGGATTAATCATGAATTCTTTTATGAATAATTCAATTGAATACTTTGGATTCAAATTCATGTTTTCATGTGATTTGATTTTGTCCAAAGAAATCCTTCTTTTCTTGTGAAAGTAAGGTCGCCTTTGTTGTTCCTTCGGGGATGACATTTTATGCGGGAGAGTTCATATTGAACTTGTGCTTAATTGCCAAATCTTTGTGGGGAGTGCGGCTGTGGAATTTGAGGGGTTATCTTGTATCTTTATTAACTCGTTGATGAATGCATTTAGCTCCGGCTTTATGATTGCATCTAAATAAGTTGGTATGGTATTCTCTTTTAGTCATGAAGTATCTCCGTGGAAATATCATGAGGATCCCACTAGTTTTCGTACGTTTACCAACTTATATTGACAAAAAGGGGGAGAATTAATATCTAGTGTGATACTACAAATACATGTGGTTTATGGATCATTATGTAAGGGAGAGTGGTTTTCATGTTGAGATAAAGTATTAACTAAGGGGAAGTGATGAATATCACCATAGTATTGTTGTCAAAGTTGTGATACAATTGGACTTTGATGTTGTGTAATAATATTATGACACTGTATAACAATGATTGAGAGCATTTTGTTTTCTCATTGTTATAGCTACGGATCTTCAACAACTATGATGCTGAACTTATAACCTTTAGGATCATGGAGTACATGGAAGTGACGAAGATTTCGAGTCGCATTGAAGATGCCAAGGAGATCAAGCATGTGGATGGGAAGCTACAATGTTTATCTATTTTGTAATTCATATGTATTGATAGTTTTGTCACTAAAATTGACAAAGGGGGAGATTGTTAGAACATTGCTCGGTCGAACTCGCATGCGTTGCTATCTCAAGCATGTTTGTCAATATTAGTGATCAAAACTATAAGTCTTGATTTATAGCTTATTTATAGATGTCTCAGACTAGGATATAGATAGTATAGTTGAGCTTAGATCTCTCGGGGTTCATCTCTTGAAGACGAAGGCGAGCTTGTAGAACTTCTTCGACAAAAGGTATGTGGAGACTTGAACTCATCTATCACTTGGAAAGTCTATTTCTACTATCTCCTATATTGAGACATAAGTCGTGTTATGATGTAGTTTTCTCTATACACATTTGAGATTTCGTGAGTGTATCTCGCTTACATATTTCTTGAAATATGTGTTGGTAAGCTTTCGCTTCGAACAAGTTCATCTTATATCATGAGAAAATTGCCGAGTAACAGCTTACATGTTTTGTGTGATACAATCATTTGATGTAGGCTTGGAATGTTTCGATAATGGTTATTTCAATATCTTGAAAATTGCTTTGATGCTAATAGTGTGTGAAAAGTCATTATAGAAGAATTTTTAAATGATTGAAATAAAGAGTTGATGATGTAACCATCTTTGGATATAAGCATATATAGTGTGTTCGCACATTAGTGTGTAAATCCATAAACCGGGAACCAAGAGTATGCATATGTGTGTATACGAAATTGGTGAGGGAGACAAGATAAGTATGCGTACCCGTACGCATAACGGCGGAAGTTTTCGAACCGAAAATATCTGCTTAGTTTGGGAATTACAAACTGCTAAACTAATCACCTTAAGTATGCGTACCCGTACGCATACTGGCAGAAGTTTTCGAACCGAAAATTTCTGCTGAGTTTGGAAACTTAACAAACTCAAAATCTGGTTGCTTAAGTACGCATACCCGTACACATACTTAAGATGGTTAATTTGTCAAATCGGTCAGTACATGAACTTAAGCATTTAAATCATAAGGAATGTAATCTTTGCAAACCGTGGCTATAATGTTCATGATTGATTCAAGTGAATCAACTCAATTTGGTTTCAATTGTGATTTCTATACAATGAACAACTCTTTAACTAGTTTCATTTGAGTCATTTGAACTAGTTATGGTTAAGATGAATAAGGTTGATATGAGAGTAATCATATGGCTAACCTCGGTTAACTATTTGTGAACCAACCTGGTGTCCACGTTTAGGTACACTTACATAAACCTAAATGAGGGTACATTTCATTTGTGTGTAACAAGCTAAGTTCGATCTAACGGTTGAAAGATATTAGCTTGGTTGAATCAGGTTTTTCATCTAATGGTGAATATTAAATGCTTTGTTACCAAGGTAACTTGGATTGCAAACCCTGATTTGAAAACTATATAAAGGAGAACTCTAGCAACTGGGAAACCTAATCCCCACACCTCCTGTGTGTTACTAGTTGCATAACTAGAGTCGATTCTCCTTCAACCTTAGGTTTCTTATCGAGACCCTGTAGGTTAACGACTTGAAGACTTCATTGGGATTGTGAAGCCAGACCCAACTATTATCTTTGTAGTTGCGTGATCTGATCTTGATGTTTCTATTGTGTTGAGTGCAATTGAAATAATTGGCTCGAGATTTTATATCGCTGATAGGCAAGATAGAAAAGTAATCACAAATAAACTTCGTCTCATCGTTTGTGATTCCACAATAACTTGTTTCGCTAGTCGATTAAGTTTATTGTGAGGTGATTGATAATTCTAGGCTGTTCTTCGAGAATATAAGTCCAGGTTATCGATTGGTTCTTGTTCACCTTGATTTATCAAAAGACGGAACAAAAACTCTTGGGTATTTCTGTGGGAGACAGATTTATTTAATCCTATAGACTTTTCTGTGTGAGACAGATTTGTCTATCAAGTCTTCGACTTTGAGTCGTAGCAACTCTTAGTTATGGGTGAGATCAGCTAAGGGACTAAAGTGCGTCATATCCTGTTGGGATCAGAGACGCAAGGAGCGCAACTGTACCTTGAATAAGTGTGAGATTATTTAGGGATCAACTACAGTCCAGTCCGAAGTTAATTGGTAGTAGGCTAGTGTCTTTAGCGGCTTAATACAATGTGGTGTTCAATCTGGACTAGGTCCCGGGGTTTTTCTGCATTTGTGGTTTCCTTGTTAACAAAATTCTGGTGTCTGTGTTATTTCATTTCCGCATTATATTTTGTTATATAATTGAAATATCACAGGTTGTGCGTTAAGATCAATCAATTAGAATATCCAACCTTGGGTTGTTACATTGATTGACACTTGAACATTGGTCTTTGGTACCGTTCAAGTTACTTATTTTATTCAATCGAGCTCGCAGATTTCTATTTGCTGATTGCCGATTGAATTAAGAGTTAGAGATATTAAACTCTTTGATATACTTTATTCTATATTGAGTCTGACTGTCTAGTTGATTCTCTAGAAAGTGTATTGGAGTAAGTCCTCTCAGATTTCCAAATGAATTGTTGGGTGTGGTTGTTAGACCCCCGCATTTTTAATACTAGTTGCGACTAGAGTCGATTCCATTTTAACCTTAGGTTTTTCCAAAACCCTGTAGGTTAACGACTTGAAGACTTCATTGGGATTGTGAAGCCAGACCCGACTATTTTCTCTGTAGTTGCGTGTTCTGATCTTGCTGTTTTCTATCGTGATTGAGTATTATGTTCTCTAATATTTGCTCGAGATGTAATCTCTGATAGGCAAGATAAAAAGTAATCACAAACATCTTCGTGTAATCGTTTGTGATTCCACAATATCCTGTTTCGCTACCATACGATTAAGATTATTGTGAGGTGATTGATATTTGTAGGTTGTTCTTTGGGAATATAAGTCTGGTATATCAATTGGTTCCTGTTCACCTTTATTTATCAAAAGATGGAACAAAACTCTTAGGTATATCTGTGGGTGACAGATTTATCTATTCATTAGACTTTTCTGTGTGAGACAGATTGGTTTATCAAGTCTTCGACTTTGGATCGTACCAACTCTTAGTTGTGGGTGAGATTAGCTAAGGGAATCAAGTGCGTAGAGTCCTGCTGGGATTCAGATACGTAAGGAACGCAATTGTATCTTGATCAGTGTGAGATTGATTAGGGCTCAACTACATTCATGTATGAAGTTAACTTGGAGTAGGCTAGTGTCTGTAGCGGCTTAATATAGTGTGGTGTTCAAATCTGGACTAGGTCCCGGGGTTTTTCTGCATTTGCGGTTTCTTCGTTAACAAAACTTCTGGTGTCTGTGTTATTTATTTTCCGCATTATATTTTTTTAATATAATTGAAATATCACAGGTTTTTCGTAAGTTCAATCAATTGTGAATCCAACCTTTGGTTGTTGATTAAATTGATTGACACTTGTATATTAGTTTTTGATACCGTCCAAGTTATTTCTTACATTCAATCGGGCTCGCAAATTCCTATTTGTATGATTGCAGATTGAATTTATAAATTGAGATATAACTCTTTGATATAATTTTCTTAAGATTGAGTCTGACTGTATAGTTGATTCTCTTGAAAGTATATTGGATCTAGTCCGTACAAATTGCTAAACGAAACATTGGGTGTGGCTGTTAGACCCCCGCTTTTTCAGAAGGAGGCGACGAGGTACACGAATACATTCCTGGAGAGGTAGAAACCGCAAAAATCGATAAGCTCTGGACCATGTTCTTCGATGAGTCGTCTTACGGAAACGTAGGAGAAGCCGGAGTGGTATTCGAAGCTCCTTAAGGCGACCTATTGTCGTACTCGTTTAAACTGGATTCTTCGTGTAGTAACAATGTTTCCGAATACGAAGCACTGATTCTAGGCCTTAGATTGGCAAAAGAGCTCGACCTGAGAAGCATGGAGATAAAAGGCGCCTCTAAGTTAGTAATGAACCAGGTAAACGGCGACTTCCACGTGAAAGAGGCGCATCTAGCACACTACGGGGCGGAAGCACAAAGTTTGATCCATCAAACAAAATCAATCCTAGACCACATGGGTAGGAGCGGGAATAGAAATGCAGACGCCTTAGACACTCTGGCGAGTAAAATGCAACTTAATGATGAAGATGTGGGCACAGCGACAATGATAAGGAAGAAATACCCAGCACTTGGAAAGAGGACCTAGCCATCGACGAAGCAGATGACTGGCGAAAGGTGTATATCGAAGATCATACAAAGGTGGACGAGGATCGAGTCATGCTAGCTAAGGCTCTAAGCCAATTCATGATGAAAAAATGAGGTTTATACTATCGGGATGCAGGAGGATCCCTAGCAAGGTGTTTAAACACGAACGAAGCAGAATGAGTATTGCAGAAACTTGTGATCATACTGGCGTTGTCCATCTCTATAGGAAGCTCCAAAGGTTGGGAGTATATTTGCCAAGTATGTCAGCACAAGCTGCGGCCCTGCAAGATAACTGCGCTGACTGCCAAGCTCCACCACATCCCGCGGAAGTATGTTCAGCCGAAGGTGTCGATTGGAGACAACCTTATATCGACTACCTACAACATGGCAAACTACCTAGCGAAAGGCAGGATGCGCTAAAAATTCAAAGAAAGGCGTCACGATTCTTCATAAACAAAAACGTGCTTTATCGAAGAAGCTATACCAATGTAATCTTACAATGTTTATCCGAGCAAGAGGCGACTGAAGTCATGACCCAATCCCACAATGTCGAGCATCAAAGGATGCAGAGACTATTCTTGTAACTTTATGAAGGAGGGTTCTACTGGCCGACTATGGAGAGTGACACCGCTGAGTATGTCAAGAAATGCCTAAGTTTCCAGACGCATGGGATGCTGATTAAGGCGCCTCATACCCAGTTACACAACATAATAACACCGTGTCCATTCCACAGTTGGGGGATAGACCTCATAGGTCCGATAATTCCAAACTCCTCAAAGCGCCATAAGTACAAAATCACCGCTACGGAGTATCGTCCAAGTGGGTCGAGGCGATACCTTTGAAAGATTACGCGGGAGAGATCATAACCACATTCATCAAATAACACATTATTTATAGGTTCCGCGCACCCATGATAATCAAGGCTGAAAACGTTAAGTCATTTGTTAACAAAGATGTGATTGACTTACTCCAGCAATACAACGCGAAGCTACACACGTCAACCCCTTATTATCCCTAAGGAAACGGGCAGGACGAGGCTACAAATAAAAACTCTCCTTCGGATCTTGAGCAGGACAGTGCACGACCACCACAAGGCATGGAATGAACAACTACCCCTCGCACTATGGGTATACAGAATTTCAAAGCGAAGTTCTACCGTGGCATTACCTTAATTTTTGGTCTACGGCGAGGATGTTATACTACCAGCGGAAATAGCAATACCTTCAGCAAGAGTAGCAATGGCCACCACGCCTGATGAAGTAAGCCGATTCGTGCATCTGGACACAATAGAAGGAAGAAGGGCACGAGCAGAGCGGTTTGCTGAGGCATATAGAAATCGAACAACCAACTACTATAACCAAAGTGTCAAAGAAAGAACTTTCAAAGTTGATGACCTGGTGCTCAAAATCGCCCCCCATGTATAGAGAAACGCCAGCGCAGGGAAATTCGCAGCAAATTGGGAAGGGCCGTTCAAAGTTTGGAAGGTGGCTGAGAGCGGATAATTCAAGTTAAGACAAATGGATGGAACCAAAGTCAAAACGCCCATCAATGGCAATTGCTTAAAGAGTTTTCATGCATAAGTTACCGAATGTACGAGCGCTCATTTTACATAATAAAATCCAATTATCAACAGAAAACGACGCGTAAGTAGAATCACAAAAGGCCTTGGGATGCATAGACACCCATTCGGCTGAAGAGTTTACAAAAGGCCCCGATATGCGTAGATACTCGTCTGGATGACGAGTTTACAAAAGGCCCCGAGATGTATAGACACCCGGTCGACTTACAAATTTACGAAAGTCCCCGAGATGCATAGAAACTCGGCTGGCTGACAAATTTACGAAAGTCCCCAAGATGCATAAACACTCGGTCGGCTGAAAAATTTACGAAAGGCCCCGAGATGCACAGACACTCGGCTGGCGGAAAAATTTACGAAAGGCTACGGGATGCACAGAAACCTGGTCGGCTGAAAAATTTGCGAAAGACCTCGAGATGCATAGACGCTCGACTGGCCGATTTGTAAAAGACTGAGGTGCATAAACACCCGGTCGGTCAAAGAACCTACAGGATGCCAAAGGCATCCATTGACGAATATGAGATACCAAGAGCACTCAGACAACTAATAAATGTGTAGAGGTACTAAATCAAATGCTACCTCCCATATGTTAGAGCATAGCTCGGTCGAACCCACCAAGCATTGGTATGTCAAGTTTGGTTGTCATATTTTAGTGAATTAAAACTCATTTAAAGAGTCGCTAGATTATTTACTAGAGTCAAATTCGTATAGGTTAGCTAGAAAGTTACTAGGATATGAGACTTACAAGTATTACATGAAGACTTGAAGAATGTGAAGAAGTAAAGAGCTACAAAGACGATATCATCCTTCCGCTTGAGGTTAGTATAATATTTGACTTGAAATGTTTCATTCCTAACATATCTTTCAAGTCGTGCATATTGAAAACATAACTGCGAAGCTGTGAATGATTATACTCTAGTTAGACATAGTATTAAGGAATTTCAATACGAAGTATAAAGTCTATCTTTTGAACTTCGTATATAAGACATCGACATAATCGTATGAATGCTATTGTGATCATGTGTATGATTATGGGCGAAGATTTTGTCCTAAGAAACAATGTTTTACATTCATTTAAAGGAAGTACAATTCATAAACTTGTTTTATGAATCGAAAGGGACATCACTAGGCTTATTGGTATTGTTATTCATTGCAAATCTTTGGATTACCAATATGTGTGTTTAGTATAACTGCTCATAACTTGTTTATGTATCTTGGTAAAACTATTCACAAGGCCTGACTTTTGTATTGGTAACTTTTACTAGTGAAACCGATCTTAAGTAATCACCTGAGATGGTATGATCGTTTTTTGTAATTGGTGTGACCATTCATAGTCATTGGGTGACCGATCCTAGAACTTGGTTGGGACTAATCACAAGATGTGTAATCGATCCTTGTAGTAGGTTAACAAGTTTTAGTAATTAGTGTGACCGATCCTATAACTTGTTCAACCGAATACAAGTTTATACCATATATATGTGGTAACCGGTCCTAGTACCTAGTCAACCAACTTTTGGTAACTAGTGTGACCGATCCTAGTACCCACATGGAGGTAGAACCGAAACTTTTTTTGGTAGAACCGTTAAACTCATTAATGGTGATTGAATGTTTTTGATCAATCACATAGTTCTTGGAAATCAGATGAACCAATTCTAAATTCGTTTGGAAGTGTGGCAAATCGGTTCCAAGATTGTAAATATGAAAAAGGATTTACAAAGTAAAGATGTCGACATACTTTGAACATGTGCAGTAACTCTTATCTTTTATTGTTCAAAGATATTCCTTAATATCTAAAGGAAAGAATCCCGGATCGAAATAAATTGAGAATCTTTTAATTAAGGTTTTTAGTTTTGTATGCTTTTAATTTCCAGCAATTAAAATGCAAATCTTTAGAAAATAATAATTGGTAATGTGCATTTACTAATTTGAGATTTTCTACTGAGATTTTCGGTCAATATTTGGACAGAGCATTTCCTGGAATTATGAAAACCGAATTTGGAAATATATTGCGTATCTTGAGAATATTTTCGGTTTTGGAAATTCCTTGGTGTCCAAACTTCCTTGGTCTATAAATATTGAAGTTTGCATTTCAAGCAAACTAATCCTTAGAGCCAGCAAAACTACCTAGTTGTGTTGTTACTGGTGGAGCCGTCTATTCGGAGAGGAAAGTACCCTAATTAGGAGAAATCTCTTACGACCGCTCGTTTTAAAGACTTCTTTGGGATTGGGAATCTCTACGAGTATCGTTGGTGGGAAACTAGATAATTGCAGTTTATTATTAGTTTTCGATTGATTTGATTGACTAGCAGTGGTTGAACTTTGATTGCACCAAGTTTGTTTATGCTTGAGAATCTTCTCTTCTGATATAAGATTCACTCAAACTAGATCGAAGTTTCGACGGGGATCTTTAGTCTATTTATAGATCTAAAGACATCTTGTGATAATACATTGTTAACAGACTCCGTTCTGTGTGTGATTGATCACACGAGATTCAAGTTGATTGTGTGCAGGTTTTTATTGAAGATATAAGAAGATTTGAAGACAAATAAGATTGCTTGTTTAAGTTCATAATCTTTGGTGTGCACAAAACTTGATCGGCTGGGGATCCAACTATAATTGGTTTATCTTTGTGATAACCTTGATTGATTAATTGAGTAGATCGACATCAATATATTGTCTTTGTGACTCAGAAGTATTGATTGCAAAATCTAGACAATTACTTTGGTAGTTGTATTGAGATATATCTAAGAACCTGGCAAAGGAGTTTATTGGGATAAACAGAAGAGCCTTTTGTCAAACTCATATCACTTCTTTGAAAAGAGTTGTTACCGAACAAATTTGTTGTTCCTTTACTGTTTGGAATATGAACCAAAGGAATTGTTCCAAGTGCGTGACTTATTACAAGTTGGAGGCGCAGGGATACAAACGAAACTAGGTGAACTATAGTTTTAGTTGCTTGGTCTCAACTATACGAAGTTGGTTTAGATTTTGTATAGCGGCTTAATTCTGAGAGTATTCAATTCTGGACAAGGTCCCGGGGTTTTTCTGCATTTGCGGTTTCCTCATTAACAAAATCTTGCTGTGTCTTTTACTTTTCTATTTCCGAAATTATAATTTTTTTATTATAATTAGAAGTAAAATTCACAAACGTTAATTCCTATTTACTTGATAGCAATCCTATTGTGTTTGGTTAATTCCGAACCTATTATCAAGTAAACATACTTCGTTATTGTATTGTCTCGATCTTGTATCAATAGTCAATCACACAAGTTATCTTGTTTTCGTATTGTCTCGATTTCGTATCCATAGACGATCAGATGAAGTGTGAACCGATTAGTTGTATTGTCTCGACTCAGTCTATAGACAATCACTTTCAGAGAAAGGACTTATAGGTATAAAAGTTTTAGATTGAGGTATATTTGGGTACCCTCGTCTTTTCAATTGGTATCAGAGCGTGCAAACACGAAAAGATCTAACAATCTGTGTTTAGTGAGATCCAACCTATAAGAAATGAACTCGAGTTCTCGTGAATCGACTTCAATTAACGTACCGCGAAGATTTGACGGAACAAACTATCTATGGTGGAAATCTTCTATGAGATCTTTTCTTCAATCACGAGACTTTAATACATGGCTATTAGTCGTCGATGGTTATAATCGTCAAAAGTACAAAACTCAGAAACTGAGTTTAAACGCTTAGTGGATTTTTCAAACGAAGAAAAGGCTTTTGCTAAGCAGAATTCAGATGGTTTGAATGCTATTATACATGCTAAAAGTCGTGATCTACAACATCAGGTATCAACATGTCAAACTTCGAAAGAAGCTTGGGATAATCTTTAGATCGTATTCGAAGGAAACACATCAGAGAAAGAAGCTAGACTTCAAACTCTTATGTCCGATTGGGAAAACCTTCGAATAGATGACAACGACACTTTTGCGGAGTTTTATATCAAACTCTCTTAGATGGTAAATGCTTCTTTCTCTCTTGGAAAGACTATTTCTGAAAAGGATATAGTGTGCAAAATTCTCAGATCGTTGTCATCTAGATACGATTCTAAGAAGCATGCAATCATAGAAGCAAATGATCTTTCAACACTCTCACGAATCACACTCGTTGGGAAGTTAAAGATCTTTGATCATGAATCACAGTCTATTCAAACAAAAGGAATCGCTTTTAAAGCTGCAAAAGTTCCGAAAGCTCCAATGGAGAGGAATAGACAGATGGATGATTCAGATGAACAGATTGCAGAAAATTCTGATGATGAAATTGAACAATCATTATCATTGATTACTAGACAGTTTCGAGATCTCTTAAAGAAAAGAAATAAGAGGTTCATAAAGGATACTCATCGATCTTCTCGTCCACATGATCGAGTTCCTGTCAAAAAGGATCATGAAGAAGATGATGAATATCAGCCTCGGTGATTTAAGTGTAAAGGGTTTAGTCATATTGCTAAAGACTTTCCCAATCTTAAGAAATACACTGGAATCAAGGCTCTGGTTGTAACTCTAGATGAGAGCTCTGATTCATATGATTCTGAAGAAGAGGAAACAACTAATATTGCTTTAGTTGTCAATCTTATTTCTTCCTCCTCCATTAGTGATTTACCCATTTTTAAAATGGACATGTCTTCCGATGTTATTAAATCATCTAATGGTAAAGGGAAAAATAAGACAAGATGCAAAAACTGTCTCAAAAACAGAATTGCTAAAAGTTGCATATGCAACTCCTGTCGATCTCAAGATACTTCATTAGGTCGAGGTAACAAAAGGAGATCCTTTCATACTATACTAGATCAAGAACACTCTGGTTGTTTAAAATTCCATAATGAGAGAAAATTTCATACTAATACCAACTGATCGGTATTAGAATTCTTTCCTCACCACGTGTGCCAAATCTTTGAGTGAGGAAAAAGAAAAATCAAGGCACTTATGTGTAGATTATGGGAATAAAATCTAGTAATTGAAAATATTTGAGATATTCGTATCTTTAGGAATATTATATTTTCGGAAGTATGAAAATTATAAAAAGATCCTTCTTTTTTCTTGGTCATTCCTTGTCCGAACTATGAGTCTGGATCCAATGTCGTCTCTTGATAAGATGCTAGATCAGAAAGACCAAATTTAAGAATAAGTCTGCATCTTCTCTTGATATAGAGAAATCAAAGAGCAAAATCAAAAAAAGAGATTGTCTTAGCAAGAAGGAATAAGAAAATATGCTGAAGAAAGATCAGTGTATTGAAGCATTGACACACTTTTGTGTTCAATCAAAGACATAATTACATGTTCTTGCAGAATCCTTCATGAAAATTTCTCAACTGCAAGAAATTCTGGTCAAACAACAAGGTTATCTACTTGAAGAGTTTCACAAGCTGAAGACTGAAAGTAATAATCTACCTTCCTCTAGCATTGAGATGAAGGATTAATCCAGGAGAATAGACATCAGTTTTTGATTTCTTTCAATAATTGTATAAGGTTTATTAAGAATACAACTATCTTATTTATGAATAAAATTATTATTTTATAATTTTTCTTGTGATAGTTTTTCAATTACATAGCTTGTGCTTGAATGCTTTATATTATTGCTATGTATGCTTATGGGATGTTTGATTTCGGTTTTCTTAACCTTAATATTCGATCTCATGTTGTGTGAACCCTTATGGCCGGTTTGGGTGATTTTTTGGTTTAGTGGGATTAAGTTCTAACCCATGTTGGTAGGCTTTATCAAATGATCATAAGGGGTTCCGATTGAAACTAATATGTGAAAAAGTCACAATATGTTGAATCATTTGGTTTAGCATAAAATCATATGTGTTTCGTGGTTTCAACTTTTGCATCGCATTAGTTAAAACTGGTTTTCAACCTTTCTCTGGTAAAGGTTGGTCCTTGTTGTTGTTCTTTTGTTTTGCGAGAGGATGACAACACAACGGGGGAGAGTTCTAATGTGAACTTGCACTTAATGACATATCTTTTGGGGGAGAAGAGGATGCGGAACTTGAGGTAACGAATTTTTAGTTAATCATTTACCTGTTTAAGAAAAGCCTGATTTTATTGCATATATTTATTGCTTTTGCTTAACAAAAATTCGGCACTGAAAAAGCGGGGGTATAACAACCACACCCAATATTTCTCTTAGAAATCTGTATGGACAAACTCCAATATACTTTCTAGAGAATCAACTAGACAGTCAGACTCAATCTAGATAAAAAGTATATCAAAGAGTTTATATCTCAATCTCTCAATTTGATATATACTCAAGCAAATAGAAATCTGCGAGTCTGTATCAAATACTAGAGAGATAACTTGGATGGTACCAAAGACATATATCCAAGTGTCAATCAATTTAAATCAACAACCAGAAGGTCGGATATTCTAATTGATTGAACAACGCACAACCTGTGATATTCCAATTATATAACGAAATATAATGCGGAAAAGAAATAACACAGACACCAGAATTTTGTTAACGAGGAAACCGCAAATGCAGAAAAACCCCGGGACCTAGTCCAGATTGAACACACATTGTATTAAGCCGCTACAGACACTAGCCTACTCCAAATTAACTTCGGTCTGGACTGTAGTTGAACCCTAATAAATCTCACACTGATCCAAGGTACAGTTATGCTCCTACGTCTCTGATCCCAACAAGATACTACGTACTTGATTCCCTTAGCTGATCTCACCCACAACTCAGAGTTGCTACGCCCCAAAGTCGAAGACTTTAATAAACAAATTTGTATCACACAGAAAAGTCTATGGTAATAGATAAATCCGTCTTCCACGAATATACCTACGAGTTTTATTCCGTCTTTTGATAAATCAAGGTGAACAGGAACCAATTGATAAACCGGGCTTATATTCCCGAAGAACATCCTAGTATTATCAATCACCTCACAATAATCTTAATCGACACAACGAAAAAAGATATTGTGGAACAAAAAACGATGAGACGAAGTGTTTGTGATTTCTTTTATATCTTTCCTATCGTAGATATCAATCTCAAGACAATTATTACAATTGTACTCGTACGATAGGAACAGCAAGATCATATCACACAACTACGAGAAAGTAGTATCGATCTGGCTTCACAATCCCAATGAAGTCTTCAAATCGTTAACCTGGTTTAGAAGAAGAAACCAAAGGTTAAAGGAGAATCGACTCTAGCTTAGCACAACTAGTATCACACAGAAGGTGTGGGGATTAGGTTTCCCAGTTGCTAGAGTTCTCCCTTATATAGTCTTTCAAATCAGGGTTTGCAATCAATGTTAGCTTGGTAACAAAGTATTCAATATTCACCGTTAGATGAAAACCTGATTTAGATTCAAGCTAATATCTTCCAACCGTTAGATCGAAAATTAGCTTGTTACACACAAATGAAATGCACGTTTCTATGCTTGTGTAACCGTGCCCAAACTTGTACATTTTTTGGTTCAACAATAGTTAACCAAATGGTTAGCCATATGATCACTTTCATATCAACCATATTCTTCTTCACCATAACTAGTTCAAATGACTCAAATGAACTAGTTAGAGAGTTATTCAATTGCTTAGATCTTATGTAACTACATAAGACACAATCTAAGCAAAAACGGTTTGATTCACTCGAATCGGTTCATGAATTTTATAGCCATGATTTGCAAAAGTATTCCTTAGTTTATATAAACATGAGTTCAAGAACAACCGATTCTAGATATAACCTACTCAAGTTCGCGGATTTAAGCTCACGGAAGGAGTTCACAAACTCCCGCAAAAATTCTCGGGTCGAGAACTTCCGCCAGTTCGCGGACTTGTCTCACGCCACATTTCGTTTCTCTTGATCAACAAAGTTCACAAACTTTGGTTCAAGGAATAAGGACTTATACATATACGTGTTTCCACAACAATGCTTATATCCTACCAATGGTTATGTAATTTAAACTCTCATTTCAATCATTGAAACATTCTCAGAGAACGTTATATAGTCGTTATTCACAGACCATTTTTCGTCAGAGTAATTTTCAAAGTGATTGAAACATAACATGACATTCGTCACTAGGTAAAGATGAATTTGGCTAAAGTGAAAGCTTACCAACACATATTTTGAGAAATAGATAGGCGAGTTAAACTCGGCTCGAAATAGCAAATGTGTATAATCTAAGTCAATATAGAAAAACGACTTTTGTCTCAAGATAGGAGATAAATATACTTTTGAGTGATAGATAAGTTCAAGTCTCCACATACCTTTTAGTCGATGAATATCCACCGGTTCCTTGAGTAGTCCTTCGTCTTGTATGATGATTGCCATGGAGTTCTTGAGCTCAACTACACTTTTTATCCTAGTCCGAGACCTTAGCTATAGTAGACTAGAAATCAAGACTTATAGTTTTGATCACTAACATTGACAAACATGCTTGAGATAGCAATGCATGCGAGTTCGACCGAGCAATTGATCGTTTTCGTATGCGTCAAAAATAAATTACACTTTCTCACAACTCAAAATAAATAATATAGCAAGGGTAAGAAAGGATCGTTCCCACAGATAGGACTAGGTTGTCAATATGTTTTTGTATCTTAAGCAAACAATGGGGGGATGTTTTGTTTTTATGAAACTAAAAATAAATAAAAGCAAATAATAAAGGTAGACGAATCAAATCGAGGATGAGAAAATATTGGTTACGGATTTCATCTTCATTCACAAACATGTTTTCTACACAATAACTATAATTGATATTTTAATCTCAACTATTATCAAAAGCCCTAGGATACCTTGATCGCAAGAATATCCCGCTAATTTCCTCTTATCATCAACAAACACATTAAAAGATGCGAATATGAATTCTACCTAAGAGAACAACCTAACGTGTAAAAGCACTAATCAAGTTTGATTCCCTAGATGCATTAAGTTTTATGAAATCAGGCCAATCAAAGCAATCGAACGTGTAAAAGCACTAATCCGATTTAACAAAGGTTATGACTCACATGTGACTACTAGGATGTATCACTACAAGCAATAATCACAATTATGCTACGTGTATTCAAGGTGTAGAACGTTTACGTATAATAAACCCTAAACTAGAAATAGATGTGATTACGAGTTCTACCAATTTGCAACTTGACAAAACTAACAATCAATCATACATGGCGATATTTCTAGCGAATCATAATCGACAAAACATGGAGACAAAACTAATTTATTGAATGAAAACCCATATTTGGAAATGCAACTTATTCCTTAACCAATAATAAAATCTAGGTACTCATGGCATAAGAGTTCATCACAAGAAGAAAAATAATAGTTTTCATCTTTCTAAACCCTAGGCTAAAAGTAGAAGCAAATATATCCATATGTAGAGAGCCTCCTCTCTTTTTATATGTTTCTACTGCCAATTTCTCAATTTAGGTCGCATCAAACCCATGACAAATACCACTCAAAACTCTTCTCAAACCTGTCCAGAATATGTTAGGCCCACAACCCATTTTAACACTTAGCCTATCAGTTACAGAGAACTGACAACATATCTTCAGATTGATTCACTTCCTCCAATTTGCATTTCCGGCCTTCTTCCCTACTTAGCTTCAGCATCATCTGCTTACACCATGGTTTGACTGCAACAACTGAGACATCAACAGCTCCATACTCTCACATGCAATCTCCCGTTTGTCTTCTCTCCCAATTCCATCTTTGTTGTAGCTGCAACTCCGGCCACGAACTGATTTGCAAAACCCATCGCACCAGCACCTTGTTCTTGTGCTCATAACCCAAACCACAAACTCAGCATCACAACCTTGGAAATCTCCATTGCTTCTTTTTCCTGCACTACACTTAACCAAATCACCGCCAGTTATCCACAGTTCAAGCCATACAGCCCATTCCTGCAACACAACATCATTCCTTTAGCTTCAGTTCAGCTGCAATACCCACTGGAAGAAACCTGCCTGCACTTGCATTGTTTCCACTGTAATCCATCTTAGTAACACCACCTCAGCTCAATGCTCTTCTCATCCAACCAAGTTATTTCAGCTGCACAATCAACCGTGCCATTGCAGTAGCAACTTCAACAACATCAGTGCAATTCCATCACCTTCCAGCCTTCCCTTCTGCTCTTGACTGCAATCCTAGTTCAACATCAAACCCTTGTATTCAACATGAATACCATCTGCAATTTCCTTTTCTTAACCACCATCCACCAGGTTTAATTCCTTTTCCATCTCAGTTTTGTTGACTGCACTCCTGGGACAGGTTCTTGTGAACTCAAATTCCAACTCCTAAAACAAACCCATTTGTTGTTCAGTACCTTCCCTCTTCAGACACCACAGACTCTAAGTTAAGACCATTGCATGTACTCATCGGCAATTAATCATTCACAACTCCATAACCTCTACCTGCATCATTTCAGTTCAGTTCCTGCAGCTCATTGCACAGCATACTCGATCTTCCCTGTACAGCATATAAAAACAGCTCCAGTGCCAACCAACTTCCCTGCAGCTTCATCACTATGAACTGATGGCAGCAACATCATCTCAGCTAACTTGCAATTGCACCGACAACTTCATTTCTTCATTCAATCTCAGTACTTGCTGCTCCAACAACGCAAAACCCAAATTCTCCTTCAATTTCAGATCCACCAGCAGAGCTATTCAATTATATCCTTTCCCTGATTCAACCAAAACCCTTTTAACTTCCTCTCAATTCTCACTGTTAATAGCGGAAACAGACCCAAAACTTCTCGATTCCAAGCTCAATCATCTGCAATTGCTTCTTGAACTCTCAGTAAACCTCAGCAACAGCAAAACCATCTTAATCTCTGACAGATACCGGAATTAGAACTCAATTCGAGTAAAACCCAACTTCAATTTCATCTTTTCATCATTAGATCCCCTTTATACACAACCACATCTTCTCTGTAATCTTCTCTTCATCATCTCCATGAGTTACTCTCTTGATCTCACCATAAAACCCTTTCAATTCTTCCTTCTCGATCTCCATTTCCTCTGCTAGCCGGTGCCCTCGATTCTCTGTTCTAATGGTACCGCCATAACTTACTTCACTTCTCTCTGAATTTCATACGAGAATGATTTCTCTCAGTTTTAGGGTCTTTTGTAGGAATGAGTCTAGTTGATATAGCCACCCTGGTGAGGCAGATAAGGGCCAACCAATAATGTCTCTAGACACCCGCTCATTAGATAAGGGCCACTAAGGTTTTCCCCTTGCTTCTCTAGATTAAGCCGCAGTGGTTGTCTTCAATCAAGGGCTTGGCTCGGCTCAGTTCCGCCTCCAAAATGACGATCCTGCTCTTTATGCTCAAAATGGATGTTGTCTCCTTCTTTCGCTCCAAATGACTCCATTGCACCTAATAAACTCAAAAGCACACATAAGATACATAATTTACATGAAAACTCGCAAAGAAAGCATAAACAATAGATATAAATCTAGGTGTTTTATAACACCTATCAGCAATGCTCTAACAATCTCCCCCTTTGTCAATTTTAATGACAAAACTATCAATACATATGGAATACAAAAAATAAATAAATTAACTTTTGTAGATCCTATTCCATACGCCTAATCTTCAACATTACTTGAAAACTTCGTCACTTCCAAGTACTCCAATGATCCCAAAGGTTGTAAGTTCAGCATCATCATTGTTGAAAATCCATAGCTATAACAACGAGAAAACAAGAGTTCTCAATCATTGTTATACAGTGTCATAGTATCATTACACAGCGTCAAAGTTCAATTGTATCACAACTTCAACAACAATACTATGGTGATATGTATCACTCCCCCTTAGTCAATACTCCATCTCACATGGAAACCACTCCCCCTTACACAATGATCCAAAAACCATATGTATTTTTAGTGTGAACTACATATTAATTCTCTCCCTTTTTGTCAATAAAATTGGCAAAGGTACAAGAACGGGATCCTAATGAAATTTCCAAAAAAGACATTTCATGACCAAAAGAAAGAAACACATATGATCTTATTTAGATGCAATCATAAATCCGAAGCTAAATGCATTCATCAAGGAGTTTGTAAACATACAAGATAACCCCTATAATATTCCACAGTCGCACTCCCCACAAAGATTTGGCAATTAAGCGCAAGTTCAAAAAAGAACTCTCCCCCATAAAATGTCATTCCCGAAGGAACAACAAGAGCGACCTTAATTTCGAAAGAAAAGAAGGATTTCATTGGACATAACAAATCACATACAAGTATGAATTTGAATCCAAAAATATTCAATTAAACTAACCACAAGAGAACCCATGATTAAATTTGTTAGACCATTGCTTGGTCAAACTCGCATGCGTTGCTATCTCAAGCATGTTTGTCAATGTTAGTGATCAAGACTATAAGTCTTGATTTCTAGTCTCTTATAGCTAAGTCTCGGACTAGGATAGTAAGTGTAGTTGAGATCAAGGACTTCATGGCGATTCATCATACAAGTAGAAGATCTACTCAAGGAACCGGTGGAACTTCTCGACAAAAAGGTATGTGGAGACTTGAACTTATCTGTCACTCAAAAGTCTATATATTCTATCTCCTACTCTTTGAGACAAAATTCATATGCTATATATATAGACTAGATCATACACATTTGGTATTTCGGGTCGATTATTCTATATCTCAAAATATGTGTTGGTAAGCTTTTCGCTTCGACCAAGTTTATCTTTACCTAGTGACGAAAGTCATGAATGTTTCAATCACTTTGAAAATTTCTTTGACGAGAAATAGTGTAACAACTACATAACGTCCTCTAAGAATTTTTCAATGATTGGAATGAGAGTTTACATTACATAACCAATGGATTCCTTGAACCGAAGTTTTTGAACTTTGTTGATCAAGAGAACCAGAAGTATGGCAAGTGCCAATTCCGCGAACTACAGAAGTTCTCAAACCCTAGAATTTCTGCTGGAGTTGACAAACTACTTGCGTGAGCCAAGTCATCGAACCGGCGTAGTTCTCGAACCCGAGAATTTCTGCTGGAGTTTGTAAACTCTATCCGGTGTCTTAAGTCCGCGAACCTAGTCTGCAAACTTGAGAAGGTTATATATCTAAAGATGATTTCTGAACTTAATCTTAAAAGACTAAGGAATGCATTTGCAAACCGTGGCTATTAAAGTTCATGAACCGATTCGAGTGAATCAAATCATCTTTGCTTCAATTGTGTCTTATGTAGTTACATAAGATTTCCTTGCAATTGAACAAATCTCTTACCTAGTTCATTTGAGTCAATTGAACTAGTTATGGTGAAGAAGAACATGGTTGGTGTGAAACTCTCATATGGTTAACCTATTTGGGTAGACTATTGTTGAACCAACAATGTACACGTTAGGGTGCGGTTAACAAACCTAGAAGCGTACAGTCATTTGTGTATGACAAGCTAAGTTTTCGATCTAACGGTTGAGAAATATTATCTTGAATCTAAATCAGGTTTTCATCTAACGGTGAATATTGATTGCTTTGTAACTAAGGAAAAACCCTGATTTGAAAGGCTATATAAAGGAGACATCTAGTATTGTGCAAAACTAATCCCCACACCTTACGTGTGATAATAGTTTGCGTGTTATAGTCGTTTCTCCTTTAACCTTTGGTTTTCTTCTTCTAAAACCAGGTTAACGACTTAAAGAATTCATTGGGATTGTGAAGCCAGACCGATACTACTTTTATCGTAGTTGTGTGATCTGATCTTGCATCTTCTATCGTAACAGTACAATCATAGTGATTGGCTTGAGATCGTGAGAGTTCTCCGATAGGAAAGATATAAAAAGTAATCACAAACACCTTCGTCTCATTGTTTGTGATTCCACGACATCTTGTTTCGTTACCATACGATTAAGATTGTTATGAGGTGATTGATTAATCTAGGCTGTTCTTCGGGAATATAAGACCGGATTATCAATTGGTTCCTGTTCACCTTGATTATTATCAAAAGACGGAACAAATTTTTTTAGGGTTTTCTATGGGAGACAGATTGTCCTTTTCTAGACTTGTCTGTGTGAGACAGATTTGTTTATTGTTAAAGCCTGCAATTTTGGGTCGTAACAACTCTTAGTTATGGGTGAGATCAGCTAAGGGAATCAAGTGCGCAGTATCCTTCTGGGATCAGAGGCGTAGGGAGTACAACTGTACCTTGGATCAGTGGGAGACTGATTGGGGTTCAACTATAGTCCAGTCTGAAGTTAGCTTGGATTAGGCTAGTGTCTGTAGTGGATTAATACAGTGTGTATTCAGTCTAGACTAGGTCCCGGGGTTTTTCTTCATTTGCGGTTCCTCGTTAACAAAATTTTGTTGTCTGTGTTATTTCTATTTCCGCATTATATTTGTTTATATAATTGAAATAATACAGGTTGTGCGTTTGAATCAATCAATTGGAAATCCGACATTTGGTTGTTGATTGATATTGATTGATCCTTGGACATTGGTCTTTGGTACCGTCCAAGTTATTCCTTGTGTTTGATTATAGACTCGATGATTTATATTAGCTTGAGTGAATCAAAACAAGAGAGAGACATTAACTCCTTGAGATAATTTTACCTAGATTGAGTCTGACTGTCTAGTTGATTCTCTAGAAAGTGTTTCGGAGTTAGTCCATACAGATTGCTAAGAGAAATATTGGGTGGTGTTGTTAGAGCCCCGCTTTTTCAATTGGTATCAGATCCGGCAAACACGTTCAAGACCTTACAAGTATGTGTTTGTAGCGATCTTACTCTATGGACAGATGTGTTATCTCAGTAAATGTACCACCAGTCTTTGATGGCTCAAACTACTCAGGGTGGAAAGTTGTTATGTATGCTTATCTTCAAGCTTGTGATTTTCAAACCTGGGTACGTATTGTTAAAGGCTATGATCCTCCGGTTAATACAAAAGGCGATGTATCTATACCTAAGGATGTTGGTAGTTATAGTCCTGAGAATCTCTTGCTGCAATGCAAAACTTTAACAGATTAAATGCTATCAGATAGGCCGTTACCCCAGACCTTCAGCACTATGTGTCTACATGCACTAAGTCTAAAGATGCCTGGGATATCTTAGAAACTGTATTTGAAGACAAGATATATGTTTCTAAGAAGCATTCCATCAATGGAGGAAATAACCTCAACACCCTCTCCATGAATACCTCTCTTGGACAGGTGACAATTCATGATCCAAATTCTGTTCAAACCTTTGCATTCAATGTTGTCTCCGAGACAAGTAAATCCTCTAACTTGTCTTGGGATGATGAGTGATGTTCTAATGATAATAGGTTTGATAAACCATTGTTCACAGAAAGGATCAAGGAATTTGTAAAAAGAAGCATTAGATGTGATAAACATCTCCTGTCAGTTGATGCTACTAAAGATTCTATGAAAGAAAATTTTCTAAGTGTCAACGCTTTGAATGCGTCTATTGGATGTGATGAAACCGCAGCTCTCGCGGCAGAAACCTCCACGTACTCAAGGTCTGTTTCAGAAGTTGAGTCTGACACAGAGATTTTTGAATTCTTGGATAAAGAGGTTCTTCAAGAAAATCTTCAATTAAAAGCTTCATTGAAGAAAATAGAATCTTTAATCCATGTAAAAGATCTTGAGATAGATTATCTTAATGATCAATTCACCAGAACCGTTGTTCTAAAGGAAAAAGAGATTAATACTCTCAAAGATGATCTTCAACGATTGTCTGGAAGTTCTGATAAAATCTCAGCAATATTATTTGGTCAGAAATCCTTTGGAAATACCAATGGTTTAGGATTTAAAAGAAAGTCTGCAGGTATTTTCAACCATGGTCCAAAGTTTCATGGGAAATCAAAGGTTGGCAGTTGTGATAAACAGAAGGCACTTCAACAAGATAAGGAATCATCGACTTGTTCGTTTTGTGGAAATGTAAATCATGCTCAAAGCACGTGTTGGAATTTCAAGAGGAGCAGACTGCAAAAGAGCATGCAAAAGATGAATATGGAGAATCAACAAAAATCTTATAAAAGCAATGCTTCCAGAACCAGAAGAGGAAGGAAACCTGTTTATACAACAAGCCTTGGTAAACAAGGGGAGCGTCTGGATCACATTGTATCTATCTAACTCCAGATACGTTCGCATCCTCATCCTTAACTTGAGAAAATGAGGCTTTGTATTTGTGTGGCTCAAGTATTGTATCTATTTTTATTAAGAAAATATTCTCCTAACAATATAGATTGTGGATTTTTAAACTGTGGAAGACTGTGTCAAGGATCTCTAGGGTTTGACACTTATAAATCTTCTCATATTCTTTTTCTATCTCATACGTTCTCATGGCTACTGTAACCAGAGGCACTTCCAAAAGTGATGCAGTAGAAGCAGTCAACGTATATCTGTGCAAAGGAATCACTTCCTCGAGGATGATAAAGAAGAAGTCAACAATCTATGAAAAAGGTTCTTTCTCTAACTGTCTCTTTTCTGTGTATCATAATAATCATTTGAGAGACATGGTGAAAGCTTTCATCAACAAGTGAAATGATCTAAAATCTCGAATCATTTCCTCTTTGGAAAAGATAACTCACTATGAACAAAGGTTGTCTCTAACCAAGAATACTCTGCGTGATCTAAAAAGAGAACTTAGTGAGTTAACTGACATTTCTGAAGATGAACGATCCCATTATCAATGGATTTTTCAATAATGAGAAGGAGTTTTCTGTAGATTCCTTGAGGAAAATCTACAATGCCTAGTAAGTCTTCTTTTTGGCTTAGTTGGAAGAATAACTAGTGCTTTGAATAGCGATGATTGTGACTACACATAGCTATTATTTTCATCTTCTTGTTTTTAGGTTTTTTGGTTTAAAATTCTAAAACTATTTGGAGGATGATGTTTTGCAATATTTTTTATATTTTATATTGCAACTTGTTATGGGATTTTTGTGTTTACGTCCGTGAACTTTGTTGTCCCATATTTTTTCAAAAGTAACGTCGTTCACGGTCGGTATTCGTTTATTGGCTTAAGAATGAATAGACTTTTGACATATACAAAAGTTAAGCCTATATCGTCAACCCTTGACGAAAGATAGGTTAAAATCTTTTGTATCCAAGAATTATTTCTATTGTATATGCTTGTGCAAAAGAATGAATCCTTGTGTATTCCACGATATAGATATTCATTGATCCATCTTTATGTAATACTGTGAGGCTCCGTAATGTGTCTTATGTTGAGCACGATACGACTAAGTTGATTAATTTTTGATTAGCTTGGTTGGTTGTTCCGTAGGATACTTTATGTTAAGCATTTGTGAACTAAATTAATCATCTTGTTTGGTTATTTAGTTATTGCTCCGTAAGTTCTCTTATGTCAGGCAAAACAAATTAAAATTAAATTGATTACGCTTGTGATTAGTTTGATTGTGTATTCCAATTAGATAAATTATTGGATTTCTTGTACTTAGTCTAGTTGAGTTTTCATATATTCCATGAGTTTTTCTATGTTGAGTATATGAACGGCTATCTTAATCATTTTCTAATGGTTAAGTTAGTCATATGTTCCGTAAGTTTTTTTATGTTGAGCACAATGAATTAAATTGATCACTTTTGTGGTTAATTTGATTATGTATTCCGATTAGATTATTCATGGGTTTACTTATGAATAATTTGATTGAGTTTTGGATATAAAAATCATTCTCATGGTTTTGGTGTCCAATAAAATCCTTCGTTTCTCTTGAAATTAAGGTCGCTCGTTGTAGTTCCCTTGGGAATGACATCAAATGGGGGAGAGTTCTTTTGAACTTGTGCTTAATGGTCATATCTTGAGGGGTGTGCGGCTGTGGAATTTTAGAGGGGTTATCTTGTATCTTTAAACTCCTTGATGAATGTTGTTAGCTTCGGCTATATGATTGCATCTAAATAAGATGATGTGTGTTTCTTTCTCTCAGTCATGAAATGTCTCTTACGGAAATTTCATTATGATCCCGTTCTTGTACCTTTGCCAATTTTATTGACAAAAAGGGGGAGAATTAATATGTAGTTCATACTACAAATACATATGGTTTTCGGATCATTGTGTAAGGGGGAGTGGTTTTCATGTGAGATGGAGTATTGACTAAGGGGGAGTGATACATATCACCATAGTATTATTATTGAAGTTGTGATACAATTGGATTTTGAAATTATATAATAATACTATGACACTGTATAACAATGATCGAGACCGATACTTTCTCATTGTTATAGCTACCGATCTTCAACAACGGTGATGCTAAACTTACAACCTTTGGGATCATTGGAGTACTTGGAAGTGACGAAGATTTCGAGGAATGTTGAAGATTAGACATGTGGAATAGGATCTACTAAAGTTTCATTATCTTTTTGTATTCCATATTTATTGATAGTTTTGTCATTAAAATTGACAAAGGGGGAGATTGTTAGAGCACTGCTAGGTCAAACTCGCATGCGTTGCTATCTCAAGCATGTTTGTCAATGTTAGTGATCAAAACTATAAGTCTTGATTTCTAGTCTCTTATAGATAAGTCTCGGACTAGGATAATAAGTGTAGTTGAGCTCAAGGTGAAAAAGCGGGGGTCTAACAACACCACCCAATATTTCGCTTAGCAATCTGTTTGGACTAACTCCGAAATACTTTGCTAGAGAATAACCTAGACAGTCAGACTCAATCTAGATAAAAGTATCTCAAGGAGTTAATATCTCTCTCTTGATTTGATTTTTACTCAAGCTAAAAACAATAGCGAGTATTTATCAAATACAAGGAATACTTGGACGGTACCAAAGACCAATGTCCAAGGATCAATCAATATCAATCAACAACCAAAGGTTGGATTTCCAATTGATGATTACGAACGCACAACCTGTATTATTTCAATTATATAAAATATAATGAGGAAAAGAAATAACACAGACACCAGAAATTTTGTTAACGAAGAAACCGCAAATGCAGAAAAACCCCGGGACCTAGTCCAGATTGAATACACACTGTATTAAGCCGCTACAGACACTAGCCTACTGCAAACTAACTTCGGACTGGACTATAGTTGAACCCCAATCAGTCTCCCACCGATTCAAGGTACAGTTGCACTCCTACGCCTCTGATCCCAGCAGAATACTACGCACTTGATTCCCTAAGCTGATCTCACCCACAACCAAGAGTTGCTGCAACCCAAAATCGCAGACTTGATAATAAACAAATCTGTCTCACACAGAAAAGTATATCAAAGGATAAATCTGTCTCCCACAGATAAACCCTAGTTTTGTTCCGTCTTTTTTGTTAAATCAAGGTGAACAGGAACCAATTGATAATCCAGTCTTATATTCCCGAAGAACATCCTAGATTAATCAATCACCTCTCTACAATCCTTCCTGACTACACAAGCGGATTGTCGAGGAATCACAAACAGTGAGACGAAGATGTTTGTGACTACTTTATCTTGCCTATCGGAGAACTCTCACGATCTTAAGTCAATCAATCGATTGTACTCGTATGATAGAAGATGCAAGATCAGATCATACAACTACGATAAAGTAGTATCGGTCTGGCTTCACAATCCCAATGAAGTCTTTAAGTCGTTAACCTGATTTTAGAGAAGAAAATCAAAGGTTAATGGAGATCGACTCTAGCGGGCGCACTAGTATCACACATACGTGTGGGGATTAGGTTTGTACAATGCTAGATGTCTCATTTATATAGCCTTCAAATCAGGGTTTTTCCTTAGTTACAAAGCAATCCTTATTCATCGTTAGATGAAAACCTGATTTAGATTCAAGCTAATATTTTTCAAACGTTAGATTGAAAAACCTAGCTTGTCACACACATTTAGGTAAACGTTTACTGGGTTCGTGAAAACCAAGCCCAAATATGTACTTGTATGTTGGTTCAACATAGTAACCCAAAAAGGTCAACCATATGAGCATTTCATATTAACCTTGTTCTTCTCCACTATAACTAGTGTGTATGGGGAAAAACGGGTCGCCGATTTTTCGGGAAAGTGGATAGTCGAGCGTGCTGTTGAGACTCCTCAGCCGGGAAAAATGTTAATCCTCACACAGATGCACCGCTGCAAAATGGGTGCTAAGATTCAGGAAATCAATCTGTATGACTCCGGCCTAAACCAAGACAATGGCCGTTCCAGAGTCAGTTCGGTCGCAAAGAGGGAGATGGGTTGATCTGTAGGAGGGAAGCTGAGAATTGTGTGGGATCAGTGATGATCGAGGATTGTGGGTGTGTTGAAGGTTTCTGCAATAATGGTGAACTGATAAGTTCTAATCAATTCTGATGGTTTGATGAATTCTTGAGAGTGATAGCTCGAGAAATTCTACATAGACAAGAGTCTGTCTGTTCAATCATGGTTCCATAGACTTATTTATATTGTCAGAGTCGTGAACACCTTGATCCCTGTAAGTGTGACGGTTTCTTGAGTGAAAGAGTGGGAAAGTGGGAGATCGTGGTAAAGTCAGTTCCATATCGTGTGGAGACTTCTGATCGTGCACCCACTACTTTTCTAACTCCTTCAATCGTTGTGGATGAATCCATGTGTCGTAGACCGCCAGATCAAAACTCTACGTGATATCCCCCCATTTGTAACGTGATTGATGTCTCACAAGTCATGGAGTCTGCAGGGCAGACTTATTCTGATTAGTCAATTGTTGACAATGAGTCTGAGTTTCGTTGAATCGAGCATGAATGATGAATGCTCAGCGATTCACGGGTTGAACATGTAGTTCTCTGAAGGGATGTCAGTATTGTTGATTCACTGATGAAGTACTGACGAGCGACTGAGCAAGTATTGCTCAATTCTGTGAATTACTAAATATTGAGGATTTGATGAGTAACTGAGCAAGCATTGCTCAATTCATCAAATTAGTGATTTTTGATAGTTTGTCGTGCAACTGAGAAAGTATTGCTCAATTCGACAAATTACTGATGAGTTGTTGAATATTGATCAATATTCGAGCAATTGAGCAAGTATTGCTCGATTCGGCGAATTATTTACTGGTGACATGACCCAATAAAATATTAATTAAAATATTGGTAGACTACCAAATATTGTATAATTAACTTTTATGCTGATTGGCGGATCAACATAAATTTATTAGTGTTTGAAATTGCTCAGAATGATGGTTTCACATGGCGTTTATTCGAAACCCTAATTTTCGATCAATCCTCCATCAATTGGCGAATTGTTGAAATTAGTCATGAATGAAGAGGGACCGACCACATGGGATGATGAACTCCCATGTGATGCCAGTGCTCGAGTGAGCACGCACCAGGGTTCTCAGTTTGAGAGTTGGTGAAAGAATGATGATTAAATGGTGGTTTCACCATTTACTGAAAATATTCATGGATTCATCATTAGGTGGTAAAACCTAAGTATGAGAGATGGGACCGACCAAGGGTCATGGGACCGGCTCTTGGTGGTAAAGGGACTAGTTGTGGGTCATTCGGAGAATTCCCAGTTGGTTGGAGAAAGTTCGGGCCCAGTATGAGCAATTGAGAAAATTAGGTCAGAATTATGAAAATATGTGGGACCGGCTTTGTGCAAGCCCTAGGAATGACTCTGGTCAGTCATCAAGGCGTGCACGTGTTTCCATGGTGTCCGTGTCTCCATACTGAGAGTTTCAGTATTTTCTGATGTGTGTTCGAGCAACATCATGAATTTTCAGAAGAGTTTCATTTTGACTGAGAATTCTCGATTTTTTTTGGAATGAGCATGTATGCTCAATTCATCAATATTTTGAAAATATTAAAATAAAAGTGTTTTAATATTTAAAATTGTCGTGAGAGGCTAGCCAGTCGTGTGACCATGTTGGCTTTTGGTTTTTCGTGATTCGAGCAATATTTGAGAAAATATGAAGAAATCATGAATTTTGCTCAAACCCAGGAGTTTCACGAGTTGAGAAAAATAATAATTATGAAATATTAGGGATTGCAAGGTGTGGGACCGGCCAAGGCTAGGGCATGGCCGTCCGGCCATGTTGCCTGGTCCCGCACACCTTTCCCTATTTTATAATATTATTTTTTCGTGAATCTTTGAAGTTATGGAGAATCCTTGAAGATATGGAGAATCCATGAGTTTTTGTTGAAACGGAGGAGTTTCGTGAGATTGGGAATAATAATTATAAAAAGCTAAGGATTGTGAGGTGTGGGACCGGCCATGGGCATGGCCGGCCGGCTACGTTTCCCGGTCCGGCACATCTTTCCTTATTTTATAATAATATTTGGTGAATACACCATGTCATGGAGAATTCACAAGTTTTGCACAAAATAAGGAATTTTGCTAAGATGGAGAAACCTTCATGAGTTTATGAAAATAAAATAAGGAAAAATAATGGAGGAAGCATGGGACAGGCCACGGCTAGGGCACGACCGGCCGGCCGGTGGGCCAGGCCCATGGGCGCTTCTCCATTTTTTATTATTATTTTTTCTCTCCTATTTTTGTGTAGGATTCCTCATTATTTCATGTTTTTGGACGCTCGTTCGTGCATCCGGGTACTCAGTCGTGCATCATTGTCGAGTACACTCACACCTTTTTTGTGGGGCTTACTCAGTGATGGTCCAGATGCCCGGTTGCTGAGTATTTATTACTAATTTATGAAATTCATTGGAGAATAGTTCATGAAACTGAGTAATAAAAAATGAATAATTGTTCATTATTAATTCATAGAATCAGCTATGGATTCGACTACGAATTCAGAATAATAAAATGAGCATTACCACCCTATGGGATCGTGGATTCGACCATAGAATCAGAGTAATTAAAATTATTTATTACCGTTTCATGAGATCAGTGGATTCGATCATGAAATCGGAGTAATGAGATAACACAGTTGTGTTTTATTGCCATTCTATGAGATCAAGTCGTGGATTCGATCATAGAATCAGAGCAACTGTTATTTCCATTCCATGGGATCAGGCTGTGGATTCGACCATGGAATAGGAGCAATGATAGATTATTCTGGGAATTCAGTAGTGAATGTCACGACAGAAGTAATCTATTTCAGAAAAGATATTAGCCAGTTAAAGTGTCACATCCATTCTGAATGGTGCACAGTCAGGGAGTCACGACGTTTTTTACGACCTGAAGGTGTTAGTGTTATCAATCTACGGAGAACCGCCTGAATCTATGCACTCTCTCCACATAATCAGGGAACGGTGAGTGTCACCGACGTCCTGAAGGCGTCTGCCGCCCAACTATTCTTCTATGTGGAGGTGGGTCTCTCTCCTGCATTCAGGGAACAGTGAGTATCACCGACTTCCTGAAGGCGTTTAAGTTCTCAATCTACGGAGAACCGCCCAAATACATTATTCTGCATAGAGGGCACGACGAAATTCCAGTGATCGAACTCTCAGCTAGTGGAGGCTTTTCGAAAACATATTCTTCATGGCTTCGTAAAATATGAATCGTTGCATGCTTGAAAGCCGTGTCAAAAACATGCCTCATAATTTTACGATTTTGCCCTTTTTTGAAAATCCACCATCTACATTAAGTCCCCTGCTTAGTGAGGAACAATCATGTTCCGCATTATGCATTAAATGGTGATTTTCAGTCGACGAGATCAGTGGTTGAACTCAGTCTACAAAGGTAGTTTCAGAATCCTCGATTTACCCCAATGGTGTCATGTATGAGCAAATGCAAAGATGACGATCCTGATAGTGAGGTGGAGTGTCATCTGAGCGTGGAGAGATGAGGCACTGCTGATTTGGGCGTTTGGAAGTTTAGCTATGGTCGGTTTAGGATTTGCAGGCCCGAGCCCAAAAAAGAAAACCCATATTTTATTAGGTTTTGGAAATAAATTTGATATAAAAGGGAAGAAGCCCTAAAAAAAATATTATTGAACGACCAACACTCCCTTTCTTCATCACCCTCACGAGTTCAGCAGCAGCAGGAAAAGTTCACATCAGCCCCGCCGACGTCCGATCACCGTCCGGCAGAATTCCGGCCGACGCCGGCAGGTAAGTCCGTGCGATTTTTATTTTATTTTTTTGTTGTAAGTTTTATGATTCATGATTTGTTCAAAAAACCAAAATTCCATGGTTGCATGCACGCGTAGGATTTATGAAGGATTTTTAGAAAACGTACGTATATACCCGTTTGTCCGTTAGTTGAAGGAACGAGCAAAAATCCCTAGTATGGAAGAGACACATAAAATTTTGAATAGACATGGTCTAGTTGCAGTAGTAAAAGTTTTGTTTACTAGGTTTCATGAAAACCCAAGTTTGGTTTTGAAAGTATGAACCTTGCAAATACTTTTGAGAACGTAGGTTTGTTCGTAAAGTAATAAATAATAATCCTTAGAGTTAGAGGAATTTTTGAAAAGGCCTGGAATTCATGATAAAAATTTGTTTGAGAACTTTCGAAATTTTATTTGAAGTGTGGAGAGTTCTTCAAAAATAGAAAAGTCCCTCGTTTCACAGACAAATGCTCGATTGAGCAAAAAAAGTTTTTTTTTTACGTGAGTTGTTAACGACAAAGACCAACGACCGGCTGATATCCTCGTCCTCAACTGAGAAAATGGTAAGGATGTCTGCATGGATGTTACAGGGGTATCTCCCTTCACTGGTGAAGGTATTCGCTCTTTTGTCCCTGTCAAAGCTATTTCTAATGCTGTTGCACGAAAACGTACCAAATACTTGGATAAGTGCGTTTCACTTGGCTATGGGCTTGGCATTTTAGCTTTCTCTACTTTGGGAGAATTAGGTGAGGATACTTTATGTTTTTTTAAGCGTCTGAAGAACTGCTTAGTTTGTAATGATGCTAGTAGTGGTGTTGATAGCTTTATTTTTCATAGATTAGGTATTGTTATTCAAAAAGGTGTTGGGGCAGCTTGTGGCAAGGTTACCAACCAAAAGTATGTCATCTGATATTCTCTCGTTATTTGTTATAATAACAAAATCGTTGTTAACTCACAAAATTTTTATTTACTTACGTGAGTTCATTAACTCACGATTTTTTTTATGCGCATGACTTATTCACATCTTATTAAATAGAAATCGAGTTTTGAGAACACACAATTTATGAATTGGTGAATGCACAGTGTATGTATGAATCCACTGATTTTATAGCGTATGTACACGTAAAAATCAGCGAGTGCCCACATAGAGGGTTATGTGAATGACTCATAGTTTCTCGAAAAGTCAGTGTTGACTCTTGAATAATATGTTTTATGCTCGATTTTGCAGGTTTGATAGAACGAGCAAATTTGGGGTTTTACGTTGTTATCACTAAGTTCGTGAAATCATAAATAGGTAAGAGTTGAGGATTACCATTTTTGTAGACGTCAATATGAGCATCATAACTGTCTCGTTGCTTTAATTCCATTGTGTTGATGAAATTCGTGTATGGATGTCACAACAACTTTGCAGAAGATGATATTTCCTCTAGAGAGGATGTTTCCACAGATGCATCTTCCAGGGATGATGGTTCCTCCAGAAATGATGATTCTGAGATTTCTAAGGAGACAGCAGAGATCCCCAGGACTAAGAACATTCCAACTGCTGAGGACAAATTCTTTGTGTATCTGTATAGACCTGAAAAGCGTCCCTTAGGCTCCTCATTTCGGTTGTTGATAAATCCCAGGAGCACTACTCAGAATAAGTTGGTATCTCCTCAATCAGTAATTCGGTTTTGTTTGCAAGGGAAACACTTCTCGGCTTGTCATGTGGAGTTTAAGCTTTCACGAAAAGCTCTGACGCATTTCTATGGATGGGAAAGACACATGATGGGACAAAGCCGTGTGAGGACCGTGTTGGATCGTGCTCAGGTGACACGAGCCATTCAAGCTGCTGGAGATTTGATCATCAATCATGATATACCAGGTATGGTAGCTTTGCTCGCCCGTTGGTGTGTTCCTACTCACACGTTCATATGCAGATGGGGAGAATTTACTATTACTTTAGAGGATGTAGCTGCTTTATTGCACCTTCCAATTATCGGTAATTTTCCTGAAGAGCTTTCAGCAGAGGAGAAAGAGACATCTAATGTATTGGAGGCCAATATGCACGAATTCAATGAGTCACCCATATCCTTCTATGCTCAATGGTTATCGCATTGGTGGCCGAGAGATAGAATTCCTGAAGAACCGGTTGATCGCACTTTAACAATTGCTGCTTTCTTATGTTTGTGGCTCTCCAGGGATATCCTTGAAGATTGTGGACACTTGCTGAAGCCGTTTGTGATTCGCTTTGCCATAAAGATGACCAAAGGAGAGAAAATTCACATTGGCAGTCTATTCTTGGGTTCATTGTTCGCCAATTTATACTCTTTATTTATAGACTCCAGTATTTCTGACGGCTTCATGAAAGTCGAGACATATGCCAATACCATGTTCCTCCAAGCCTTGATGTGGGAGCATCTTGATAGTTATGCCCCCATTCCCCGTAGTATCTTGCAAGGTCCCAAGGTTGACACTGGTCATGCCTTCCATGAGAAGAACAATGCCATGATCATGCGCTGGTCTAGAAAGAAGCATCAATATAAGATATGCATTACTGACGTTTTGGACATTGAATCCGAGTTCAACTTTCGCCCCTGGGTGTCGGTTCCTTCTATCTTCTCACAGCTGATCACTTTTAATACTGCTGAAGAGAATATCACGTTGAGTACTGGTGCTGGTCTGAGCGAAGGAGAGAGATCTTTTGTCTTGAGTTGTATTCCTGGTTTCTTGATATCAGTAATGAATGGAGAATTCCAGGTAGAAGAATACAACATTGATAGAGCAGCTAGACAGATGGTTCTTGATCAGTGTATTCCGGGTCATCGGACAAATAAGCCATAGATTGAGTACCTGAAGGCTCACTTAGACTGCACACGTATGGAAGGAAGCGATTATTTTTTTCCATGTTCTGACCGAGATACTTTCGTAACCCCTGGTTACATAGAATTTTTGCGTCAACAACTTGAGCGTGTGTACCAGTTTGCAATGGATATTCAGTCCCCAGTTTGAGAATTCCCTTCCTCTGACATGATTTCTGATCGACCCATGCTGAGATACCTTTCCAGTGGAGACAAGAGGAAAACGTCTCCAAGTGCGACACAGGTAAGTCCCTTTTTTGCGATTTCAGCCAAAGTATATCAATCACACTTTTAATTGTATTGTTGACCTTGTGATAGGATGGTCGTGCTGTGAGATCTCGAATTGATGTAAACTCTCCAAACCTTCAAGAAAGTCCTCAAGGAGGAGAAGGCAGGAGCAGGGCATCTCATAGGATGATACCGAACAATATACAATCCCCTGCCGCTTCTTTGGTGAGTTGTTAGCGCCTTCTTTGCCATTGTGACTTTCTCGTCCATATAATTAAGAGCTTGAAAGAATATTGTCAATTCGTTCCAGAATTTTGCTCCATCGGTTATTGATGGTCTTCATTTTTCTCCTGGTCGAATAATTCAGGGATCCAGCACTGAAAAAGTCAACGTAAGTATTCTCTTTTCGCGTTAATCATTGTAACATGCTTTTGGACGAATTAGTGATGATTGTTGTTGATGTATTCAGGAGGAAATCATTGCGGACAAGCATCATATTTATGAAGCACACTCTTCTTTGAGTCATGGAGATATGGAGGGTTCCCGAGATCCTGAACCGAATGAAGATAATGAAGTTGCCAACGGAGATTTCAACGTTGCCGAGCCTTAAAATGGTTTAGAGACTCCCCTAGTAAGTATACCTCCTGTGACCTATTCATAGACATATGATATTGCTGATTTATGAATGAATGAGTGAAAATCCATGTGAATATACGAGTAATTTTGCCGAAATACGTCACCAGAAAATTTCAGACTTCAGTCTTTTAGTAAAAATGTTGTAGAATCCTCGTTTGGAGTCGTATTTTCGATATCTGCATATGCATCTTCAAGCCCAGGAAATTTCCAAGCTTTATTAAAGAATCTTTTTGACTTTTGAGCATGTTTAGGGCCTGAAAAAGGCGAAACAGTAAAGTTCCAGGATTTTCCCAGATTGCATGTTTCCCAATGTTTTGGCCACATATCTTCGCTCGTTCCTCCGATTAGTATGAAATTTTTACATGTTGTAGAGGACTTCCATACGAAGAGAATGGTATATAACTCAAATCTAAATTCATTACCAATTGCTCCCAGTTCGTCATTGAACACAGGGAAGTGTAAACCTTTTCCAGCTGAGCTTGTTTTGAAAACGTGTTTCATAACTTTCGCACTACTTGTGCATGTCCTAGATGCATAATAAGGAACTTAGATGATGTTAGTTCACTTAATTTCTTAATTTTAGGGTCGTATTGGGTTTCCATGCTCGAACCATTCTAATCCCATGTAATCTTCACATTAGGTGCCAAATGCCGAAGTTGGGAGTAACGGATCCAGTGGTGATGGTTTGGGCAATCCTGGAGCTGTCAGTGATGAGACTTCCATCCCTGCACCTCAGGGTCATTAAGTGATGGTTGTTGATTCCGTGGAGGTGGCGGAAACCCCAATTGTGCCTGAGACTGTAGAATCCAAATCGAGAATGGTAGAAGCTACTCCAACTGAAGTTGTCCCCATGATTGTTGACACTGCTCCAGTAACTGAGAACCGTATGATAGTACACGAGTATCCCACTGCAGGGATTTCTTTTGCTCCTCAATTTGGTGAGTTGCTCCCATATCAACAGTTTGTTGGCGGATTTAGCGTTCCCATCGGATATGCTTCCATGTACGAGAATCTGTGGGAAATGTATGGACACATCGTTGTTACTCAGGATCCAGGACGCAGTTATTTCTTGACGAGGAAAGTAGAAGCCATCTTGCGTGTTATAAATGATATCCGGATCACATCCAGAAATGTTGTTACCCGAGATGTACTCTTTGATTGGGAGTACAACTTGAAGAATGCTGAAGAACTTGGCTTCAATCTGAAGTGGCTTTGTCAAAAGTTTGAGGCTATCAGGAAAGCGGTAGAGGGTGATGCTCCTTTCCCCACTAGTGATGTTGTGTTGAAGAAGATGAACGAAGTTGCTGAACTAACCAAGAATCTGGAGGCGGAAAAGGCAGCCTTGAAAGTCTTGGAGGAGGCAGAGGAGCAGAAATCTTTCTTTGCTGACTTCCTTTAGTTTTCCTTTGACAATCTTCTGAGAGACGTGAGGTTTTATTGATAGGTTCTGAATTTATGAGTGGCTGAGGATTTTCTTTTGGATTTTGGATTTGATAGAGATTTTCTTAAATAAAAGACTTCGATAGATTTCTGAATTTCAAATACTTAGTGCAAGTATGCACACGTTTTGGAGGAATTGAAAAATACAAGTAAAAGAAAATCCTAAGGTGTGAACGCCAAATACTTTGAGCGTTTTCCTTGGATATAAAAAATCCAATGTTGAATGCTTCATGCATCGAAAATCTTGAGCCAATTCTCATGAAACGCTGGTACACTTGTCTTGCCTTTGATGTCATCCAATTTGTAGTATCCTCCAGCAACTGTCTTAGTAATCATAAAAGGTCCTTCCCAGTTAGAACTCTTTGTGGAGTGCAAATTACGTCTGGTTGCCTTAAGAACCAAATCTCCTTCATGAAATTTGTTAGGCTTGGTTGTACGTGCTTTTAATATCTTCTGCTGGTTTGGAATTCCTCGTGGATTTGGTGGAGCTTTCCAGTTTTGCGGCACATGTGGACACTCATGCAAAGGAGAATACTTAAGATATTGATTGTGAAATTCAGTCATTATCCTAGCAATTACCGTGTTAGTGAGATGATGAATTTGGAGGGGCTCTACGTCTAACCATTTGGTGAAGTATTGCTGAGGTGAGACTAACCACTCATAGCGTTTGGTGATGGATAGGTTTTGAGCGAGTCCCCGGATCAGAGTAGCATATTTGAAAGTTGGTAACACATATGCATCATGAGGAATAAGACTTTCCTGATTGAGAAAACTTACGACAAACTCGTTGGCGTTCTCCCCAGGTTTTTTTGCGAGCTCCATCAAGGCCTTGAATTTTCCCAAATGATCGAAAGGTTGATCGTCTTCCGAGTCAGAGCTTTCTTCGACGGAGAATTGTGCAACTGAAGATGATGAAGATATCGCAGCAACTTTTCCATCATGAATCCATGCTCGCCCCAGAACCATGTCATATCCCGGATCCTCCTTAATTATGAAGAATTTAGTTTCAGTCCAGGCTGAATCATTTCTTATGTTGAGAATGATGTAACCATAAGCCTCCTGGAGGTTCCCTCATGATCTCGGATTGAAATAGGGGCATGAGTTACTTCTTGTCGAGTAATTCCAGCAGCTCTGAGGGTTTTCAAAGGGATGATGTTAACAGCAATGCCAACATCGATCAATGCTCGTTTGAATTCATTTCCCTTGAGATGCACCATAGTGAGAAGTCCACAGTCGTACATCTCGTTGTCCGTCACTGGCGGTTCAGGGAGTGTCTCCTGAATTGTCAGTCGTTTACCTGACACAATATGGTTCAGTGCAGCAAACATATCATTTCTTTGAGCCTTTGACAAGTACAACAACTCGCAAACGTGCTCAATTAAGGATTGAACTGCTTCTTTGACTGGCTGCTCGGAGAGTGCGAACGTTCTGATTGGGAGAGGATTTCTGTGCACTCCTTCAGTCCCCATTTATCCTGAGTCGGCCTTCTCTTTGAAAATGCGCTTCAAATTTTTGCAATCACTTGTTGGATGACTGACATGCCTATGGAAATGACAGTAGCGTGCATTTTCCATTTGTTCCGCAGTTGGTTCCTTTTTGACAGGAGGTAGTTTGATTGCACCATCTTGGATCCAGACTTCTAAGAGTTCGATCACTTCTTCAACGGGAAAAGGGAATTCAGGAGCTTCTTGATCATTCTGCTGAGGTTGTGCATTTCTAGTCTGGTTCTCCTTCCTTGGATCTTTCGGAGGGTGAGACGTCGGAGCAGCATTCTTATGTTGCAGTGCCTCGGCTTTTCTCTTGATCCCTTTAGCAACATTCATGGAAGTTTCAACGTTGTACTGCTTGTTGATCAGACGCCGGGAGGTGCTGCTTCGACTGTCTTTCGATTCCTCTACTTTGATAGTTTTAGTTCTTTCCTGTAAGGCCGGAGCAGTAGTCGCCGATCGCTTGGCCGCTTCATGAAGTTTTGAGAAGGTCTGGAAACGAATATTTTCCAGCAAAGATCTGTAGACTGGGATCATCCCATTGATGCACAAGTCCACGAATTTTTGTTCAGCAACGTTGGGATCATGATAGTTCAAAGATTGAACTCGGAACCTCTTCACATAATCATTCGGATTTTCGGCAGCTTTCTGAGCCATCCTTCCCAAGTCAGAAAGAGTAATTTGCTCAGAAACAAATAAATACTTCCTGTAGAAAGCATTAACCATTTCCCCCCAATTAGCTATGCTCCCTGGTGCAATGTTGTTTTACCAAGTATACGCTCGACCTGTCAGGGATTTTGAAAACTCCTTCAAACGGACAACATGGTTATGTTCATGTTCTCCTAATGCTTCCAGGAACCGAGAAAAGTGTTCTCGATCATTCCCACTTCCATTGTAGAGTGTGAACGTTGGAGAAATGTAACCCTCTGGGAGAGGGATTCTTTGCGTAGCAGCGGGATATGGAGTTTGGTGACGGTGCACGAACGGTGCATGGCCTCTTCCTCAATTTTCCATTAAACGTTCTAGATCTTCACGGGTGATGAAACTGGTAGGTTCAGGTTCTGCAGCTTTGCGGGTTTCATCATCGTCGGGGACTGGAATGACTTCGGGATCAGCAGTTGGAGATGCTTCCTTGTCTTTTCCTTTCTCTTGAGTTTTGTCTGACAGAGTTTTGAGATAGTTAATTAGTTTCTTCTGAGTAGCAGCCATGTCAGTTTGATTCTTGGCGAGAACTTCTTGGACCTTCATGAGACCGCCTATGGTAGGCGGATTTTCTCTGATTTCTTCTTGATGCCGCCCAAAGAGTGGATGATTTTCGACATTGGTGTGAGGAGGAGTAATGTCACCACCATTATTAGAAGCAGGAATGGCTTCAGTAGTACCACCACTATTGTTGCTGGTTCTAGCGTTGTTGGTGTCGGGATTTGTAACTGAACCTGACCTAAGATCGACCATCTTGTGAAAAATGAGAGATTGCAACCGAGAGATTAATCTCCCACTGTGGTCTTCAATCTGTGGATGGGGAAAAAGGGTCGCCGGTTTTTCGGGAAAGTGGAGAGTCGAGCGTGCTATCGAGACTCCTCAGCCGGGCAAAATGTTAATCCTCACACAGATACACCGCTGCAAAGGGGATGCTTAGATTCGAGAAATCAATCTGTATGAATCCGGCCTAAACCAAGACAATGGTCGTTCGAGAGTCAATTCGATCGCAAAGAGGGAGATGGGTTGATTTGTAGGAGGGAAGCTGAGAATTGTGTGGGATCAGTGATGATCGAGGATTGTGGGTGTGTTGAAGGTTTCTGCAATAATGGTGAACTGGTAATTTCTAATAAGTTCTGATGGATTGATGAATTCCTGAGAGTGATAGCTCGAGAAATTCTACGTAGACGAGAGTCTGTCTGTTCAATCGTGGTTTCAGAGACTTATCTATATTGTCAGAGTCGTGAACACCTTGATCCCTGTAAGTGTGACGGTTTCTTGAGTGATAGAGTGGGAAAGTGGGAGATCGTGGTAAAGTCAGTTCCATGTCGTGTGGAGACTTCTGATCGTGCACCCACTACTTTTCTAACTCCTTCAATCGTTTACACGACTTACGCACATTTTTCGTTGTGGATGAATCCACGTGCCGTAGACCGCCAGACCAAAACCCTACGTGATATCCCCCCATTTGTGACGTGATTGATATCTCACAAGTCGTGGAGTCTGCAGGGCAGACATGTTCTGATCAGTCAATTGTTGACAATGAGTCTGAGTTTCGTTGAATCGATCATGAATAATCAATGCTCAGCGATTCACGGGTTGAACATGTAGTTCTCTGAAGGAATGTCAGTATTGTTGATTCACTGATGAATTACTGACGAGCGTCTGAGCAAGTATTGCTCAATTCTGCGAATTATCGAATATTGAGGATTTGATGAGCAACTGAGCAAGCATTGCTCAATTCACCAAATTAGTGATTTTTGATAGTCTGTCGTGTAACTGAGCAAGTATTGCTCAATTCGATAAATTACTGATGAGTTGCTGAATATGATCAATATTCGAGCAATTGAGCAAGTATTGCTCGATTCGGCTAATTATTTACTGGTGACGTGACCCAATAAAATATTAATTAAAATATTGGTAGATTACCGAATATTGTATAATTAACTTTTATGCTGATTGGCGAATCAACATAAATTTATTAGTGTTTGAAATTGCTCAAAATGATGGTTTCATGGAGCGTTTATTCGAAACCCTAATTTTCGATCAATCCTCCATAAATTTGCGAATTGTTGAAGATTAGTCATGAATGAAGAGGGACCGACCACATGGGCTGATGAACGCCCATGTGATGCCAGTGCTCGAGTGAGCACGCACCAGGGTTCTCAGTTTGAGAGTTGGTGAAAGAATGATGATTAAATAGTGGTTTCACCATTTACTGAAAATATTCATGGATTCATCATTAGGTGGTAAAACCTAAGTATGAGATATGGGGTCGACCAAGGGGCATGGGACCGGCTCTTGGTGGTCACGGGACAAGTTGTTGGTCATTCGGAGAATTCCCAGTTGGTTGGAGAAAGTTCGGGCCCAGTATGAGCAATTGAGAAAATTAGGTCAGAATTATGAAAACATGTGGGACCGTCTTTGTGCAAGCCCTACGAATGACTCTGGTCGGTCATGAAGGCGTGCACGTGTTTTCATGGTGTCCGCGTCTCCATACTGAGAGTTTCAGTATTTTCTGATGTGCGTTCGAGCAACATCGTGAATTTTCAGAAGAGTTTCATCTTGACTGAGAATTATCGATTTTTGTTGGAATGAGCATGTATGCTCAATTCATCAATATTTTGAAAATATTAAAATAAAAATGTTTTAATATTTAAAATTGTCGTGAGAGGCTAGCCAGTCGTGTGACCATGTTGGCTTTTGGTTTTTGGTGATTCGAGAAATATTTGAAAAAATATGAAGAAATCCTGAATTTTTCTCAAACCCAGGAGTTTCACGAGTTGAGAAAAAAATAATTATGAAAGATTAGGGATTGCAAGGTTTGGGACCGGCCAAGGCTAGGGCATGGCCGGTCGGCCATGTTGCCCGATCCCGCACACCTTTTCCTATTTTATAATATTATTTTTTCGTGAATCTTTGAAGTTATGGAGAATCCTTGAAGATATGGAGAATCCATGAGTTTTTGTTGAAACGGAGGAGTTTTGTGGGATTGGGAATAATAATTATACAAATCTAAGGATTGTGAGGTGTGGGACCGGCCATGGGCATGGCCGACCGGCTACGTTGCCCGGTCCCGCACATCTTTCCTTATTTTATAATATTATTTGGTGAATCCACCATGTCATGGAGAATTCACAAGTTTTGCACAAAATAAGGAATTTTTCTAAGATGGAGAAACCTTCATGAGTTTATGAAAATAAAATAAAGAAAAATAATGGAGGAAGCATGGGACCGGCCACGGCTAGGGCACGGCCGGCCGGCCGTTGGGCCAGGCCCATGGGCGCTTCTCCATTATTATATTATTATTTTCTCTCTCCTATTTTTGTGTAGGATTCCTCATTATTTCATGTTTTTGGACGCTCGTTCGTGCATCTGGGTGCTCAGTCGTGCATCTGGGTGCTCAGTCGTGCATCATTGTCGAGTACACTCGCAGCATTTTTGTGGGGCTTACTCAGTGATGGTCCAGATGCCCGATTGCTGAGTATTTATTACTAATTTATGAAATTCAGTGGAGAATAGTTCATGAAACTGAGTAATAAAAAATGAATAATTGTTCATTATTAATTCATAGAATCAGCTATGGATTCGACTACGAATTCAGAATAATAAAATGAGCATTACCACCCTATGGGATCATGGATTCGACCATAGAATCAGAGTAATTAAAATTATCCATTACCATTTCATGAGATCAGTGGATTCGATCATGAAATCGGAGTAATGAGATAACACAGTTGTGTTTTATTGTCATTCTATGAGATCAAGCCGTGGATTCGATCATAGAATCAGAGCAATTGTTATTGCCATTCCATGGGATCAGGCCGTGGATTCGACCATGGAATAGGAGCAATGTTATTGCCATTCTATGGGATCAGGTCGTGGATTCGACCATGGAATAGGAGCAATGATAGATTATTCTGGGAATTTAGTAGTGAATGTCACGGCAGAAGTAATCTATTTCAAAAAAGATATTAGCCAGTTAAAGCGTCACATCCATTCTGAATGGTGCACAGTCAGGGAGTCACGACGTTGTTTACGACCTGAAGGCGTTAGTGTTCTCAATATACGGAGAACCACCTGAATCTATGCACTCTCTCCACATAATCAGGGAACGGTGAGTGTCACCGACGTCCTAAAGGCGTCCTCCGCCCAACTATTCTTCTATGTGGAAGTGGGTCTCTCTCCTGCAGTCAGGGAACAGTGAGTATCACCGACGTCCTGAAGGCGTTTAAGTTCTCAATCTACGGAGAACCGAATACGTTATTCTGCATAAAGGGCACGACGAAATGCCAAGGATCAAACGCTCAGCTAGTGGAGGATTTTCGAAAACATATTCGTCATGGCTTCGTAAAATATGAATCGTTGCATGATTGAAAGCCGTGTCAAAAACATGCCTCATGATTTTACGGTTTTGCCCTTTGTTGAAAATCCACCATCTACAACTAGTTCAATTGACTCAAATGATTTAGTTAAAGAGTTGTTCAATTGCTATGAGATCTTATGTAACTACACAAGACACAATTGAAACAAAGATGATTCGATTCGATTGAATCGGCTCATGAAATTTATAGCCACGGTTTGCATAAAGCATTCCTTAGTAATTTAAGTTTCATGTTCAGAGCACATCTTTAGATCATAACCTATTAAGTTCACAAACAAGTTCGCGGACTTAAGTTAATCGTTTGAGTTTTCCAAACTCAGCAGAAATTCTCGGAAAGAGAACTTTCGCCAGATCGCGGAATGCGTTCGCGGACTGAGTTCGCGGACTTAGCACACAAATGAGTTTCGGAAAATCTAGCAGAAATTCTCGGTCGATAACTTCCAACAGTTCGCGAACTTGGCAAGCCAATTCCACAATCCTCCTGATTTCTCTTGATCAACAAAGTTCGATAACTTCGGTTCAAGGAATACATGGTTATGTAATCAAAACTCTAATTTCAATCATTGAGACATTCTCAGAGGACGCTATGTAGCCGTTATTCACAGAACGATTCACGTCAGAGCAATTCTCAAGGTGATTGAAACTTTTCATGACTTGCGTCACTAGGTGAAGATAAACTTGATCAAAGCGAAACGCTTTACCAAAACATGATTTCGAGATATAGATAGGCGAGATATACTCGGCTCGAAATATCAATTGTGTATGATCTAGTCTATATAGCATACGACTTTCGTCTCATAAGAAGTAGGAGAAAGAAGACATTGACTTTTGAGTGATAGATAAGTTCAAGTCTCCACATACCTTTTTGTTGATGAAGTTCCACGGTTCCTTGTATAGATCTTCGTCGTTGTATGATGAATCGCCATGAAGTCCTTGAGCTCAACTACACTTTTCTATCCTAGTCCGAGACCTAGCTATGTAGTCTAGAAATCAAGACTTATAGTTTTGATCACTAACATTGACAAACATGCTTGAGATAGCAACGCATGCGAGGTTGACCGAGCTATGCTCTAACAATCTCCCCCTTTGTCAATTTTAGTGACAAAACTATTAATACATAAGGAATACAAAAAAGATAAACTTTAGTGGCTCCTATTCCATAGTCTAATCTTCAACGTTCCTTGAGATCTTCGTCCTTCCAAGTACTCCAATGATCCAAAGGTTGTAAGTTTAGCACCATCGTTGTTGAAGATCCGTAGCTATAACAATGAGAGAAATTGAGATTCTCGATCATTATTATACAGTGTCATAGTATTATTATATAACATCATAGTCCAATTGTATCACGACTTTAACAATAATACTACGGTGATATGTATCACTCCCCCTTAGTCAATACTCCATCTCGATCATGGAAACCACTCCCCCTTACACAATGATCCGAAAATCATATGTATTTGTAGTGTGAACTACAATATTTCTCCCCCTTTTTGTCAATAAAATTGGCAAAGGTACAAGAATGAGATCATAATGAAATTTCCACAAGAGACATTTCATGACCAAAAGAAAAATACATACCAACTTAATTTAGATGCAATCTAATAGCCGAAGCTAACAACATTCATCAAGGAGTTTTAAGATACAAGATAACCCCTATAAAATTCCACAGCCGCACTCCCCGCAAGATATTACCATTAAGCACAAGTTCAAAAGAACTCTCCCCCATTTGATGTCATTCCCGAGAGAACAACAAGAGCGACCTTAATTTCGAAAGACAAGAAGGATTTTTTATTGGACACCAAAAACCATGAGAATGATTTTCTATATCCAAAACTCAACCAAATTAACCACAAGTAAACCCATGATTAATTCAATTGGAATACGCAACTAAATCAAACCACAAAAGTGATTAATTTAATTGAAAGTGCTCAACATAAGTTAACTCACGGAGTTACGACTAAATCAATCACACGGAGATGACTAACTTAACCGTTCAAATACTCAACATAAGGAAAACCGTACGGAATATACGACTACATTAACCAATAGAACATGATAGTGTAGCCTTTCATATACTCAACACAAGAACTTGTGGAATATATGAAAACTCAACTAGATTAATTACAAGAGAACCTATAATTAATCTAATTGGAATACAAATAACCAAATTAATCACTGGAGTAATCAATTTAATTATTTTGGGATCAACATAAAAGAACTTATGGAACCCCAACTAAGTTCATCATAGAATATGACAACCTTAACCATACATGTACTCAACATAAGAAAGAAAACTTATGGAGTACTAACTAAATAAAAAACTAGTTGATTAATTTAGTTCCTAATGCTCGACACATAGCATCTCATGGAACAACCAACAAAGCCAAGGTAAATTGACTTAGTTGTAAGCTGCTAAACATAAGACACACAATGGAACCTTCATGGTAAAACATAATAAAATGGATCAATGAAGATCAATACCGTGGATAACATACAAGGATCTATTCTATTTTCCATCATAACGACATAATAGACTTTATCCTCGTCGAACAAAAGATTTTATCCTATTTTCCATCAAATACATGACTACATAGGCATAACTTTTGTATATGTCAAAATTCCATTCGTCCTTTCATCAATACGAATACCGATTCATGAACGACTTTACTTTTGACCGCAATATGGGACCTTCAAGTTCACGGACGCAAACAATACATATCCCATAAAAATATTGCAATATCACAAACCATTAAAATACTGCAATAAACATCATCCTCCAGATATTTTTAGAATTTAAAACCAATAAACCTAAAAAATAACATAAGAAGATGAAAACAAAAATAGCTATGTGTAGTCACAATCATCGCTATTCAAAGCACTAGTTATTCTTCCAACTAATCCAAAAAGAAGACATTCTAGGCGACAATGCCTTTGAGAAATTCAGCATCATTCCCGAACTCCTTGTTGTCAACATCCATTGGAACATACAGTTTACTGGCGCCGCCGACGCGGACTTGTATTTAGATTTTTTTTTAGGTTTTTTTTTATTTTTATTATTTTTTGTTCTTTTTTACGCGTTTTGGTATTTTTCGATTCTTTTCAGATTTGGAGAGAAGCTACAAGGGAAGAAAAAGTTTTATAAAAGGAAAGCATCGCCAAAGAAGGAAAGAAAAGAGGAATCCGAAAGGAGTGAAGAAGAAGATTTTGTACATAGTTTTGTTTTATTTTTAGAAACTGTAAATATGGTGTTATTTTTGTAATTTTTCTTTTCCTTTTTGGACATTTTTATTTTTGGACTTTTTGGACATTCTTGGACATTATTTTTAAACCCTAAGGAAGGGTCAAAATTAAATATCAACTGTTTGCAGGGAAGGACGACAGTTACGATACTGTCTCGGCCCCTCGGGTTCGTACACTGACATCGGAGTCGGTGGCCTGAGTCGACTTCAACGGTTCATCGCCCGTCTGGTACGGGAGGTAAGATTCTATCCACCCACGAATCCCCTGTCAGTGGGTTTTATTTTGTGTGATAACTCACACCCTTACAATAGAATGTCGAACTGGTATTACAATAGCCAATACAACGAATATCAGACTGAGTTTCAAAAAGGACGTTACTACTTTGACCATAGTGTGAATAATGGTTGGGAACATCAGCCTTTTGAAGGTTATGGTCCATACCATGGTGAGCTCAATTATTATCCACACGCCAACCGGTCATACGAGCAAAATTCCTCTCTACTAGAGTCAACACATAAGTTAGCTGAGTCGACACGTAAGTTAGCAGAAATGAATAACTTAGTTATGGACAAAAGCAATGCAACGAGTGAACTTTCTTTCCTAGATTCAATCAGGAAGTCATGTGATTCGACTCAAAATATTTTGTTAGAGGCCCAGAACATAACTGCTCTTAATTTCCAATATAGTGTTTCCAATAGTACCTTTGAAAATGAAGATAGTTATTCACATAATCAAGATGACGAGGATAAAATTGGTAACACTACTTGTTTATATGAGGTTCAACCATTTTCATGTTATTATAATGATGATTATGATGAGGATAGTGTTGATGAAGAATTTGAAATAAGTAGGCATAGTGATCAGGAATTTGTTACTACAATTGAGCTTAATAATGATAATGTTTCTAGTTCAAATCCAAATAATTTTAATAATTATTCACCTATTCAAAAGGACGAGGATTTGACTAGAGATGCCCCCGTTTTAGACGATGTAGTATTTCCTTTTGATTACGAAGCTAATAATGGTTTAGAGGAACGAGTTTTTTCTGATAATATTGTTTTAGAGTCTAGCGATTTAGAAACATTAGTCTTAGACAAAGAAAGCGAACTCGTAGAAATGAGTGAGGATGAACCATACTTAGAAGAATCAATTGACCATTTTCAGGAATCTAATGACCTTGAAATTAGGGAAGTTGTGACTAGTCTTTCTAGAGACACTGAAAACTCTAAGTTTGGGGGTGATTATCATTCTACATGTGCTTTAACTATTAGAAAGGTCCCTCACTTGGGACTTGACATATGTGCCTCAACCATTTTACAAGATTATCTTCATACACGTTTTCCTGAATCTAGTGATGTCCATAAGGAAGTTCAGTTGTTAGAAACCCATCCTCTGGTTGATGTGGTTTACCCAGGCTATGATATCCAGATTGACTTTGTTTTCCCACCAAATATTTTTCGACCAATTGTGGGAACGTATAAGCTTCATATGTGTCAATTAATAAGTTTTGAGACTAAACCTAATTACTTTAGGATATTAGGGTCGACACATTTGTTTAAGGAAGACCACAACTCTCATTGTGGTCAGCTGTGTGAGTCAAAACTGATTGACTTTAAGGATCCACAATTATTCAGGTTATTATTATGTGCTTCTAAGTTTTTGTTTAAGTTTTTTCAGACTCTAATACCTGAACCGGACCTTAGCTTTGAGGAATTCCAGCGCATGAAAATATTTTATCTAGACCCTTTGATAGAGCCTGAACCTGAACCACAGCTAGATGTAGTTGTCTTAAACAGGAAACTAGAAAAGGGTGCGCTTTATTTGTTAATTTTCTTGGCATGTTGCAGATTCCTTTTACTTGTGTTAGCTCTATTTGGTTTTGATGACCCACAGATATTTCGGCTATTATATTATGATACGAGGTGATTAATCCTTTCTTATGTCTGGCTGAAGACGTTAAACTTAGCACTTCTTGGGAGGTAACCCAATCTCATGCAACACGGTAATATCTTTCCTTATCTCTTTTTCTTCAAATGGTAACAATTTATCCTTGTTCATGCTTTTAATTTTATCTTTAGAACATTGAGGACAATGTTAGATTTGAATTTGGGGGTATGGGAGAAACTTTTTAGTTGCAATAAATAAACTCCAGAGCCTAGAAATTTATGCCTATTAAGGATGGCACTAACCAATCTAAGTGGATGGAAGCATCTTGGTTGTAGGAGTTGAGGAACCAATCTGATTAGATGGAAACATCTAAAGAGTCTATTCATAAAAGCATAGAGCTCAGGTGTTAGAAATAACATGGTAGTTTCTCCATATCTCGTTGAGTCATTTTCACTTCTGTTTTTATTTTTCTTTTTAAATACGTTTCTAAGTGATTTGGTGGGGCTCACGATTCAAGTTGTTACCACTGTTAGGGTGAAATAGAGTGATTGAGATACCAAAAAAAAAAAAAAAAGAGACCAGACCACCAGACCAACCGGAATAAATTCAATAAAGTCGACCACTGGAACCCTTGTATATGCCAGTTGTGTTGACCTAGAGTTAGGATTATCGACCACTGGTTCCCTTGTATATGCCAGTTGTGTTGATATTAGTCATACCAGTATCTTAGTCCATTAGGATAGGTTTATTTTGGCAGTGGCCTTCAGACAGATATGAGAAACACCGTTCACCTTGGTCAACATCGAAAACCATCTATGTTTTTCTCTATATCCATCTTCTTGATCTATCCATGTGATTAGTTTTTACTCCGGATATTGATATCCATAGTGCGACTATCTGAGTAGAGCTCTGTCACTTATATATGAATTTTCGTATGCTTGAGTGCAAACTCGTGTACAACAATTGGAATTTCGCATCAGGGTACTTCCTCTTGTAGTCAATAAGTATGCCAACCAAGGAGATTCTTTAGTGCCTTCCAAGGTTCTGCGCAGATAGTTAGGGTCTAAAGTATAAAGGTTTTGTGGGTATATCTCTGGTAAGCCCTCCCGAGACTATAACTCGACCACTAGGGACACCTAGGGGTTTAAAGGCTTATTGCATACGCTAAATGCAATCGACGATGCCTGCGACAGTGAGTTAGGATTTTATTTTCTAGATTTGATTTGCTCGAGACTAGTAAATAATAAGTTTGAGGGTATTTGATAGACACATTTTTGTGTCTGATATAAACTCAATTGTATATATTGTTAGTGCTCGATTTTGTATTTATTATGGCTTTTTGTGTCTTTGTAGGTGTTTTTGGAGAAATAAACATGTGTGGAAAAATCGACTTAAAAAGTTGCGCGGGGCATCCCTGAGGATAGTTGCTAAACGGACCCCAGAATTGGCTAGGAGCACCCAGGCTATGTATAGCCCAAATTTGTCCTCAGCACCCACATTTGTCCACATCACCCAAAGTGCTATTCGCACCCTATCAGATGATAGGGGGCATCATCTTCTTCACGTTTAAATGCTAAAAGTTGGCGGGAAATTCTCTTATTCACCTGCGAATTTTTGAGTCAGATTATGGACGTGATTTTAAGAGATTCAAGCACCATGTTTGGTTGGGCTGGACTTGTATGGGATAAACAAAGTTAGCTTGGGTATTTTATTCAACGGAATTGGGCTGGATCGTTGATATGTAGCTAAACAGGGTATGACAGTTATCTCGGGATAGTTTGGAAGCTCAATATGGAAGTTACGTGGGGTCTAAGGGGATATATTCTCCTAACATACAATTTTACCGAGTCTAGGAAAGTATGGAGTAATTCAGCAGCGTACAGAGAAGATTGAGGAGGAATTATCGTGACTTGGGAGAGAAGAAGTTGAGAGATATTGAGGGAAGGTACGGACCCTGTTGTGTATATAAAGGGTGGTTTTAGTCCCTGAGAGGGTGGTCGAGACTTTGGAATAGTTGCAGAGCCATAGAAAAGTTGCAGAGAAACAGCCGAGTTGCAGTCGAGAAGAAGAAGAACAAAACCGTCGCCTTTGCCTTTGAATTTGTAACAGTTTACCAACAAATATCTCTGTTAGGTTTTTCTTGTAACAGAAAGCTCTGTAACAGTGATTTCTGTAATAATTATATCTGTTACAAACTCTCTGCTTTATTAGTTTTCTCTTGTTTTTCACCCTTTTGAGCTATGAGCACCTAGTTTGAGCACGTGAATAACATGAGGAGCTAAACCCCAACACTGGGACAATGGAGGAAGCCCTTTTTCATCACTGTGGTAGTTCTATTAATTCTTTATATGACTTTTTGCACTATAATTGAATAGATTTATGATTTCTATTGAATGGTTGTGATTTCAATTGATGGGTCATGCTTAGCTTAAGTGTTTTGATGTATCATGCTTTAGATATACAGTCATTACTTTCAGAATCTACCTTGGCAAATAATCAGAGTCAATGAACCTTTATCATATGAGCTATAATTGCGTAGAATTGATTTTTGAACCACTTGAGTATGAAAATTGGTGAAATCCTGAGTCCCAGTATCTCTCAACTTTGTGACAATCTTGTGTAAATATTATCTTTGTTTTTAGTGTTTTCTTAAATCGAACCTTTACAAGCCCGAGTTGAACGAATCTTATTTACCACTTCTACAATCACATCAATTTTTGATTGATGTTTGTAGGTGTTTTCCTGAGTCCCCGGCATCGGCGCCAAAAATTGATGTGATTGTAGAAGTGGTAAATAAGATTCGTTCAACTCGGGCTTGTAAAGGTTCGATTTAAGAAAACACTAAAAACAAAGATAATATTTATACAAGATTGTCACAAAGTTGAGAGATACTGGGACTCAGAATTTCACCAATTTTCATACTCAAGTGATTCAAAAATCAATTCTATGCAATTATAGCTCATATAATAAAGGTTCATTGACTCTGATTATTTGCCAAGGTAGATTCTGAAAGTAATGACTGTATATCTAAAGCATGAGACATCAAAACACTTAAGCTAAGCATGACCCATCAATTGAAATCACAACCATTCAATAGAAATCATAAATCTATTCAATTCTAGTGCAAAAAGTCATATAACGAATTAATAGAATTACCACAGTGATGAAAAAGGGGCTTCCTCCATTGTCCCAGTGTTGGGGTTTAGCTCCTCATGTTATTCACCTGCTCAAAATAGGTGCTCATAGCTCAAAAGGGTGAAAAACAAGAGAAAACTAATAAAGCAGAGAGTTTGTAACATATATAATTGTTACAGAACTCACTGTTACAGAGATTGCTTTTACAAATAAAACCTAACAGAGATATTTGTTGGTAAACTGCTACAAATTCAAAGGCAAAGGCGACGGTTTTGTTCTTCTTCTTCTCGACTGCAACTCGGCTGTTTCTCTGCAACTTTTCTATGGCTCTGCAACTACCCCCAAACTATCCTAAAGTCTCGACCACCCTCTCAGGGACTAGAACCACCCTTTATATACACAACAGGGTCCGTACCTTCCCTCAATATCTCTCAACTTCTTCTCTCCCAAGTCACGATAATTCCTCCTCAATCTTCTCTGTAGGCGGCTGAATTACTCCATACTTTCCTAGACTCGGTAAAATTGTATGTTAGGAGAATATATCCCCTTATACCCCACGTAACTTCCATATTGAGCTTCCAAACTATCCCGAGATAACTGCCATACCCTGTTTAGCTTCATATCAACAATCCATCCCAATTCTGTTGAATAAAATACCCAATCTAACTTTGTTTATCCCATACAAGTCCAGCCCAACCAAACATGGTGCTTGAATCTCTTAAAATCACGTCCATAATCTGACTCAAAAATTCCCAGGTGAATAAGAGAATTTCCCGCCAACTTTTAGCATTTAAACGTGAAGAAGATGATGCCCCCTATCGTCTGATGGGGTGCGAATAGCACTTTGGGTGCTGTGGACAAATGTGGGTGCTGAGGACAAATTTGGGCTATACATAGCATGGGTGCTCCTTAGCCAATTCTGGGGTCCGTTTAGCAACTATCCTCAGGATGCCCCGCGCAACATTTTGAGCCGATTTTTCCACACATGTTTATTTCTCCAAAAACACCTGCAAAGACACAAAAAGCCATAATAAATACAAAATCGAGTACTAATAATATATACAATTGAGATTATATCAGACACAAAAATGTGTCTATCATTCACGAAGATAGGAGTTTATATCAACGAACTGTCTTGGCTGATTATGTCGTACCAGGGCTCTCTGAATTTCTAAGGACTTTGACACAAAAGCCTTTATTTCACGAATCTCGTTTCTTACTTCCTTCAACTCATAAAGAACATCGGAAAACTTCTGAGAGTTAGAAGGAATAGCCCTGGGATTTCTTGTATTCCTTCTTTTTCTTTTCAAGGACTTAGAAACAAGAGATTTTTCTTTTTCCTTGATTGCAGATTTAACAATCATGTTGACATCCTTTCCATCTGACATGGTGCTTTGAGAACAGTTATAAACAACTGGATTTGTGTGATTGAATAACTTAACTCAATAAGCAATCTTATATAGGATGTCAAAAAGGAAAAAGGAATGTAGGGTTGGAAACCTATTGACAGGTTCGTATACGCCCAACTCTAAAACACTATACAGACTAGAATTGTCGATAATAACCATTTATTTTATTTGATAGACAGAAAATAACAAATCTAAGAAAAGAAGGAAAGAATTTACTGAAGCCTGAATCAACACTCAATCTTGTCTCTTTTCGATCAGGCGTATGAGACAAGATTTTCCCAACAACACAATCAAGTTGTGTTGCGATGAACAACGATTTGTCCATCTTTTTCCTCATGGGAGGAATCGTCAGACTTCTGTCTATCAAAACGATTCGACCATACTTTCTTTTCAAATGGTCTTACTCTATCCTTGGAAACCAACTTCTTAGACGAAGATAAGATCCTACATACCTCGACGGTCTTCTGAGCAAGTTTCGGCTTCCTTGCTAATCGATCTGCTCTTCGTTGAAGTTTGTTGGCGTGCCTTATTTGGTGATTTTACTTGTAACACCTTGATAGTTCGTGTCCCTTCATCGAACAAAACGAGCACGTCAAACTTGGATAGTATTCAGGCATCTGAGATGTGCAAGCAGCTAGACATACAGTAGATCCTGAAACATTACTGACAGGGTTCCCAGTTAGAGAATTTTCCAGCTTGAGTGGGTTTCCTTCTTCTCCGAACCCATTGAGGTTGATATATGTATTGCTACAAGTATCAAAATTGATGTTTTCACCAAGGAGCCCTACACTTGATTTCCTATCTTCATCGGAATCATAGGTTTCAGACATCTCATCAAGTGTTACAACTAGACCTTTGTTCCCAGTGTATTTTCTACGATTTGGGAATTTGTTAGCAAAATGGCCAAAACCCTTACACTTAAAGCACTGAAGCATGTCCTCGTCATCAGCCTCGTCAGCATCCCTGTTTTTAGGAGGTACGTGACCGTGAGGTTTGTCTGATGACCTAGGTTTGTCTCTTGAAAACCGTTTACTTCTCTTCAACAGAATATCCATAAACTGTCTTGTGATCAAGGAGACCGACTTGTCAAGGTCTTCATCTGAAAAATCATTCTCAGACCGATCTTCCTCAGAGACATGTACACTTTTATCTTTGGCAAGTATTTTAGTGCTCTTCTGTGCTTTAAAGGCAACATCCTTACCGACTTTGGATGTATGCTCATGGTCAAAGATCTTTAGCTTCCCAACCAAGGTGTTTCTGGAAAGATTATTAAGGTTATTCCCTTCAACGATGGCATGCTTCTTAGACTCGTATCTAGATGGCAGCGATCTGAGAATTTTCATCACCATGTCCTTTTCAGGAATAGTCTTACCCAATGCAAAAGATGCATTAACAATTTCAGACACTTTGTGATTAAACTCATCAAATGTTTCTTCATCTGCCATACGAAGGTTCTCCCAATCATAATTAAGGTTTTGAAGCCTAGCTTCCTTTTCAATGGAGTTTCCTTCAAATACGGTTTCTAAGATATCCCAAGCATCTTTAGACCTAGTGCAATTATACACATGGTGTTGAAGACTTGGGGAAATGGCATGTATGATAGCATTTAACCCTTCATAATTCTGCTTCGCAACAAGAATCTCGGTAGCATTATATTCACCAATATTCTTGGGAATAGTTCCGTCTCCAGCTGCAACAACGGGCGCATCATAACCATTCACCACATATACCCATGATTGAAAATCACGCGATTGAAGAAAAGCTCGCATATCAATTTTCCACCATAAGCAATTGGAACCATCGAAGACTGGTGGTACGTTAATAGAGATAGCACCTATGTCCATAGAGTCAGATCGCTATAGACACAGATTGATGAGGTCTTAAACATGTTTGCCTGGTCTGATACCAATTGAAAAAGCGGGGGTCTAACAACACCACCCAATATTTCGCTTAGCAATCTGTATGGACTAACTCCGAAATACTTTGCTAGAGAACCAACTAGACAGTCAGACTCAATCTAGATAAAAGTATCTCAAGGAGTTAATATCTCTCTCTTGATTTGATTTTTACTCAAGCTAAAAAAAAATAGCGAGTCTTTATCAAATACAAGGAATACTTGGACGGTACCAAAGACCAATGTCCAAGGATCAATCAATATCAATCAACAACCAAAGTTTGGATTTCCAATTGATGATCACGAACGCACAACCTGTATTATTTCAATTATATAAAATATAATGAGGAAAAGAAATAACACAGACACCAGAAATTTTGTTAACGAGGAAACCGCAAATGCAGAAAAACCCCGGGACCTAGTCCAGATTGAATACACACTATATTAAGCCGCTACAGGCACTAGACTACTGCAAACTAACTTCGGACTGGACTATAGTTGAACCCCAATCAGTCTCCCACCGATTCAAGGTACAGTTTCACTCCTACGCCTCTGATCCCAGCAGGATACTGGGCACTTGATTCCCTTAGCTGATCTTACCCACAACCAAGAGTTGCTGCAACCCAAAATCGCAGACTTGATAATAAACAAATCTGTCTCACACAGAAAATTCTATCAAAGGATAAATCGGTCTTCCACAGATAAACCCTAGTTTTGTTCCGTATTTTGATAAATCAAGGTGAACAAGAACCTATTTATAATCCGGTCTTATATTCTCGAAGAACAACCTAGATTAATCAATCACCTCACTACAATCCTTCCTGACTACACAAGCGGATTGTCGAGGAATCACAAACAGTGAGACGAAAATGTTTGTGACTTCTTTATATTGCCTATCGGAGAACTCTCACGATCTCAAGTCAATCAATCGATTGTACTCGTACGATAGAAGATGCAAGATAAGATCACACAATTACGATAAATTAGTATCGGTCTGGCTTCACAATCCCAATGAAGTCTTTAAGTCGTTAACCTGATTTTAGAGAAGAAAATCAAAGGTTAATGGAGATCGACTCTGGCGGGAGTACTAGTAGCACACAGAGGTGTGGGGATTAGTTTTGCACAATGCTAGATGTCTCTTTTATATAGCTTTCAAATCAGGGTTTTGCCTTAGTTACAAAGCAATCCTTATTCACCGTTAGATGAAAACCTGATTTAGATTCAAGCTAATATTTCTCAACCGTTAGATCGAAAAACCTAGCTTGTCACACACATATTGGTAAACGTTTACTGGGTTCGTGAAAACCATGCCCAAACGCGTACTTGTATGTTGGTTCAACATAGTAACCCAAAAAGGTCAACCATATGAGAATTTCATATTAACCTTGTTCTTCTCCACCATAACTAGTTCAGTTGACTCAAATGAACTAGTTAAAGAGTTGTTAAATTGCTATGAGATCTTATGTAACTACACAAGACACAATTGAAGCAAAGATGATTCGATTCGATTGAATCGGCTCATGAACTTTATAGCCATGGTTTGCATAAAGCATTCCTTAGAAATTTAAGTTTCATGTTCAGAGCACATCTTTAGATCATAACCTCTTAACTTCACAAAAAAGTTCGCGGACTTAAGTTAATCGGTTGAGTTTTCCAAACTCAGCAGAAATTCTTGGAAAGAGAACTTCCGTCAGTTCACGGACTGAGTTCGCGGACTTAGCACACAAACGAGTTTTGGAAAATCCAGAAGAAATTCTCGGTCGAGAACTTCAATCAGTTCGCGGACTTGGCAAGCCAATTCCACAATCCTCCCGATTTCTCTTGATCAACAAAGTTCGAAAACTTTGGTTCAAGGAATACATGGTTATGTAATCTAAAATCTAATTTCAATCATTGAGACATTCTCAGAGGACGCTATGTAGTTGTTATTCACAGATCGATTCACGTTAGAGCAATTCTCAAGGTGATTGAAACTTTTCATGACTTTCGTCACTAGGTGAAGATAAAACCTGATCAAAGCGAAACGCTTTACCAACACATGATTTCGAGATACAGATAGGCAAGATATACTCGGCTCGAAATATCAGATGTGTATGATCTAGTCTATATAGCATACGACTTTTGTCTCATAAGAAGTAGGAGATAGAAGAGATATACTTTTGAGTGATAGATAAGTTCAAGTCTCCACATACCTTTTTGTTGATGAAGTTCCACGGTTCCTTGTATAGATATTCGTCGTTGTATGATGAATCATCATGAAGTCCTTGAGCTTAACTACACTTTTCTATCCTAGTCCGAGACTTAGCTATGTAGGCTAGAAATCAAGACTTATAGTTTTGATCACTAACATTGACAAACATGCTTGAGATAGCAACGCATGCGAGGTTGACCGAGCTATGCTCTAATACAAGGACTTAATGGCGATTCATCATACAAGTAGAAGATCTACTCAAGGAACCGGTGGAACTTCTCGACAAAAAGGTATGTGGAGACTTGACCTTATCTGTCACTCAAAAGTCTATTTATTCTATATCCTACTCTTTGAGACAAAAGTCGTATGATATATATATAGACTAGATCATACACATTTAGTATTTCGAGCCAAGTATACCTCGCCTATATATATCTCGAAATATGTGTTGGTAAGCTTTTCGCTTCGACCAAGTTTATCTTTACCCAGTGACGAAAGTCATGAATGTTTCAATCACTTTGAAAATTGCTTTGACGAGAAATAGTGTAACAACTATATAACGTCCTCTAAGAATGTTTCAATGATTGGAATGAGAGTTTAGATTACATAACCAATGTATTCCTTTAACCGAAGTTTTCAAACTTTGTTGATCAAGAAACCGGAAGCATGGCAAGTGCCAAGTCCGCGAACTCAGACCGCGAACTGCCGAAGTTCTCAAACCCGAGAATTTCTGCTGGAGTTGACAAAATACTTGCGTGAGCCAAGTCCGCGAACCCAGTCCGCGAACCGGCATAGTTGTCGAACCCGAGAATTTCTGCTGGAGTTTGTAAACTCTATCCGGTGTCTTAAGTCCGCGAACCTAGTCTGCGAACTATATCTAAAGATGATTTCTGAACTTAATCTTAAAAGACTAATGAATGCATTTCCAAACCGTGGCTATTAAAGTTCATGAACCGATTCGAGTGAATCAAATCATCTTTGCTTCAATTGTGTCTTGTGTAGTTACATAATATTTCCTTGCAATTGAACAACTCTCTTAACTAGTTCATTTGAGTCAATTGAACTAGTTATGGTGAAGAAGAACATGGTTGGTATGAAACGCTCATATGGTTAACCTCTTTGGGTAGACTATTGTTGAACCAACAATGTACACGTTTGGGTGCGGCTAACAAACCTAGAAGCGTACAGTCATTTGTATATGACAAGCTAAGTTTTCGATCTAACGGTGAATATTGATTGCTTTGTAACTAAGGCAAAACCCTGATTTGAAAGGCTATATAAAGGAGACATTTAGTATTGTGCAAAACTAATCCCCACACCTTACTTGTGATGCTAGTTTGCGTGCTAGAGTCGTTTCTCCTTTGGTTTTCTTCTTCTAAAACCAGGTTAACGACTTAAAAACTTCATTGGGATTGTGAAGCCAGACCGATACTACTTTTACCGTAGTTATGTGATCTGATCTTGCATTTTCTATCGTAACAGTACAATCATATTGATTGGCTTGAGATCGTGAAAGTTCTCCGATAGGCAAGATATAAAAAGTAATCACAAATACCTTCGTCTCATTGTTTGTGATTCCACGACATCTTGTTTCGCTACCATACGATTAAGATTGTTGTGAGGTGATTGATTAATCTAGGATGTTCTTCGGGAATATAAGACCGGATTATCAATTGGTTCCTGTTCACCTTGATTATTATCAAAAGACGGAACAAAAACTTTTAGGATTTTTCTATGGGAGACAGATTGATCCTTTGATAGAATTGTCTGTGTGAGACAGATTTGTTTATTGTTAAAGCCTGCGATTTTGGGTCGTAGCAACTCTTAGTTGTGGGTGAGATCAGCTAAGGGAATCAAGTGCGCAGTATCCTGCTGGGATCAGAGGCGTAGGGAGTACAACTGTACCTTGGATCAGTGGGAGACTGATTGGGGTTCAACTATAGTCCAGTCTGAAGTTATCTTGGGCAGGCTAGTGTCTATAGTAGCCTAATACATTGTGTATTCAATCTGTACTAGGTCCCGGTGTTTTTCTGCATTTGCGGTTTCCTCGTTAACAAAACTCTGGTGTCTGTGTTATTTCTATTTCCGCATTATATTTGTTTATATAATTGAAATAATACAGGTTATGCGTTTGAATCAATCAATTGGAAATCCGAACTTTGGTTGTTGATTGATATTGATTGATCCTTGGACATTGGTCTTTGGTACCGTCCAAGTTATTCCTTGTGTTTGATTATAGACTCGTTGATTTCTATTAGCTTGAGTGAATCAAAACAAGAGAGAGATATTAACTTCTTGAGATACTTTTACCTAGATTGAGTCTGAATGTCTAGTTGATTCTCTAGAAAGTGTTTCGGAGTTAGTCCATACAGATTTCCAAGCGAAATATTGGGTGGTGTTGTTAGACCCCTGTTTTTTCAAATTTAATCGACAAATGCTCAACATAAGTGAACTTATGGAGACTTAAAAACATACAACTAGATTAATCACAAGAGAAACCATAATTAATCTAATCGAAATACACAACCAAACTAATCACTAAAGTAATCAATTTAATTGGTCATGCTCGACATAAGAAAACTTACGGAGCAACAACTAAATAACCAAACAAGATGACTAATTTAGTTGAATATGCTCGACATAAAGTACCTCACGGAACAACAACATATCTAATCATAAAAATAATCAACTTGATCGTTCAATGCTCAATATAAGACACTTTACGGAGCCTCGCAGTAATACATAAAATATGGATCAGGGAAGATCAATACTGCGGAATACACAAGGATTCATTATATTTTCCATCACTATTCGCATAACGACATTCAATAGACATAATCCTTGCAAACAAAAGATTTTAACCTATCTTCCATCAATAATTGACACAATAGGCTTAACTTTTGTATTTGTCAAAAGTCTATTCATTCTTTTATCAATACATGCATATCGACATACGAAAGACTTTATTTTTGATAAGGTATGGGACAATCATAGTTCACGGACGTAAACACACATATCCCATAACAAATTTGCAATATATAAAACCATAAAGATTAATACTGCAAAAATCATCTTCCAAACAAGTTTAGAATTTAAACCAATAAATCTAAAAACATGAAGATGAAACGTTGGACATAGTTATGTGTAAACACAATAATGGCTATTCCAAACTCTAGTTATTCTTCTAACAAAAACAAGAAAATAGAATATTTACTAGGAAAACATAAAATCATTTTTTTACTCATTGTCTTCCTCATCGGAAATACTCCAAGATGCTTGAATTGTTTTCAACTCTTCCTTGAGCTCGGGAAACTTAATTACAACCAATGACAATTGTTCTTGCACACACTTCACCCTTGAATCGACCTTACACACGCCCTTGTGGATTTTTTGAAGAAGGCTCAAGGTGGTAGGATCACAATCGTTAAGTGAAGCATCTCTTTGTCTTTTGCACACATTCTCCCTTATGCGTCTGAAGGTACAGGGACGAACCGGTTTGGGAACCCCGAGAGAGTTTCCAATTGGATCAAAACCACGATCATGGCAAATTTGACCAATCAAGCAAGGGTAACCTAACATCTTGATAGCTGAAGTCATCGAAGTCATTTGAAAGATGATAAAACCACAAATATCGAGACTTCGAACACCCGATTCAAGGAAATAGACCAATTCCGCAAACTCATGACTCCACCAAGAATTCTCAATTGTGGAGGGACAAAGATCTGAGATACCAAGTTTTCCAAATGCCATCAACGCAATACTAAGATCATTGGTAGGAAACTTTCCTTGATTCCAAGCTACCTTGATTTCATCACATGATGGTCGTTCATCACTTGGTCTAGGAAGACGCACGTTTCCCAACGGAATGTTGGTAATCTTTGAAATTAATTCTCTATCAACAAGAAATCTTTTTCTATTTATCATAGATTTGAATTCCATCTTATTAAGATCAACATCATGAATGTTGTCATAGAAAATTCTTGTGAGAGAATCAAATCCTTGACCATGACCATCAAAGATATTTCCAAGCTTGAATTTTGTGAAGCAAGCTAAATCCTCTTCATGCCTACTAGAGAGATCCAATTTATTTTCTAGGATGAAATCTTTAGATGAAATCTTTTCAAAAATTCTAGCACAAGAATCATCCGCAAACCTAATCCTAAGAGAGTTTTGGTCACAAGGAGAATCCATGCTAGAGGTATTTGAGCTTTTGGAGCTTATTTTTGAGTCCTTAGAATTCATCATGAGATCTAAGAAATTGAAAGGAACAAGAGGAATTTACTTACTTAGAGTGAATCTTAAACACGCTTTCTTTCAATTTCTTCAAGAAGGCTTCAATGGAGGAAGCACACAAAACCCTAGAGGTTCACGTACGCGGACGGGTGATGAAGAAGAGGGTGCGCAAACTTCTTCTTATAAGACCAAAAATGGGCTTGGACCCGTTTGTGAACCACGACCCACACAAGGAAGATGGGATTTTCTTAGCCGTTTGCACATCAAAGGTTATGCATCCCGTGACAACACACTTTTGTGAGAGACGATGGATGCAGTAGAAAGCTTTATTTGATATTCTAAGAGAGAATAACAAAACTGTACACAACTCAAACATTTCTTGCCCCATTCCAAGATATATACAAATGGGGTAGTGTTAGGCTTGTTACCAAGAGGCATAATGTGCAGAGAAATTCTCATGCAACATTTCTGGTTGATATGTGTGAACAGTCCCCGTGATATAATCAACGTAATGATAATAATCAGGGCAGTCAGAGCTTCCTATCCTTCGTTTGATCTGGCTAGAAGGAAAAATTTTCCGATTCCCAGGCTATACAATATTATTCGAAGATTTAACATGTACATAACTTTTTTTGGAAGGATTCTTAGACTTAACAAAATTAAGTTTTTCTAAGAGATTAAAAACGCATTCGAACGCTCTAAATAAATCTTTATCAATTGATCCATTACAATAGTATTCCTCAAAGAGTTCAAGAGTTAACTTGTTGAGGGTCCATATCCTTGAGCGTGACGAACGTTTCCTCAATTTCTCCTTCTTTTTATTTTTTCTTTTAGATTGGTTCTCATCATCTAAATTTTCCCTTTTAGATAAGATGAGATTATCATGTGAACCCGGAGGTTTTAACCATAATAATTCTTGAGAAATCTTTAAGGACTTCCGGCGTGCGTTACAAATGCCAAGAGCAAGTTTTCCAAAGAAATTTCCCAGGGGACAATTTTTAAGGAACGAACAAACACAAACTTATCAGGTTTGGAGTGTTTGCCTGCCCTGATACCAATTGAAAAAGCGTGGGTATAACAACCACACCCAATATTTCGCTTAGCAATATGTATGGACAAACTCCAACATACTTTCTAGAGAATCAACTAGGCAGTCAGACTCAATCTATGTAAAAAGTATATCAAAGAGTTTATATCTCAATCTCTCAATTTTATATATACTCAAGCAAATAGAAATCTGCGAGTCTTTATCAAATACTAGAGAGATAACTTGGATGGTACCAAAGACCAATATCCAAGTGTCAATCAATTTAAATCAACAACCAAAAGGTCGGATATTCTAATTGATTGAACAACGCACAACCTGTGATATTTCAATTATATAACAAAATATAATGCCGAAAAGAAATAACACACACCAGAATTTTGTTAACGAGGAAACCGCAAATGCAGAAAAACCCCGGGACCTAGTCCATGTTGAACATACACTGTATTAAGCCGCTATAAACACTAGCCTAATCCAAATTAACTTCGGTATGGACTGTAGTTGAACCCCAATAAATCTCATACTGATCCAAGGTACAATTATGCTCCTACGTCTCTGATCCCAGCAGGATACTACGTACTTGATTCCCTTAGCCGATCTCACCCACAACTAAAAGTTGCTACGACCCAAAGTCGAAGACTTTAATAAACAAATTTGTATCACACAGAAAAGTCTACGGTAATAGATAAATTTGTCTCCCACGAATATACCTACGAGTTTTGTTTCGTCTTTTGATAAATCAAGGTGAACATGAACCAATTGATAAACCAGACTTATATTCCCGAAGAACAACCTAGTATTATCAATCACCTCACAATAATCTTAATCGACGTAACGAAAAAAGATATTGTGAAATCACAAACGATGAGACGAAGTGTTTGTGATTTATTTTATATCTTGCCTATCGGAGATATCAATCTCAAGCCAATTATTACAATTGTACTCGTACGATAGAAACAGCAAGATCAGATCACACAACTACGAGAAAGTAGTATCGGTATGGCATCACAATCCCAATGAAGTCTTTAAGTCGTTAACCTGGTTTTGAAGAAGAAACCAAAGGTTAAAGGAGAATCGACTCTAGCTTAGCACAACTAGTATCACACAGAAGGTGTGGCGATTAGGTTTCCCAGTTGTTAGAGTTCTCCCTTATATAGTCTTTCAAATCAGGGTTTGCAATCAATGTTAGCTTGGTAACAAAGAATTCAATATTCACCGTTAGATGAAAACCTGATTTAGATTCAATCTAATATATTTCAACCGTTAGATCAAAAACTAGCTTGTTACACACAAATGAAATGCACGTTTCTAGGCTTGTGTAACCGTGCCAAAACTTGTACATTTGTTGGTTCAACAATAGTTAACCAAATGGTTAGCCATATTATCACTTTCTTATCAACCATATTATTCTTCACCATAACTAGTTCAAATGACTCAAATGAACTAGTTAGAGAGTTTTTCAATTTCTTAGATCTTATGTAACTACACAAGACACAATCGAAGCAAAAACGGTTTGATTCACTCGAATCGGTTCATGAACTTTATAGCCACGGTTTGCAAAAGCATTCCTCAGTTTATATAAACATGAGTTCAAGAACAACCAATTTTAGATATAACCTACTCAAGTTCGCGGACTTAAGCTCACGGAAGGAGTTCACAAACTCCTGCAGAAATTCTCGGGTCGAGAACTTCCGCCAGTTTGCGGACTGAGTTCGCGGACTTGGCTCACGCCACATTCCGTTTCTCTTGGTCAACAAAGTTCGCAAACTTTGGTTCAAGGAATAAGGACTTATACATATATGTGTTTCCACAACAATGCTTATATCCTACCAATGTTTATGTAATCTAAACTCTTATTTCAATCATTGAAACATTCTCAGAGAACGTTATATAGTCGTTATTCACAGACCATTTTTCGTCAGAGAAATTTTAAAGTGATTGAAACATAACATGACATTCGTCACTAGGTAAATATGAATTTGGCTAAAGAGAAATCTTACCAACACATATTTCGAGAAATAGATAGGCGAGTTAAACTCGTCTCGAAATAGCAAATGTGTATAATCTAAGTCTATATAGCAAAACGACTTTTGTCTCAAGATAGGAGATAAATATACTTTTGAGTGATAGATAAGTTCAAGTCTCCACATACTTTTTAGTCGATGAAGATCCACCGATTCCTTGAGTAGTCATTCGTCTTGTATGATGATTGCCATGGAGTTCTTGAGCTCAACTACACTTTATATCCTAGTCCGAGACCTTAGCTATAGTAGACTAGAAATCAAGACTTATAGTTTTGATTACTAACATTGACAAACATGCTTGAGATAGCAACGCATGCGAGTTCGAACGAGCAATGCTCTAACAAGTACAATTGATGTTTATTCCATTATTTGTGTATGGATATATGTGTGATTCAATTATTTTTGTTTAAGAAAAATTATTGTTATCTTGTTTTATTGTTTGGTATCAATTGTTTAGGCTTACAAAATTACGGTGCAATTTCGGTACTATAATGTCTATGTTTGTTTCAATTGCTTCCGGTTGAGGTAAATAATTATGCAAGTTGATTTATTTGGTTTGTATGAATTGTTTATGGATTAACAAAAAGGGTTTTAGGGATCAATTGTTTAGTCCAATTGGATTCCGGATAAGAGAAACTAAGTTATTTCTGATCTTAGTTAGACTTATCAAAGTGGAGGTTTCGGTTATTCAAGACTAATCGAATGCCTTAACAAGAAATGTTAGTTAACTAACCTAGTACTTGTCTTGTTTAAAAGTGAAAGGTCTAAGTTATTATTTGAATAATTAGAACCTGGTGAGAAAAATAGAGTTAATTCTGATCTTTATTTTGGTTTTATCGAATAAGCGATTGTATTTGTGCAATCGGTTTAGCAAAAGAACTAAGGTGCTTAGTCGATTTTTGATTTGCTAAACTATTAGGGAAAATTGATTCGGGCAATTGTTTCCTTGGTAACATATCAAAACAAAATTACTTTGTAGTTTCGGTTTTGATATTGGTTATCTAAAATGGTGTGTAGAACCCTCGTGCTTAACTCTTATAGGTTGCAAGCCTTATGAGATTTATAAGATACTTTCGGTTTGTCCTTTATTTGCTCGTACCTTTGTCATTTTGTGACAAAAAGGGGGAGAAATATATAGAGTAAACAAGTGATTTGGTATCACTAAGGAAAGGACAATGGTGCTTAAACGTTATATCTAACGAAAGAGTAAAGCATAGACTAAGGGGGAGTAACATATCATATTGATACTTGTAGTTACATGGACTACAAAGGGAATAACTAACACGTGTGAACTGAAAATCTACCTATCTTACCTTTAGGGGGAGTAATAGTTTTGTTATTATAATGTCAACGCGGCATTTATGGATTGAATGTATACAGGTTATTGTGTTGTTGAAACTCCGAATCAAGCGTATGTGTAATGAATTCTTGTAATTTGTTTATCCATATGATGTAAAAGTTTTGTCACTAAAATTGACAAAGGGAGAGATTGTTAGAGCATAGATCGGTTGAATCCACCAAGCGTGGTATGTCAAGTTTGGTTGTCATATTTTAGTGAATCAAAACTCATTTAAAGAGTCGCTTGATTATTTACTAGAGTCAACTTCGTATAGGTTAGCTTGAAAGTTACTAGGATATGAGACTTACAAGTATTACATGAACACTTGAAGAATGTGAAGAAGTAAAGAGCTACAACGACGACATCATCCTTCCACTTGAGGTTAGTAATATTTGACTTGAAGTGTTTCATTCCTAACGTATCTTTCAAGTCGTGCATATTGAAAACATAACTGTGGAGCTGCGAATGATTATACTCTAGTTAGACATAGTATTAAGGAATTGCAATACGAAGTATAACGTCTATCTTTTGAACTTCGTATATAAGATATCGACATAATAGTATGAATGCTATTGTGATTATGTATGGGTATGGGAGAAGATTTCGTCCTAGGAAACAATGTTTTACATTCGTTTAAAGGAAGTAAATTCATAAACTTGTTTTGTGAATCGAAAGAGAAATCGCTAGGCTTATTGGTATTGTTATTCATTGCAAATCTTTTGAATTACCAATATGTATGTTTAGTATAAACTCTTATAACTTGTTTATGTATCTTGGTAAAACTATTCACAAGGCCTGACTTTTGTATTTGTATGACTTGTATTAGTGAAACCGATCTTAAGGAATCACCTGAGATGGTATGATCGATATTTGTAATTGGTGTGACCATTCCTAGTCATTGGGTGACCGATCCTAGAACTTGGTTGGGACTAATCACAAGATGTGTAATCGATCCTTGTAGTAGGTTAACAAGTTTTAGTATTGGTGTGACCGATCCTATAACTTGTGCAACCGAATACAAGTTTATACCATATATATGTGGTAACCGATCCTAGTACCTAGTCAACCAACCTTTGGTAACTAGTGTGACTGATCCTAGTACCCACACGGAGGTAGAACTGAAACTTATTTTGGTAGAACCGTTAAACCCATTAAGGGTGATTGAATGTTTTTGATCAATCACATAGTTCTTGGAAATCAGATGAACCAATTCTAAAATCGTTTGGAAGTGTGGCAAATCGGTTCCAAGATTGTAAATATGAAAAAGGATTTACAAAGTAAAGATATCGACGTACTTTGAACATGTGCAGTAACTCTTATCTTTTATTGTTCAAAGATATTCCTTATTAGCTAAAGGCAAGAATCCCTGATCGAAATAAATTGAGAATCTTTTAATTAAGGTTTTTAGTTTTATATGCTTTTAATTTCCAGCAATTAAAATGCATATCTTTAGAAAATAAAAACTGGTAATGTGCATTTACTAATTGGAGATTTTCTACTGAGATTTCGGTCAATATTTGGACAGAGCATTTCCAGGAATTATGAAAACCGAATTTGGAAATATATTGCATATCTTGAGAATATTTTCGGTTTTGGAAATTCCTTGGTTTTCAAACTTCTTTGGTCTATAAATATTGAAGTTTGCATTTCAAGCAAACTAATCCTCAGAGCCAGCAAAAATTCCTAGTTGTGTTGTTACTGGTGGAGCCGTCTATTCGGAGATAAAAGTACCCTAATTAGGCGAAATCTCTTACGACCGCTCGTTTTAAAGGCTTCTTTGGGATTGGGAAGCACTGCGAGGACCATTGGTGGGAAACTAGATAATTGCAGTTTATTATTAATTTTCGATTGATTTGATTGACTAACGATGGTTGAAATTTGATTGCACCTAGTTTTTTTATGCTTGAGAATCTTCTCTTCTGATATAAGATTCACTCAAACTAGATCGAAGTTTCGACGAGGATCTTTAGACATTTTATAGATCTAAAGACATCTTCTGATAATCCATTGTTAACAGACTCCGTTCTGTGTGTGATTGATCACAAGAGATTCAAGTTGATTGTGTGCAGGTGTTTTTTGAAGATCTAAGAAGATTTGAAGACAAAGAAGATTGCTTGTTTGAGTTCATAATATTTGGTGTGCACCAAACTTGATCGGTTGGGGATCCAACTATAATCAGTTTATCTTTGTGATAACCTTGATTGATTAGTTGAGTAGATCGGCATCAATATATTGTCTTTGTGACTCAGAAGTATTGATTGTAAAACCTAGACAATTACTTTGGTAGTTGTATTGAAATAGATCTAAGAACCTGAAAAGGGAGTTTATTGGGATAAACGGAAGAGACTTTTGTCGAACTCATATCACTTGTTTGAAAAGAGTTGTTACCGAACAGATTTGTTGTTCCTTTACTGTTTGGAATACGAACCAAAAAAATTGTTCCAAGTGCGTGACTTATTACAAGTTGGAGGCGCAGGGATACAGACGGAACTAGGTGAACTATAGGTTTAGTTGTTTGGTCTCAACTATACGAAGTTGTTTTAGATTTTGTATAACAGCTTAATCCTGAGAGTATTCAATTCTGGACAAGTTCCCGGGGTTTTTCTGCATTTGCGGTTTCCTCGTTAACAAAATCTTGCTGTGTCTTTTACTTTTCTATTTCCGCAATTATAATTGTTTTATTATAATTAAAAGTAAAATTCACAAATGTTAATTCCTATTTACTTGATAGAAATCCTATTGTGTTTGGTTAAGTTTGAACCTATTATCAAGTAAACATACTTCGATGTTGTATTTTCTCGATCTTGTATCCATAGTAAATTACACAAGTTATCTTGTTGTCGTATTGTCTCAATCTCGTATCCATAGACGATCACACGAAGTGTGAACCGATTAGTTGTATTGTCTCGACTCAGTCCATAGACAATCAATTTCGGAGAAAGGACTTATAGGTGGAAAATTTTTTAGATTGAGGTATATTTGGGTACCCTCGTATTTTCACCATATAAGCCGAGCAAAATAGGGAGAAGGTGCACTTTAATTGTACCATTCCGTAGAAAAAACTAAAGAGAGGCATAGACGCATTTCTCATACGCCCTGCCCACCCACACACCACTCTCCATTAAAAGAAAAAATAAGGGAGAGTATGCGCGTTTCTCACACGCCCTTCCCAACCATACGCCGCTCTCCATCCAAAGAAAAAAGAGAGGGAGTATGCGTGTTTATCATCAGCCATGCCTACCCAAATCCCGCTCTCCATTCACAGAAAACGAAGGGGGAGTAGGCGCATTTATCATAAGCCTTGCCCACCCAAATCCCGCTCCCCATTTATAGAAAAGAGAGGGGGAGTAGGCGCGTTTATCATAAGCCCTGCCTACCCAAATCCCGCCCGCCATTTACAGAAAAACAAAGGGGGGGAGGCGTGTTTATCATAAGCTCGGCCCACCCAAACCTACTCCTTTTACAGATAAAAAGGGTAGGCGCGTTTATCATAAGACCTGCCCACACGCCGCCCTCCAAATAAGGGTGAATCGACGCGTTTCACGCAATATGCTCCTTTTACAACAAAAGTAGGGGAAGTAGGGCGTTTAATATACAAGCCTCTCTTACCCTCCCTCGTCATAAAACAAAAGAGGGGGGAGAGGGAGCACAAAGAATAAAACGTGCCCAAAAAAGAAAGAAAATCCACATATTCAAAAGCAAAGCAAAAACAAAATAACCCTCTAACAAAAAAAACCTAAAAACAACAACAAAACAAACACACAAACTACCCTAGAAATTAATCCTCTAATCATTAATCAACGCACGACAACGGGCAATATCCACATCCAGAGCCTCCACCATTAAGCGCGCCTCCTCACACTGGACATCGGCCAGAGCCAAGTCTCGATCGACTTCGTCTACCAACTTGTGAATGTCCTGCATGATTTTTTTTTTAGCCCGTGCTTCCCACGCCAACGAGAGATTATCCTCATGCTCGTCATATTCCTTACGCGCCTTGTCTTGACGGATCGTCCTAAGGGTCCACAACATGCCCACCTCCTCCTTCAATACCAAAAGACGCTCCAACTCGTCTTAGGGTAGGACAGAGATACGAGCGCAGAAATGGCTGCCAGGGTCAGGGTATACCCGTGGATCCGCGGATCCGCTTGATCCCAAACATGAAGGCGACAAATGGCTATGACGCGGTCTATAGTGGGGATTATCGTCAAGAACTCCGTGAACAGTTGGTCGGCTGCATGATGAGCGGTGACATCATCGTCCAACGCGCGCTGGACTTTTAAAGACATGCGCCCGGATGGTTCAGACTTTTGAGCAGCTTGGTAGTCTTTATATTGCGCATCAAACTTGGCGCGCATGAAGTTCATGTTCAACTCCCTCTGATCTCGAAACGCCTCGATCTCAGCTTTCACAAGCAATAAACACGCCAATTCGTGTTGTGTAAACAACACGGCAGCCAACGCAGGAACGGGCGCCAAGACTAACTATAACCATGGAGGGTATGGGCCATTTGGAAAGGGACGTAGACAAAGAGAGGCGAGCGTTTGAAGAAGCAAAGCTCAAGATAAAATTGATAATGTAATCAGGGACCACTGACCATCTACATATAGATGAAGGAAGTGCCATAATGATGGAGCAACCTCCCGTACCTACGCACATATGCCAAGATACGTGGAGGCCCGTGATAAAAGCGTCTCACCAAAGGGTAGTAGCTACTACTTAGAGATAAGACATGGGGCAAAGTCTGATGTGATTACTGGGTCATTTGACAAATTGACCCAATAGTCATGGGACTAATGTTGATACATGAAAATTATTACCCCTTAACAGGACTAGGGAGCCCCTAAAGGGGTGTAAAGCCCAAGATGAAACATAGGGGACTTGGGGACTAAAGCCCAAGTCCACTAAGAAGTATTCATGAGGAGAAAAGGATAAAGAGGGAATTAAGGGAAAAGAAAGAGGTTGAATTAGAGAAGGAGTGTCATTAGTGGTAATTAAAGAAGTTTAGAACATGTGGCCTGATGTCATAAAAGTAAGGGTTTTGGGGAAAGTCTATATAAAGAGGTACATAGTACAACGGAAAGCAAGTTTTCCCTCATACCATTCCTAGAAAGTGTAGTCATTTGGTGTAGATAGGACGGGTAGGACCAATATCACATCCACCCCTCAATAATTGGCAATTAGTGTTTCGAACTTTATTATGGGCCAGGAAGAAAAACAAGGTTGTAATATTGTCACTGACTCTTAAAATGAATCTGCAAAGGCTTTTGTAGAAAACTATGGTCTAGTGAACATTTCTTATGTAGGTAATATCTTCACCGGCCTAATAGGAGACATGGACATCATCTCATTTTAGAAAGGCTTTATATGGGACTAGAGTATGTGGCATGATGTCATAAAAGTAAGGGTTTTGGGAAAAGTCTATATAAAGAGGTACATAGTACAACGGAAATCAAGTTTTCTCTCATACCATTCCTAAAAAGTGTAGTCATTTGGTGTAGCTAGGACGGGTAGGATCAATATCACATCCACCCTCAACAATTGGCAATTAATGTTTCGAACTTTATTATGGGCCAGGAAGAAAAACAAGGTTGTAATATTGTCACTGACTCTTAAAATGAATCTGCAAAGGCTTTTGTAGAAAACTATGGTCTAGTGAACATTTCTTATGTAGGTAATATCTTTACCGGCCTAATATGAGACATGTACATCATCTCATTTTAGAAAGGCTTGATAGGGGACTAGAGTGTGTGGATTTGTTAGATAATTATCCTAAAACTAAAGTATACCATCTTCTCCTTCTTGCTAGTGACCATTTCCATATTCTTTTAACTATTAGTAGACAACAAAATATAGCCTACAAACCATTTAGATTCAATAGGTCTTGGTTCAGAGATATTACCTGCATGGAACTAGTCAAGACTATTTAGAACACCACCGTTCCTGGTTAACCATCATTTAAACTTACCAAAACCTTGTTTTTTACTAAGCAAGTTTTAAGAAACTGAAACTATTCTCACCTTGGAAAATTCAAACTCAAAGTTCAAGCTGAGAATATGAAGGGAGGAATCAATATGGTGATGCTAGCGCTATTAGTTACCTTAACTCCACCCTTGTTCATTGGTACGATATTGAGGAAGATTTCTGGAGGCATGGAGGTAACGAAAAATCTCTTAAACTTGGGGCCAAAAAAACACTTTTTACGTCCATAATAAGTAAAAATCTAGAAAGAGGAGAACTCAAATCGAGACTCTCCAAAATGATATGGAAATATGACTGACACAAAGAGATGAAATTGCTTGTGAACTTGGATCTCATTTCTACAAAATTAGTAATTAATCCCTGGCAAAACTTACTTGAGTTATATTAATTCTTGTGTTACTAACATTGATATTGTCCTTGTGTTACTGACATTGATAATACTTTGTTAATCAGATGTCCTGTCGCAGTTGAATTCAACAAATCATTTTCAGTATAGATTCCTAGAACACACCTGGTCCTGATGGTTTTTGTCTAGATTCTACAAGGAAATGTGAAACACTATAGGGATGATACTGTTTCCGTAGTTCATTATTTTTTCCAATCCAAACATCTTCTTAAGCAGTCAAACCATAACTTTATAATCGTTATACCCAAGAAAAATAGCCCTAAAAATGCTTTTGAATTCGTATCAATTAGCCTTTGCAATGCTGATTATAAGTTTATAAGTAAACTCGTTTTACTAGACTCGAGACCTTACTTGAAAAACTTATCACCTCTTATCGAACTCATTTTCTCTCTGGTAGGTTAATAACTAATAATATTATTAAGTGATCTTTTTTATACATGAGAAAATACAGGTCAACTAATGGTTGGATTGCCACCAAGATGGATATGTAAAAAGTTTTTGATAGGATTTAGTGGAGTTTCTTGTTGGCTACCATGGAAAAGATTGCTTTCAACAGTGAATTGTACAATATGATAGAGCAATGTCTCTCTATTGTATCTACATCAATAATGCTTAATAGATCCCCAGGTAACACTTTTTCCCTCAGAGAGCCCTTGGCCAAGGAGATCACATATCTCTGTACATATTTATATTTTGTATGGACTCGTTTTCTAGAGCTTTAATTTTAACTAAGAGAAACAAAGATATCCACAGAATCCAACCCAACAAACACTGCCCTTTTGTTTCCCACCTTTTATTTGTAAATGATTGCTTGATCTTTACTAAAGCAAATCAATCTGAAGCTAAACACCTTAACACAATAATATAACAATTTAGTTTGTACTCTGATAGACACAATTATGTGTCTGATTTGTCTCAATTTTATATATTGTTAGTGCTCAATTTTGTACTTATTATGGTGTTTTATGTGTGTAGGTATTTTCGGAAAAGAAACATTTTTTGGAGAAATCGGGTCGAAAAATTATTAAAGGCACCCCAACTTTGGATACAGGCACCCCAAAAGTTTTACTATTTACAACCCAAAATTACTTCTTGTAGACCACAAATTTCTATTTCCGCCCCATGAGTCGCTATTTGTACCCAAAATTACTAAATGGACAGCGGAATCGGATAGGGGGCACCCATCTTCCTCCCCTTCTGAATATGAAATTGGCGGGAAAATTGGTTTTCAATGGAGAACATAATTAGGGTTTGGATTAATGGTGTTTGGTTGAGACTAAAACGCTAAAATTTCTTGGGTAAGATCTTCTCGGCTAAACAGGGCTGGTAAGGTCGATTGTTTTGATTAGAGTTGGCTGGATTGACGAAATGAAGAAAAATAGTGGCGGGAAGATAACCGAGATTCTCTGTTAAGATTTTTGGAGATGTTTGAGTAAGACTAAAGGGCTGAAATTGATTGTGTATAGTGTTTGGTCCAAACAGGACTGGTAATGTTATTAGATTCGAAAGAATTTGGTTGGTTAGTCGGATTTAAGGAAAACAGAGGTCACGGGTTTGTCTCCTTCTTTCCCCAGTTTCACTGTGGATATCACGAGTCTTCAGCGTGTTCAACTGCTTATGGAACGTGAACCCATTGTGTTGGAGTGTGTAGCATGGGAGGAAGGGAAGAAAAGGGAAATAAATCCCGGAAGTTGGAAATAAAAATAAAAGTAATAATTACGGGATGTTTTAGAGTTAATACATAGATTTCAAGGTTTCTATGGCTATATAAAGGGGTTGGGAGGCTGAGAAAAATATGGACAGAGAGTTGGGAGAAGAACAATTGCTCAGAACGAAGAGAATTGAGTGTTTCAGAAATTCCTTTTTGCTGCTACAAGAACACGAAGAACAAAAGGTTGTCCAAGTCAGTCGTTTAATCAACGACAGAATATTCAGTTTCAGTTGCGAAAGACCTTCCGCTTGGAGTCGCTAAAGACCTTTAGCGACTGAAAATCGTGCAAGTAAAGTTACATATTTTTAATACAATGATTAATCAATTTTTCTCCAGTTTTCGATTCATGAGTAGCTAAATTTATTTTGTAGGATTTTGGAAGAAGCTATTGTTAATGGGTAGTATTTATTAATTAATTCCTTTGACATACTCACTCCTTTTTGTGCCTTTAATTGCTTAAAAATTTTCTCTTCTTTACATGCTTCATAATAATTGTTTTGGGTAGTTTTTAAGATACCGATCTTTTATAAGAGAAGCAAAACTAGGCTTTAGATTAATGACGAGAGTCATAAAAGAAAAGATCTTGTAATATTATATATTCCAAAGCATGAGATTGGTTTCGAAATTGCTTTGAGTAAATTAGGAGTACTGTCCCACAATTATTATTATTGAGTTTACAAACATTAGAAGTAGTGGAATCCAAAACCCTAGATTTGTCTCTCCTTGGTAAACATAAATGAAATATAATTATTTTCTTTTGTATTTTCTTTTATTAGTCTTAGACCAAATCTTTCAAAAAATTTCGAGAATCGAATCCATTCTTACCACTATAAAAACTACATCATACTCTGGCCAATCTGTCGACTTTGACAAGTTTGGAATGACCTTTATCTCTAACGTTGCCAATGCCGCTAAAAAGGCTATATCCAATGTCCTTAATATAAAGAGAATAACCTTGAATGATAAGTATCTAAAGGTGCCCCTTCTTCTACAAAAATACACTACTATGGTGGATAACTTTATTGACAAACTTGCCAATTGGAAATATAAGTTCCTAAATCAACCATCTACTACAGTTATGACTCAAGCTGTTGTTGGGTCCACATCCATCATCAAATGTTTGTATTTCTAATTACAAACAAAATTGATGCTATAAAAATGAGATTATGGTGGAACAAACAACAAGGTAGTAAATGAGGATATTCAAAAAGTGGAAATACATAGCTTAACCTAAGTCTCTTGGTGGTATGAGTTTAAACAAACTGATATTCTTAATAGAGCTCTCCTTATTAAATTGGTTTGGGGAATGGTCAACAACAGTGACGGATTATAGAAGAAATTCTCAAACATGAATATTTTTCCAAATTTAATCCTCATCATGAATATAATGTTAAACATGTTTATTGGATTTGAAGGGGGATGAGTCAAGGTTTGGAAGTTGTGAAGGAACATAGCTGGTAGAAATCATCAGTGAAATAAACATAAGCATATGATAGGATATATGGATTTTTATTATTAATTCACTGTTGATACCACATTTGCTTTTGATAATACGGAAAATGTTTATTATCCAATTGATCCTGATACAAAATCTTGGAATGTGAATCCTCAATGCACTTTTTAACAATAATGTGGTGAATGAGATCTTAAAAATCGAAGTTCCAATATTTATTAAGGATAGACTGATTTGGTTACCTAGCTATAATGGTAACTTTTTGGTTAATCAACATACAAAATGCTTAATACCAATGTTGATTCCTAATCTTTAGTTTTACGTGTAATGCTATCAATTGGAATTCATTTTTGAAAAAAGTGAACTACCTACGAGAATTTTACGTTCTTGTGGAAAAGTATCTATAATTATTTACTGATAATTGTTATTTGCATAGTCATTAGTTATAGCATATATACATATATTCTCTAGCAATAAGAGCGTACATTCCTTTGAGCAGCGTCAAAGTTGGCTCTGAGTCACTTTGAAAGATGATATCATGGCCACTCCACTTTGTTGCCTACTAAAAAGTTGTTTCTACCCTTTCCACTCTTATTCTTCTCTTTTCCTGTAGTTTCATGTAATTCCCCTTGCATTAATGGTATATTTTGCAGTGTCCACACAAGTTAGTCCAATGCCAGCATAAGTTATAGAATTCAACGTGGTCAGTGCAATGTTTATAGCGTAACTCAAAGTAGTTTTATGTATATTATTATTGGATCTGAATATCTCCAAGCTAACCTGTTACAAACGCCTAAATATCTTACAACCTATATAATGGGTAACACCAAAATTTTTACATCACAATATACCAAATTAGCATGTACACCTTGCTACATGTTTTCAGCGGGTAGAGCAGACCAGGTGACAGACATATATTATTATTGAAAAGGGGACAAAATAAATCCGTAAGCCATTTATGTATTTTATTTTTATTTTTATTCCTAATTAAATTTGTAAATCTAAGTTCTTGATGTCAATTCCAATCTCTTGTACCACCTCATTTTAAATTTATAAACCGCGTATACCACTCAATATTTCTTTATCTCACTCTGGAGATTTGTCTCGGCCACCACCATTGTAGCTCCCCTAAGCTAGCAGCTGACTAATCCAAAAGATTAACTATAAAATGAGGCACTAAGAATCTAAAACATCTAATTAAAAACTAAGAAAGAAATTTTAAACAACGATTAACCTGAATCTAAACCCTCTCTGAAATAGATGCAAGAACTCCTCTCAAATGATACATATTGAATAGTGAATTGGTTTACAAAGAGAATATAAACAGAAAATAAACATAGTGGAAGATAACCAACTAACGAAACCAACTCCTCGAAGCTTTCATCGCGACTTGCACACCTTGTTCGGTCTCTGAAACTGAAAGTGGTAATTGGGTGAGCACATCATCCCGAAGGGTGCCCAGTAGAAACAATAACTAACTTTCAAGTAATCACTAGAATGATTTAAAGACAATACAGGTTTTACTGAAAACCGATAAAACACGGAAAACTGATAAAGCATAAATAAAATAATATGTTATACTGAAAATAATAGTTGTACTGAAATATAAATGTCTACCAACCAATCTTGAGGCACACATTCACAACAGTAAGAATAGTTAAGCGACGTAATCCTTCGGAGTAGCAAGGCATGACTGTTGTGGATTCTTCAATGATCATTAAAGCGCCCTGAGGTTTTCCGGCCTCGAAGTCCTAAACGATATGTACCTTACCAGTACCTCATTCTACGCGCACTCTACATAGCAAGTAACCAAAGAAACTAATGGTAACAACATTATATCCGACAGAAGTGCTTACACAGTGGAGGTGCTCAGTCAGCCCACGCGTAAATTCAACCATCATATATAAGATTCCCAACATCATTCTCTCTAAACACCAAAACATAATATAATAGCTTTTGAAAGTAATTTAAAAGAAACAGTAAACATCCATGTGTGAGACATGTGTTGCCCGTACAGAAATAGGGAATATAGTGGCAGCAATTTTCGCTCCTATATAATAGTGGCAGCAATTTTCACTCCTATAGATTTGATTAAAATAGATATAACATTTAGTGCGCACATCTCACACCAATCAAAAGGAAACCTCCTCCATTTCATGCTAACAATAAATAAAGATTGTAACCGCTTTCCAGTCAATGGAAAGAATCACTTTTTGAAGACAAGTAAATACTCCCAAAACACATATATTAGTTGATTCCGAAGATCCAATCTCATCCCAAAATGTAAAAGAAAACTAATTTGTAATACACACAAATAATACATTCATACACATATTGTTGGAGAAAATGAGTTTTAATTGGTTATTTTGTAGTCTTGGTAGGAATGGAACTTAGGACCTTTGGGATTTCTAAGAGCACTTACTAATTTTCCTATGAGTAAATGAAATAGTACCTTTAGTCCCGCATTGGGTATAACTAAAGAAGACATCCACTATATAGCTATTCCATTATGGATAGTTAGTAAAAAAATGTTGGTGGAACGGGTGGGCCAAAATATTTTTGCTTTCACTAAGGCTTGGGCTTAGGGCTCGGGCTCATGCTTCCGCAGTGGACAGGTCAACCAAGACTTACTCTTTTGGACAAAATTCTTTTAATTTATTTCCTAAACGATTTTGAAATCAAATTAAATTTTGTCTTAATGTGGAGGGGCGTCTGACCAGGCGCAATATATTTTACTTACCAAAACTCATGTGCAGTAATGATCGATTTAATTGATTTAAATTTTCTTTCCGTTTCAAACTTTATTTGATTCAGAAAATAAATTAAATTGGTTGTTTTGTTTCCGTTTTAATATTTAATTTATGGCTTCATGCAAGGAATTGATTGGAGAATCAATTGTCATTACTGCACCTCTCTCATTTCTGTCTATAACATACTTGAGTAGGTTATGTTCTAAAATCGGTTTGTTCATGAACTAATATATTTATATAATAAGGAATACAATCTTTTGCAAACGGTGGCTATAATGTTCATGAATTGATTAGAGTGGATCAAAATCGATTTTGCTTCAATTGTGTCTTGTATACTTCTATGAGAATATAAACAATTGAACAACTCTAGAACTAGTTTCATTTGAGTCAGTTGAACTAGTTATGGTTAAGATGATTAAGGTTGATATGAAAGTGTTCATATGGCTAAGTTCGGTTAAATATTGTTGAGCCAACAAAGGTGCACACGTTTAGGTACGGTTACTCATATCTAAATGAAGTCACTTTTCATTTGTGTGTAACAAGCTAAGTTCAATCTAACGGTTGAAAGATATAAGCTTGAGTCTAATCAGGTTTTATCTAACGGGGAATATTGAATGTTTTGTTACCAAGGTAACATTGATTGCAAAACCCGATTTGAAGACTATACAAAGGAGAAATCTAGCAACTGGAAAACCTAATCCCCACACCTCCTGTGTGATATGAGTTGCGACTAGAGTCAATTCTCCTTCAACCTTAGGATTTTCTAAAACCCTGTAGGTTAACGATTTGAAGACTTCATTGGGATTGTGAAACCAGACCCAACTATTTTCTCTGTAGTTGCGTGCTCTGATCTTGCTGTTTTCTATCGTGATTGAGTACTATCTTCTCTAAGATTTGCTCGAGATTTAATCTCCGATAGGGAAGATAAAAAGTAGTCACAAACATCTTCGTCTCATCATTTGTGATTCCACAATATCTTGTTTCGCTACCATACGATTAAGATTATTATGAGGTGATTGATATTTCTAGGCTGTTCTTCGGGAATATAAGTCCGGTATACCAATTGGTTCATGTTCACCTTGATTTATCAAAAGACGGAACAAAACTCATAGGTATATCTGCGTGATAAAGATTTATCTATTCAATAGACTTTTCAGTGTGAGACAGATTGGTTTATCAAGTCTTCGACTTTGGGTCATAACACCTCTTAGTTGTGGGTGAGATTAGCTAAGGGAATCAAGTGCGCAGAATCCTACATGGTTCTAGAGATGTAAGGAACGCGACTGTACCTTGATCGGTGTGAGATTGGTTAGGGCTCAACTACATTCCAGTCCGAAGTTAACTTGGAGTAGTCTAGTTTTTGTAGCGGCTTAATACAGTGTGGTGTTCAAATATGGACTAGGTCCCGCGGTTTTTCCGCATTTGCAGTTTCCTCGTTAACAAAACTTCTGGTGTCTGTGTTATTTCTTTTCCGCATTACATTTTCTATATAATTGAAATATCATAGGTTGTGCTTAAGTTCAATCAATTCTGAATCCAACCTTTGGTTGTTGATTAGATTGATTGACACTTGGATATTGGTTTTTGATACCGTCCAAGTTATTTCTTATATTCAATCGGGCTCGCAAATTCCTATTTGTTTGATTGCGGATTGAATTGAGAAATAGAGATATAACTCTTTGATATATTTTTTTTAAGATTGAGTCTAAATGTCTAGTTGATTCTCTTGAAAGTATATTGGAGTTAGGCCATACAGATTGCTAAGCGAAATATTGGGTGTGGTTGTTAGACCCCCGCTTTTTCAATTGGAGTCAGAGCAGGAAAACACGTTTAAGACCTTATAAGTCTGTGCTTATAGCGATTTGACTATATGGAAATAGTGTTATCTCTGACAACGCAACACCGGTTCAGAAGCACTCTGATTTGGCTCAAAGTCTTGAGTCTCCTGAGAAATATCTCATATCTTCTCCATTGACTGAAATTGTGTTCAACTGGGAAAAATTCCTAGATGAACAGTTGGATGATCTTTCAGATGAAAGTGATTTAGAAGAGGGACAAGATGTTGATGAGGAAGTCTGAAATATCAAGCTTTTTGACCATATCTTAAAGAAAAAGAAGTCAACAGCTTGCTTGGCTGAATATCTGACACCTCTCTGTCAAGAAAACAGGAAATTGATAATTTTTTTAAGGGATATGATTGTGGTTACAAACTCTTACAATCTATTCTTAAATATCACGAAGAAGATGCGCGTTCAAAAACTTCTGAATATGATAATCTTCGTCGAAATCTCTTTGTGTTGAAAGAAAGTGTTAGAGCATTGCTCGGTCGAACTCGCATGCGTTGCTATCTCAAGCATGTTTGTCAATTTTAGTGATCAAATCTATAAGTTTTGATTTCTAACCAATTTTGTAGATGTCTCGGACTAGGATATAGATAGTGTAGTTGAGCTTAGATCTTTCGGCGTTCATCTCTTGAAGACGAAAAACTACTAAGGAAAGCTTGTGAAACTTCTTCGACAAAAGGTATGTGGAGACTTGAACTCATCTATCACTTGGAAAGTCTATTTCTACTATCTCCTATATTGAGACATAAGTCGTGTTACGATATAGTTTTCTCTATACACATTTGAGATTTCGAGCTGAGTATATCTCGCTTACATATTTCTCGAAATATGTGTTGGTAAGCTTTCGCTTCAACCAAGTTCATCTTATATCATTAGAAAATTGCCGAGTAACATCTTACATGGTTTGTGTGATACAATAATTTGATGTAGGCTTGGAATGTTTCGATAATGATTATTTCAATATCTTGAAAATTGCTTTGATGCTAATAGTGTGTGAAAACGTCTATTGTCATTATAGAAGAATGTTTCAATGATTGAAATAAAGTGTTGATGATGTAACCATCTTTGGATATAAGCATATATAGTGTGTTCGCACATTAGTGTATAAATCCATAAACCGAGAAGCAAGATTATGCATATGTGTATATACAAAATTAGTAAAGGGGACAAGATAAGTATGCGTACCCGTACGCATACTGGCGGAAGTTTTCGAACCGAAAATATCTGCTGAGTTTGGGAATTATAAACTCCTAAACTAGTCACCTTAAGTATGCGTACCCCTATGCATACTGGCGGAAGTTTTCGAACCGAAAATTTCTGCTGAGGTTGGAAACTTAACAAACTCAAAATCCGGTTGCTTAAGAACGCATACTTAAGCTGGTTACTTTGTCAAATCGTTCAGTACATGAACTTAAACATTTAAATCATAAAGAATGCAATCTTTGCAAACCGTGGCTATAATGTTCATGATTGATTCAAGTGAATCAAACCGATTTGGTTTCGATTGTGTTTTCTATACAATTGAACAACTCTTTAACTAGTTTCATTTGAGTCATTTGTACTAGTTATGGTTAAGATGAATAAGGTTGATATGAAAGTGCTCATATGGCTAACCATTGGTTAACTATTGTTGAACCGACTAAGAGTACACGTTTAGGTACAGTTACGCAAACCTAAATGAAGTTACATTTCATTTGTGTATAACAAGATAAGTTCGATCTAACGGTTGAACGATATTAGCTTGAATCTAATTAGGTTTTCATCTAACGGTGAATGTTGAATGCTTTGTTACCAAGGTAACTTGGATTGCAAACCCTGATTTGAAAACTATATAAAGGAGAACTCTAGCAATTGGGAAACCTAATCCCCACACCTCCTGTGTGTTACTAGTTGCATAACTAGAGTCCATTCTCCTTTAACCTTAGGTTTCTTCTCGAGACCCTGTAGGTTAACGACTTGAAGACTTCATTGGGATTGTGAAGCCAGACCCAACTATTATCTTTGTAGTTGCGTGATCTGACCTTGTTGTTTCCATCGTGTTGAGTGCAATTGAAATAATTGTCTCGAGATTTTATATCTCTGATAGGCAAGATAGAAAGTAATCACAAACAAACTTCGTCTCATCGTTTGCGATTCCACAATAACTTGTTTCGCTAGTCGATTAAATTTATTGTGAGGTGATTGATAATTCTAGGCTGTTATTCGGGAATATAAGTCTGGGTTATCAATTGGTTCCTGTTCACCTTGATTTATCAAAATACGGAACAAAATCTCTTGGGTATTTCTGTGGGAGACAGATTTATTCAATCCTATAGACTTTTCTGTGTGAGACAGATTTGTCTATCAAGTCTTCGACTTTGGTTAGTAGCAACTCTTAGTTGTGGGTGAGATCAGCTAAGGGAATCAAGTGTGTAGTATCATGCTGGGATCAGAGACGTAAGGAGCGCAACTGTACCTTGAATCAGTGTGAGATTGATTAGGGTTCAACTACAGTCCAGTCCGAAGTTAATTGGTAGAAGGGAAGAGTATGTAGAGGCTTAATACAGTGTGGTGTCCAATAAAATTAAATCCATATTCGCAAATTTGACATTTGCGGTTTCCTCGTTAACAAAATTCTGGTGTCTGTGTTATTTCTTTTCCGCGTTATATTTTGTTATATAATTGAAATATCACAGGTTGTGCGTCAAGATCAATCAATTACAATATCCAACCTTGGGTTGTTGATTTACATTGATTGACACTTGAACATTGGTCTTTGGTACCGTTCAAGTAACTCCTCTTATATTCAATCGGGACTCGCAGATTTCTATTTGCTGATTGCGGATTTAATTAAGAGTTAGAGATATTAAACTCTTTGATACACTTTATTCTAGATTGAGTCTGACTGTCTAGTTGATTCTCTAGAAAGTGTATTGGAGTAAGTCCTCTCAGATTTCCAAACAAATTGTTGGGTGTGGTTGTTAGACCCCCGCATTTTCATAAAGACTTGCAGAAATTGAATCAAGATATGACTCTCAACAAAAATGTTTTAACGACATAGAAATCAGTCTTCTCGCCTGAGAAAAACAATTGGAGGTTGATCTTGCTGCTGATGTTGATAAGGTCAAATCACTGGAAGAGAATATGAAAAGATTCAATGCTAGATCTACAAAATTATCCACTATGCTGGGAGCATGTAAAGAACATCGTGCTATACATGGTCTGGGCTATAAAGGAATACACGCTCCAAGTACTAGTAAGATCAATTTTGTCTGTGCTAATGACAAGTTCCTAAGTGAAAATCTCACTGACATCAAAAGTGAAAAACTTCCTTCGGCAGCTGATGTTCATATGAACAAAGATTGTCCACCATCGAAAACAGCTCATATGAGAACAGTCAAAAACATTCCATACAACTGTTATTATTTCGGGAACAAAGGTCACCTTGAAAGGAGATGTCGTTTTCGATTGTGGAATGAAAAACTTCATAACATTCTTGTATGGATGTCTAAAGAAGTAATCAAACCTGATCCTCATTTTGCTGGAGTAAAAGGTCTTGTCTGCAATCAAGAAAAGTGGTGTGATGAGCCAATTCTTGATTGTAATTATGACGCAAAACTTGTTTACAATTGTAAAGGGAAGAATGTCATATGGACATCTGACTCTTCAAATTACTCTGTGAAGAGAAAAAGTCATCGAAGGAAGAAGAAATGTTCAAGCTCCTTGCCTCTCACTGAAAAAGTCTTGAATCTAAAATGTCTGCTCCAGATTACATTCATATCAATAATTGTATCTCGGATTTCAAGACAAGTATAAATAGACTCAAACGCAGCATTAAGAAGGCAAGGAAGGCGGCAGTTTCAGGTATCTCTTGCCCTCCTCTTATTAATTCTCTTTTGACTAACCCTATTATTTTTTCTGAAGATCTTCAAGAAAGTAAAAGGGAAAATGTCAACATCCTTGATGAGCAATATGCTCATCAACATACAACTTGACTGCTCAAAAGAGAATCCTCCTTGAAACTGTATGAGGATGCTCATAATTCTCAAGAAGTTCTTTTGTATTGAGAAAGTGGTCATTGTTGCATTATTATTGTTATTATTTTTTTAAAATGATCATCTTACTGTTGAGCCCTGCTCCACTATATTCTAAAATATTGTAATATATTTGATAAATAACTCTTGAGAATATTCTCTTTGTTGCTTACCTTGAAAACTCTTGTTTTCTTCCCATTGACGGGTGAGTTGTTGTTTATCAACGATTATCTTATGTTCTTTTGAGATAAGATTGTATTTAAATATGTTTAGAATCTGTCTTTGATTTTTTTATCAAAACTACTTCTAAATTAAGCTCCATTGGTCTCTTGGTTTTGAACCTGGTTCGCAACCATGAGCGTACGTGCACCCTACCCTTACCAAACGTAAATGAGAAACCCTAGGGTTTCCCTATGAAGCACTCATATATATGTATCATGGTTTTCCTCTTTTCCTGATACATACACGTTCCAGAACGTTAAAAATTCTCTGAATCTTTGTGGTGTACACAATGGATTTCACGAGAAAGAAAAGTTGAAAAGTTGCAAAAAGGAAGACAAAGTTGAAAAGGGCAAGGCTATTGAGTTTCGCGAGAACCTTGTTTTCATAACTTGCTATCATGTTGTTGATCATGAAAACAAACTTCCAGTTCAGATGTCATCTCAATTGGCAGGAAATCTTGTTCGAGATTTTGAGGTCGTACGTGAACAACTTGGAATTGCAACAAAGAATCTTGAATTTCTAAAAAACGAACTGAAGAAAGCAACTGATGAACTTGTTTGTGTTCGATCTCTAGTTGCTGGTCATATTTGATGACTCTCGGTTGCGTTCTTCCTATGAGTTAATTTTATTTTTGTCTAAGAAACTTCTTATGAGAATTTATTCTTGTGTTTTAAGAAGGATAACTAGGTTTAGAATAACCATTATTATGAGTACACATAGCTCTTGTTGTTAGAGACTGATCAGTCGAACTCGCAAGCTGCTATCTCAAGCTTGTTGTCACGTTTAGTTGCCAAAACTATAAGTCTTGATTTCTAGTCTACTTATAGATAAGTTTCGAATTAGGATAAAAAGTATAGTTGAGCATTAGACTTCACGGCGTTCATCGATTGAAGACGAAGAACTACTAAGGGGATCTTGTGGAACTTCATCAACAAAAGGTATGTGGAGACTTGAACTCATCTATCACTCAAAAGTCTATTTACTCTATCTCCTATTTGAGACAAAAGTCGTATAGCTATATAGACTTCAATTATACACATTTGATATTTCGAGATAAGTTTAACTCGTACATATATCTCGAAATATATGTTGGTAAGCTTTAGCTTTAACCAAGTTTATCTTACATTCTTGACGAAAGTCAAAAGATGATCATGTGAAAATCGCCTTGTAACATCTTACATGATTTGTGTGAGACAGTCATTTGATGTAGATTCAGAATGTTTCGTATTGATCATTCGATCACTTGAAAATTGCTTTGAAGCTAATAATTTGTGTGAGACAGCTATTGTCGTCTTCTAAGAATGTTTCAATGATTGAAATGGGAGTTTAGAACAATTAACCATAATTCGATTTAAGCACAGTATGCGTACTTGCATATGTGTTGGTCCAAGACCAGAATATGGTATGCATACCCGTATGCGTACTGGCGAGGTCAGGTAAAGTCCGGGAACTAGAGTATGCAAACATGTAGGCGTACTGGCGAAGTCAGTTGAAGTATGTGTACTATAGTATGCGTACCTGTATGCGTACTAGAATCAACTGAAGTTTGGAACTGTACGACAGTATGCGTACCCGTTTGCATACTTGTGAACACAGTCCAAGTCCGTCTACTTAGGTATGCGTACCCGTTTGCATACTTGAGTGGGTTATGTTCAAAAATCGGTTTGTTCATGAACTAATACATTTATATATTAAGGAATGCAAACTGTGGCTATAATGTTCATGAATCGATTCGAGTGAATCAAAATTGATTTTTCTTCAATTGTGTCTTGTATACTTCTATGAGAATATAAACAATTGAACAACTCTAAAACTAGTTTCATTTGAGTCATTTGAACTAGTTATGGTTAAGATGAATAAGATTGATATGAAAGTGTTCATATGACTAACTTCGGTTAACTATTGTTGAGCCAACAAAGGAGCACACGTTTAGGTTCGATTACTCATATCTATATGAAGTCACTTTTCATTTGTGTGTAACAACCTAAGTTCGATCTAACGGTTAAAAGATATTAGCTTGAGTCAAATCAGGTTTTCATCTAACGGTGAATATTGAATGCTTTGTTACCAAGATAACATTGATTGCAAACCCTAATTTGAAAACTATATAAGGGAGAACTCTAGCAACTAGGAAACATAATCCCCACACCTCCAGTGTGATACTAGTTGCGACTAGAGTCCATTCTTCTTTAACCTTAGGTTTTTCCAAAACCCTATAGTTTAACGACTTGAAGACTTCATTGGGATTGTAAAGCCATACCCCAACTATTTTCTATGTAGTTGTATGTTCTGATCTTGTTGTTTTCTATCGTGATTGAGTACTATCTTCTCTAAGATTTGCTCGAGATTTAATCTCCGATATGCAAGATAAAAAGTAGTCACAAACATCTTCGTCTCATCGTTTGTGATTCCATAATATCTTGTTTCGCAACCATACGATTCAGATTATTGTGAGGTGATTGATATTTCTAGGTTGTTCTTCGGGAATATAAGTCTGGTATATCGATTGGTTCATGTTCACCTTGATTTATCAAAAGACGGAACAAAACTCATATGCATATATGTGGGAGATAGATTTATCTATTCAATAGACTTTTCTGTGTGAGACAGATTGGTTTATCAAGTCTTCGACTTTGGGTCGTAGCAACTCTTAGTTGTGGGTGAGATCAGCTAAGGGAATCAAGTGCGCAGAATCCGCGTGGTTCTAGAGGCGTAAGGAACGCGACTGTACCTTGATCAGTGTGAGGTTGGTTAGGGCTCAACTACCTTCCAGTCCGAGGTTAACTTGGAGTAGGCTAGTGTCTGTAGCGGCTTAATACAGTGTGGTGTTCAAATCTGGACTAGGTCCTGGGGTTTTTCTCATTTGAGGTTTCCTCGTTAACAAAACTTTTGGTGGTTGTGTTATTTCTTTTCCGCATTATATTTTCTATATAATTGAAATATCACAGGTTGTGCGTAAGTTCAATCAATTGTGAATCCAACCTTTGGTTGTTGATTAAATTGATTGACACTTGGATATTGGTTTTTGATACCGTCCAAGTAATTTCTTATATTCAATCAGGCTCTCAAATTCCTATTTGTTTGATTGCGGATTGAATTGAGAAATAAAGATATAACCTTTGATATACTTTTCTTAAGATTGAGTCTGACTGTCTAGTTGATTCTCTTGAAAGTATGTTGGAGTTAGTCCATACAGATTGTTAATCAAAATATTGGGTATGGTTGTTAGACCCCCATTTTTTCATTATTTGCAACGATCGACTCCAAGGATGATCTAGTAGATCGCGGATCTCGAGGTATGTGTGGCTTGTCATCAAAAGAGGTGGGAACTGATAACAAACTCTCTTTTATTCATAATATGAGTTTTCCATGGTCATTTGCTCGTATGTTGGTGGTTCCTAAATATTACGGGTGTGCACCACCCGATATATATGCCCTATGATATAGGGACTTCCTCATTTCCGGTATGAAATGGTACCGAGGCCCGGATTTTCCTGGTAGTATTTATTACTTTTATTATCTAGAGGAACTTCTAATATATGAGTAAAATGCGTTTTGTCTTCATCTGAAATGCATTATAGTTTTGATGAATGTTTGAAAGTTTGTTATATATTTCTCCTGAGCACCCCTTTGGGGATGATGTACTCATTTGTTTCCGACTCCAGTTTCAGATAACAGGTTCGATAGCGCTCGCGAAGAGATCAAGATTGGATGATTCTGCTACAATTATTTATTTGTATACACATTGTTTGAATCAAACACTATTGTATATGTATCAATGGATTGGCAATCTACATTTTCAAAGAGGGTTTAGATTTTGGGTTAATCTTTTATTACAACTTTTTAATTATCACTTAAGTAGATGTTTTAGGTTCATTATGTCGCAGAATATAGAATGTTGACGTATATTTCTAAGTAGGTGGATTTATGTGGGTCACAAGTTGGTATCAGAGCTCACTATTAGATCTTAGATGGGCGACAATAGAAATAGCCAGTGTCAGTTAGTGAACTAGATTAGTTTAGAACTGTGTTGGGTTGTAAGATAAATCTTAATCATTAAAAACAATCAAGAATTAAAATATTGATTGATTGATTTGTATAAAAGTTGATTGCTTCCTTTTGTATATAATATTAAGTAAAATTGTAGGTTAAAACCAGTTACAATTGGGATTTGAATGTTAATTAGTTTGAATTAGTCAATACTTAGTCAATCCATCACTGGGGAATAGTGAGGATTGTGTTTCTCTATTCGTAGGAAGGCATTGTTGGGCCTGACCAACCTTGACAGGGCAAATGCATGCAAAGTTGATCAATCATATAAGGAAGATGTAATTCTTTTAGGAAACCGATAATCCCAGTTTCACTTAGAAAGATTTATAGGATTCTCCCTTTTAATTAAAGACAATCATCTTATAAATAGAAATTAGTGTAGGGAACTTAGAGACTTTTTTTTTTGTAGTTTTCCATTATCATAAAGCCATAAGTTTGTAATTGATTTAGTGTTTGCTTCAAACACATCTAAAGTGAGTTTGAATTTTGTGTGTCGGTAAGTATGAGCAGTACATACTTAGAGAGGAAGGACGTTTCTAATTTCGAGGACAAAATTTTCTGTAAGATGGGTACAATGTAATAACCCTAAAGTAGGTCAGTGACTATTGACTAGCCAAGTGACTTTTCTGCCGCGTATTAATTTATCTAACAAAAATTAAACTTAAATTATAGTAAATAATAGAAGAAGAATTTGGATAAACCAATAGTACCATTGATAGATCTCGAAAAGTTGTATCAAATGGATTACTAGAATACGCGAATTAGACATCGGACGGGAAAGATATCGCGCTTGGAAAATCGAAGAGCGAAAGTAATCTAATGTTTGACTTGACCGATGACCGGAACCGTTGACGTTGACCATTGATCATTTGACCCATGTTGCCTGAACCTTTACTTTGACCGGACCTCTAAGTAGTATTAATTTTCCATTAATAATTATCTATACACTAAATAGTATGTTTGGATAGAATTTGAATATATAATTTAGGAAACGTTTTTGACTGGAGAGTTATCTCTTCATTTAAGTTCTCCTGTTTCACCTAGTTCATAAGATAGAAAGAAAGGGAATGAAGACAGAAAGCTAGTATGAGTGTTAGAGAGTTGAGAGAAATAATTATTAATGGAAAAATAGTTAGAAGGTGATGGAAATAAAAAATAAAAGGTAAGTTAATTGATGATGATGGTTGAAAGAAGATGATGAACTAGATGTTAAATAGAAACAGCCAGAGAGTGAGTAGCAAGGTTCTTTGGTTGTTTAGAAATTAGTGAAAAGAGAAAGAAATGGTGAAGATTTTGTATGAGAGTTGATGAACTCATATTAATGGTGATAATAGAGATGATATATCGTGATGAGTTTAATGATGATCATGATGAAACATGTCTTTTATAGCAAGGTAATCTTTCTAAACGACTTTAGTATGTTTATAGTGATTTGGGTATTTCTTAGATAACTTGATAATCATGCTTTCATGTGTTTATGATCTTTATTTATTTTTAAATTTTAGAGACCATATAGGTTAATTTAAATCATAGTTTTTACTTATAATTATAGTATATTGAGTTACAAAGTCATAGAGATTGAATTTACTTGATTTAGAATTGAATGGAAGGAGTTATGATGATTTTGATCATTATTATCAAATTTGGAAATTAATGGTGATTGCGGTGAGACAACATCTTGATGGACGTTTTTAGGCGTGTTAGAAAAGTAATTAACTCTGAATCACAACTATAAAGTTATAGAAGAGGCGTTCATCTTTCCATAGAGCCAACAAGAGCCTCATTCGCATCAAAATTGAGTGTTTTAGAGCCTCCCAAAGGTGGACCTTTGTGTTGTTTCCAAGGGTGCTAGAGGTTGAAGATGAAGTGAGTCATAGTGAGTCAACTCACCTAGTCACGAGTCAACTCAGTAAGTCAGATTAGCTGACTTAGTACTAAGACCGAGTCATATGGGTGGGTATGGACTGGCTTAATGGATCGGGTTGTGGGTTAACCCGTGGGTTAGACCAATGGACTTGGGCTTGGACAAGATTTCTTTAATTTGATGTTTTGGACCATTTATGGTCCTATTTAGATTTTGGTTCTTTCTGCAAAGTTGTAGGGTTTTTCGAGAGATTTCTAATGACACCCAATTTGACCCTATTTGGGTAAGTAGATGTCAATTTATGCTAAGAACACTAAATACCAGGTTATAGAACCGTTGATAAAACTAAAATCGTTAGTTGTTTCACTTACCCCTTAACTAGAAACTCGTATGGTATTGTGCTATGAATGTTGTTTGAGACTATTGGCTAATATTTTAGGATGCTAGCGTGATTAACAATTAGTATTTATTTACAACGATCGGCTCCAAGGATGATCTAGTGGATCGCGGATCTCGAAGTAGGCGTAGCTTGTCATCAAAAGAGGTGGGAATCGATAACAAACTCTCTTGTATTCATAATGTGAGTTTTCCATGGTCATTTGCTTGTATGTTGGTGGTTAATCAATATTACGGGTGTGCATGACCCGATATATACGCCCTATGCTATGGGGACTTCTTCATGTTTGCCGGTTGGAATTCCTGGTAGAATTTATTACTTTTATTATCTAGAGGAACTTCTAACATATGAGTAAAATGTGTTTTGTTTTCGTCCAACGTGCATTATAGTTTTGATGAATGTTTGAAAGTTTGTTACATATTTCTCCTGAGCACCCCTTTGGGGATGATGTGCTCATTCGCTTCGACTCCAGTTTCAGATAACAGGTTCGGTAGCGCTCGCGAAGAAGATCAAGATTGGATGATTCTGCTACAGTTATTTATTTGTATACACGTTGTTTGAATCAAACACTATTGTATATGTATCATTGGAGTGACAATCCATATTTTCAGAGAGGGTTTAGATTTTGGGTTAATATTTTATTACAACTTTTTAATTATCATTTATGTAGATGTTTTAGGTTCATTATGCCGCGGAATATAGAATGTTGACGTAGATTTCTAAGTAGGTGGATTTAGGGGCGTCACATATCAGTAGATCCAGAACAAGTTGAAGCTCTTGCACTGTTATAATCCATCAAGTGGGCGATGGAGAAAATATACTCATACTTACATTTGGAGAGTGACAATAAGAATCTGGTATCTTCAAGGAAAACGGGGAAGAAGCACAATGAAGTGGACTACTTATAGTCGAGTATAGTCTACTTTAGCTTTTGGATTTGTTCTTTTGTCTAAATAAATGGTAATATGTGGCTCATGTATTAGCCAAACATACAATTTGTTTTAGGCAAGTCGACAAATAAATTTGGATTCTCCTTGTGCTCCTTCTTGGATTCAAAGAAGGTATGAATCATGACCTAGCGTCCGTAGCTTTTTCTTATTTAATGAAAACCTTTTTCGTATTTTTGTTTTGAAGATTAAGTGCATTAAAAGAAAGGATGTTACAGAGAGTTTTTCATACTGTTGGTTTCCCTTATCTCATTATTACAGTGATTTGAGATATTGGCTTCTACCAACAAATTGTTAAACTCATGAACTGAATTAGAAAAAACAACAGAATTTGAAAACTGAAAATCAAAAAAGAGAACAAAAGTGGTGAAGTCTGGCATTTGAAAACCAAAGTTGTTTGTGGATTCTTTTTTTTTTTTTTTTTGCTTCTTTTGCAGTATCACCCACTTAATTGCATCTCCTATTCTTGAAAAGGATACCCAAAAAAAATTCACAAGACTAAAGAATCTTCATTGATTATGATATTATGTCCTAATTCCTCCAAAAAAAAATGTTACTTGATTTGTTCTGAGCATGGTGAATTAGTCTTTGACAATCACCTTCCACCAAAAGCTTTTAGGTCCATACTCTTTGTCCATTTAGCCGCTTCCAGCAAGCTCAGAGCTTCTGCTTCTTCTGATGTGGAGGCCTTGAAGATCCTAGTTGTAGCTTGGCTAGCTTCTGTTGGGTCATAACGAAGAATTAAACCATAACCAACATGAGTACAAGAATCAATCTAGGAAGCATCAAAGTTAACTTTAGATTGGTTAGGTAGAGGTTTTCTCTATCCTTGGTCTGTGTAGTTTAACTGTTTATGTTCGAAGCAGATACTGAAACTCCATATGTAGGTGTTTAGTTGCATTTTTCTTCAAATGAGATCATAATTCCAAATGTCTCTGAACTTCTAAGGCTAACAACATGTTTGTTTTTTCCTCTACATAGGAAGGGGGTTCTATATAGAGGTTTACCTCTATCACTATACAAAAAACTACTATATAATGTCTCTTAAATTTATGTTTGTTTTACCACTATCTAATAACTCATAATTTAGATTTTAAATGTAATCCCTATTTTCAAGTTCCCATTCTACCCTTATAAAATTTAGAAATTCCATGAAGATGAAATACAAAAAATTCTAAATTCATTTAAGTCGAATTTGAAAAACCAGTTCACGACCACCTTCACATAATCAGCTTGCTCACATCCAACACCTTCAAAAAGAACCATTTTTTGGGGACCATGGTTTTTTTGGGGGGACCATGGTCTTATTAGGCCAACCTCCCTTTACTTATAAGGGTTGTCCTAAAGTTAGGTAAGTACACATTTACCCTTTACTTTAATTTAAATTAAAACTAACCTAATAACTATATAAATCTAATTATATATATATATATATCTAATCTAAATGAATCTATTAACCAAAATCAAAATCAAAAACAAAAATAGGGGGAATCGAAATTTTTTAGTTTTGATAAAAAAAAATTATCCTCTTCTTCTTCTCTCTTTGCTTGACGTTCCTCGTTCGATTGAAAAATAAGTATTAACCATCAAAATGAGTTGAAAATGAAAGTTGCAGAGAGAAGTTCGGTTAGAAATTATGTGAAAAACTTTGTCGAACTAACCGAACCTAATGGAAATGATGAACATGAAGAACAGTTTGGCTATTTCGCAAAAAAAAATTCCCAACCGAACCTTAGTTCGGTTATGTCGCAAAAAACATTTTCCAACCGAACCCTAATAGTTCGGTTAGTAGCAAAAAACATTTCCAACCGAACCCTAAAATTTTGAATAGAACGAGACCAATAGGGTAACGAGCTTAATAGGAAACTCGTTCGAAAAATATTGGTTGCTCTTTAAGCACATTTCAAAGTTCATGATGGTTTCTGTGAGTTGAATGCGTGACTGCGCCGCCTTGTGATAGCGGTGAGGCCTTGGGTATCAAAGCTCCACTGAGCTTCCCTCGCCTCGATTCAACTTACATTAGCTCAGATTGATTCCAGAGGGGTGTGCTCAAATTGTAACGAATTCCTTTTCGAAGGAATAGAAGCTGGTCTAGAAAACAATCTAAGTGGAGCCATCATGCTTTTTGTTTGCTAGAAATATTTAGGTTTGTTTTGGTGGAGTCGAGTCGGCCTTGTTTGTGATTGTGTAGAATTCCCCTGCAATTAAGAATGTCGAACTGGTATGATAGAAGCCAATACAATGAATATCGACCTGAATTTGAATATGGACATCATCAGTATTATGACCATAGTGAGAATAGTGGTTGGGGACGCCAACCTTTTCAAGGTTATGGTTCATACCATGGTGATCCCAATTACTATCCGCACGCGCATCAGTCATACGAGCAAGAAGATTATAGTACTAGTTCTTCGTCTCTAGAGGATACAATCAAACTATTGAAAAGTAGTCCTTATTATGATCCTTCAGTTCCTATTCCTTCTCTAGAAGAGACTCTTAGGAATTTAGCTGAGTCATCACGTCAGTTAGCTGAATCGACGTATAAATTAGATGAGGTGAATAACGTAGATATGGACGAAAGAACTGCAACAACAACTGAATCTGTAGAACATATCCTCAATAGATTAACTCAAAACTTAGATCCTACACTAAGGTAACTTTCTTTGGAAGAGACCCTTGAGAGGATAGCTGAGTCGACACGTAGACTTGAGTTAGAGACGAACGAAAGTATTGCTCGAAATAACTTGAATTGCCAATATAGTGTATCCAATAATACCCTTGAGAATGAAGATACTTTTTCACATAATCAAGATAACGAGGTTATAATTGGTAACACTACTTATTTAGATAAGGTTCAATCATCTTCGTACTATTATGATGATGAGGATAGTAGTGATGAAGAATCTGAAATATGTAGGCATAGTAATCAGGAATCTAGTAATCCAATTGAGCTTTATAATGATTATATTATTTCTAGTTCAAATCCAAATAATTATTATGATTATTCACCTATTCAAAAGGACGAGGATTTGATTAGGGATTCCACCGTTTTAGACGATGTAGTATGTCCTGTTTACGAATCCGATAAAGGTTTAGAGGAACCGGTTTATCTTGAGACTACTGTTTTCGAGTCGAACGATTTAGAAACTGTAATCGATGATGGTTTCGAGGAACGGTTTTACCCTGAGAATACTGTTTCAGAGTCGTACGATTTAGAAACAATAGTCTTAGATGAACTCGTAGAGATTAATGAGGATACACTGCAATATTACAACTTAGAAGAATCAATTGCTCATTTTCAGGAATCTGATGACCTAGAAATTAGGGAGATTGTGGCTAGTCTAACTAGAGACACTGAAAACTCTAAGTTTGGGGGTGATTATCACTTTCCTAGTGCTTTACCTTTAACTCTCAGAAAGTCCCCTCACATAGGACGTGATATCCATGCCTCAACCATCTTACAAGATTATCTTCATACTAGGTTTCCCGAACCTAATGATGTCATGAAAAAAGTTCAGTCGTTAGAAACCCATCCTCTGGTTGATGTGGTTTGCCCAGGCTATGATCCCAGATTGACTTTGTTTTCCCACCAAATAGTTTTCTTCCAATGTGGGAACGTTAGATTTCAAATGTGTTACTTATTAAGTTCTGACTAAGCCTAAGTACTTTAGGAAATTAGAATCGACACATTTGTTCAGAATGACCACTACTCTGACTGTGGTCAACTATGTAAGTCATACCTAATTGACTTAGAGGATCCTAAATTATTTAGGTTATTTTGTGATTCCAGGTTCTTATCTGAGTTTTTCCAGACTCTAGGACCTAATAATTTGAATCCTACCTATGAGGAAATGCATCCGAGGAAAATAGTCTATTTAGACCCCTTCATAGAACCTGAACCTGAACCGCAATTAGCGATAGTTATCCAGAAACTAGGTAAGGGCATGCTAGTCTTGTACATTTTCTTGGTTCACTGCAGTTTCCTTTTGTCAGCTCTTTTTGGTTTTAAAGACCCACAGTTATTCCGGCTATTGTTATACGGTTCGAGTTGACTAAACCTTTTCTATGTCTGGCTGAAGACTTTAAACTTAGCACTTCTTGGGAGGTAACCCAAACTCATGCAACCAGGTAATATCTTTCCCTTAACTCTTTTTCTTCGAATGGTAATAGTTTCTCCTTGTTCATGTTTTTAATTTTATCTTTAGAACATTGAGGACAATGTTAGGTTTAAGTTTGGGGGTATGGGAGAAACTTTTTAGTTGCAATAAATAAACTCCAGAGCCTAGAAATTTATGCCTATTGAGGATTGCACTAACTAATCTAAGTGGATGGAAGCATTTTGATTGTAGGAGTTTGAGGAACCAATCTGATTAGATGGAAACATCTAAAGAGTCTATTCATAAAAGCACAGAGCTCAGGTGTTAGAAATAACATGATAGTTTCACCATATCTCGTTGAGTCCTTTTCACTTCTATTTTTATTTTATTTTGTTTTTAAACTATGTTTCTCTAAGTAATAGGTGGGGCCCACGATTCAAGTTGTTACCAATGCTAGGGTGAATTAGAGTGATTGAGATACCTTCAGCCAAAAAAAAAAAAAAAAAAAAAAAAAGAAAGTTGAAAAAGAAAAAGAAAGATGAAAAAAAATGGTAGTTACCAAAAAAAAAAAAAAAAAAAAAAAAAAAAAAAAAAGAAGAAAAAATTGAGACCAGACCATTTGACCAAAAGGAATAAATTCAATAAAGTCGACCACTGGTACCCTTGTATATGCCAGTTGTGTTGACCTAGAGTTAGGTTATCGACCACTGGTACCCTTGTATATGCCAATGTGTTGATATTAGTCAGACTAGTATCTCAATCCATTAGGATAGGTTCATTTTGGCGGAGGCCTTCAGACAGATATGGGAAACGTCGTTCACTTAGTAAACATCAAAACCATCTATGTTTTTCTATATCCATCTTCTTGATCTAACCATGTGATTAGTTTTGACTCCGAATATGATGTCCATAGTGCAACTATCTGAGTAGAGCTCTGTCACTTTATATGAATTTTAGTATGCTTGAGTGCAAACTCGTGTACAGCAATTGGAATTTCGCATCAGGGTACTTCTTCCTGTAGTCAATAAGTATGCCAACCAAGGAGATTCTTTAGTGCCTTCCAAGGTTCTGCGTAGATAGCTAAGGTCTGGAGTACAGGTTTTGTGGGTATATCTCTGGTAAGCCCTCCCGAGACTATAACTCGGCCACTAGGGCCACCTAGGGGTTTAAAGGCTTATTGCATACGCTAAATGCAATCGACGATGCCTGCGACAGTGAGTTAGGATTTTATTTTGTAGTTTTGATTTGCTCGGGACTAGCAAATAATAAGTTTGGGGGTATTTGATAGACGCATTTATGTGTCTAATATATCTCAATTGTATATAGTGTTAGCACCCATTTTTGTACTTATTTGGTTATTTTATATTTGTAGGTGTTTTCAGAAGAATAAGGATTTGCGGCGAAATTGGCTGAAAATGCGGCGTTTGAACCTCCATTGATAGAGTGCCGGAAGCGCCCCAGAAGTGTACCGGAAGTACCCCAGAAATACCCCGGAGGAACCCCGAAAAAAGTGCGGAAAATGCCCAGAGGAAACTTGCTATATGGACCCTTGATTTTGGATAAGGGGTAACCTAATTACTAAGGGGTGACCCATTTCCAAGCAGCTGCTAAAGGGACACCAGGTCTGGTTAAGGGGACACCACATTCAAAGTTCAAATAATGGAATTTGGCGGGAAAACTAAGTTCACGTCTGATAATTCTCTGTTGGATTTCTGGGCAGTTTTGAGGGAGATTAAATCCCTGAAATCAATTGGGCTAGGCCTGTTAAGAATAAACAGATCGTATGCAAGTGATTTTATCGATCAACTTGGGCTGGAATGGCTGGGAGAAGCGATCAAAGTCCAAACAGAATACGTGTTCTCTGTGAAGTTTTCAAATATATTTTTAGAGATTCTGGGAGAGTTTTACGTTGAAGTAAAGTGTATCTAGTCTTGTTTAAGGATTAGGAGAAGTTTGGAGCGTAAGAAATTGCCAGAAGACGCGTACAAAGCAACAGAAAAGAGATTTCTCTCTCAACTGCACGTGAAGAAAAAAGGGAGATAAACTCGGATTTAATCGAGTTATTTGGACCCTATTGGTATATAAAGGCTGGTGGGAAGTGAGAGAAAGTTTTATCAAGAGTTGGGGTCGATTGGAGCCAGGAGGAGCGAAGGAGAGGAACAGCAATGTTACCTGCTGCTGCTGCTGCCATTAAAAAGCTTCAAGAACACGAAGAACAGACTCTCCAGGGCAGACTTATTTTTCAGCAGCTTCAACAGCATCTGCGAATGTCGCAGTTAGCTGCAGTTATATTCTATCGTTTCTATTGGACGTGTTTTGTGAGTCTCAGAACCACTATTTTATAACTTTTGACTCTTTTAATCACACTTTGAACTTTGAATTATATTTTGAGTGTGTGATTGATATGAATAGCTAAACCCCAATACTGGGATGATGGAGGAAGCCATATTTTACACATATAAAAATTATATTTAATTCTTTTATGACTTCTTGCATTTTTATTAAATGTTTTATGATTTTTTCTTAATTGATTGTCATTTCTTTTGATGGTTTATGCTTGGTCTTAGTACTTTTGATATGCCATGCTTTCGATTTACAGTTAATCTTCTAAAAATCTACCTTGGCAAGAATTAGAGTCCCTATTTTTATGTGAGCTATAATTGTTTTGGAAATAAATATTTTAATTATATGAATGATTATGGTGGAATCCTGAGTCCTAGTGTCTCTTGATCCTGTGACAATTTTGTATATATTTTTGCTTTAAAAATCTTTTCAAGTCCGAGCAACGAATCCGTATTTACCGCAAATTGAATTACTACAACAAAATGGCGCCGCCGACGCGGACTTGTATATAGATTTGTTTTTAGGTTTAATTTTTTTTTTTATTTATTTATTATTATTTGTTCCTTTTTACGTTTCTTTTTGTGTCTTTGATTTACAGGTTCGAAGTGGAATACTAAGGACTTGGGAACAAAAAGCTTAAAGTAAAAGCTAAAAGCTAAAAGAGAAGAAAAAAAGACATAATTTTTTTTAGGATTTTTTTATTTTATTTTTATTTATTATTTTTTTTTTGTATATAGCTTTTATATATTTTTTTTAGAATTTGTAAATAGGCTTTATTTTTCATAATTTTTGTAATTTTTGGACTTTTTATTTGGACTTTATTCTGGACTTTGGACATTATTTTTAAAAACCCTACGGAAGGGTTATAAATTAAAAAAAATTAAATACAAACTGTTTGCAGGGAAGGACGACGATTACTATATCGTCTCGGCCCCTCGGGTTCGCACACGGCATAGGAGTCGTGGCCCGAGTCGACAACAACGGTTCATCGCCCGTCTGGTACGGGAGGTAAGTCCAACCGAAACACCCGCGAATCTCCTGCAAGCGGGTTACTGTCTGCCTTAAGGTGATAATTGTTTGAGGACGAACCGGACTGTTTTTAATTTCCTAGTAAAGGGCAAGGCCTGGCCAAATCAAGATAAGGACTCGGATTTCATCACCGTTTCCTTCTTGCCCGCCTTAGGAAAACGAAACCAAACGCGAACCTAAGCCTAAAATTTTGAATAGAACGAGACCAATAGGGTAACGAGCTTAATAGGAAACTCGTTCGAAAAATATTGGTTGCTCTTTAAGCACATTTCAAAGTTCATGATGGTTTCTGTGAGTTGAATGCGTGACTGCGCCGCCTTGTGATAGCGGTGAGGCCTTGGGTATCAAAGCTCCACTGAGCTTCCCTCGCCTCGATTCAACTTACATTAGCTCGGATTGATTCCAGAGGGGTGTGCTCAAATTGTAACGAATTCCTTTTCGAAGGAATAGAAGCTGGTCTAGAAAACAATCTAAGTGGAGCCATCATGCTTTTTGTTTGCTAGAAATATTTAGGTTTGTTTTGGTGGAGTCGAGTCGGCCTTGTTTGTGATTGTGTAGAATTCCCCTGCAATTAAGAATGTCGAACTGGTATGATAGAAGCCAATACAATGAATATCGACCTGAATTTGAATATGGACATCATCAGTATTATGACCATAGTGAGAATAGTGGTTGGGGACGCCAACCTTTTCAAGGTTATGGTTCATACCATGGTGATCCCAATTACTATCCGCACGCGCATCAGTCATACGAGCAAGAAGATTATAGTACTAGTTCTTCGTCTCTAGAGGATACAATCAAACTATTGAAAAGTAGTCCTTATTATGATCCTTCAGTTCCTATTCCTTCTCTAGAAGAGACTCTTAGGAATTTAGCTGAGTCATCACGTCAGTTAGCTGAATCGACGTATAAATTAGATGAGGTGAATAACGTAGATATGGACGAAAGAACTGCAACAACAACTGAATCTGTAGAAGATATCCTCAATAGATTAACTCAAAACTTAGATCCTACACTAAGGGAGCTTTCTTTGGAAGAGACCCTTGAGAGGATAGCTGAGTCGACACGTAGACTTGAGTTAGAGACGAACGAAAGTATTGCTCGAAATAACTTGAATTGCCAATATAGTGTATCCAATAATACCCTTGAGAATGAAGATACTTTTTCACATAATCAAGATAACGAGGTTATAATTGGTAACACTACTTATTTAGATAAGGTTCAATCATCTTCGTACTATTATGATGATGAGGATAGTAGTGATGAAGAATCTGAAATATGTAGGCATAGTAATCAGGAATCTAGTAATCCAATTGAGCTTTATAATGATTATATTATTTCTAGTTCAAATCCAAATAATTATTATGATTATTCACCTATTCAAAAGGACGAGGATTTGATTAGGGATTCCACCGTTTTAGACGATGTAGTATGTCCTGTTTACGAATCCGATAAAGGTTTAGAGGAACCGGTTTATCTTGAGACTACTGTTTTCGAGTCGAACGATTTAGAAACTGTAATCGATGATGGTTTCGAGGAACGGTTTTACCCTGAGAATACTGTTTCAGAGTCGTACGATTTAGAAACAATAGTCTTAGATGAACTCGTAGAGATTAATGAGGATACACTGCAATATTACAACTTAGAAGAATCAATTGCCCATTTTCAGGAATCTGATGACCTAGAAATTAGGGAGATTGTGGCTAGTCTAACTAGAGACACTGAAAACTCTAAGTTTGGGGGTGATTATCACTTTCCTAGTGCTTTACCTTTAACTCTCAGAAAGTCCCCTCACATAGGACGTGATATCCATGCCTCAACCATCTTACAAGATTATCTTCATACTAGGTTTCCCGAACCTAATGATGTCATGAAAAAAGTTCAGTCGTTAGAAACCCATCCTCTGGTTGATGTGGTTTGCCCAGGCTATGATACCCAGATTGACTTTGTTTTCCCACCAAATAGTTTTCTTCCAATTGGGAACGTTAGATTTCAAATGTGTTTTTAAATTCTGAGACTAAGCCTAAGTACTTTAGGAAATTAGAATCGACACATTTGTTCAGAATGACCACTACTCTGACTGTGGTCAACTATGTAAGTCATACCTAATTGACTTAGAGGATCCTAAATTATTTAGGTTATTTTGTGATTCCAGGTTCTTATCTGAGTTTTTCCAGACTCTAGGACCTAATAATTTGAATCCTACCTATGAGGAAATGCATCCGAGGAAAATAGTCTATTTAGACCCCTTCATAGAACCTGAACCTGAACCGCAATTAGCGATAGTTATCCAGAAACTAGGTAAGGGCATGCTAGTCTTGTACATTTTCTTGGTTCACTGCAGTTTCCTTTTGTCAGCTCTTTTTGGTTTTAAAGACCCACAGTTATTCCGGCTATTGTTATACGGTTCGAGTTGACTAAACCTTTTCTATGTCTGGCTGAAGACTTTAAACTTAGCACTTCTTGGGAGGTAACCCAAACTCATGCAACCAGGTAATATCTTTCCTTAACTCTTTTTCTTCGAATGGTAATAGTTTCTCCTTGTTCATGTTTTTAATTTTATCTTTAGAACATTGAGGACAATGTTAGGTTTAAGTTTGGGGGTATGGGAGAAACTTTTTAGTTGCAATAAATAAACTCCAGAGCCTAGAAATTTATGCCTATTGAGGATTGCACTAACTAATCTAAGTGGATGGAAGCATTTTGATTGTAGGAGTTTGAGGAACCAATCTGATTAGATGGAAACATCTAAAGAGTCTATTCATAAAAGCACAGAGCTCAGGTGTTAGAAATAACATGATAGTTTCACCATATCTCGTTGAGTCCTTTTCACTTCTATTTTTATTTTATTTTGTTTTTAAACTATGTTTCTCTAAGTAATAGGTGGGGCCCACGATTCAAGTTGTTACCAATGCTAGGGTGAATTAGAGTGATTGAGATACCTTCAGCCAAAAAAAAAAAAAAAAAAAAAAAAAAAAGTGAAAAAGAAAAAAGAAAGATGAAAAAAAATGGTAGTTACCAAAAAGAAAAAAAAAAAAAAAAAAAAAAAAAAAAAAAGAAAGAAAAAAATTGAGACCAGACCATTTGACCAAAAGGAATGAATTCAATAAAGTCGACCACTGGTACCCTTGTATATGCCAGTTGTGTTGACCTAGAGTTAGGTTATCGACCACTGGTACCCTTGTATATGCCAGTGTGTTGATATTAGTCAGACTAGTATCTCAATCCATTAGGATAGGTTCATTTTGGCGGAGGCCTTCAGACAGATATGGGAAACGTCGTTCACTTAGTAAACATCAAAACCATCTATGTTTCCTATATCCATCTTCTTGATCTATCCATGTGATTAGTTTAGACTCCGAATATGATGTCCATAGTGCAACTATCTGAGTAGAGCTCTGTCACTTTATATGAATTTTAGTATGCTTGAGTGCAAACTCGTGTACAGCAATTGGAATTTCGCATCAGGGTACTTCTTCCTGTAGTCAATAAGTATGCCAACCAAGGAGATTCTTTAGTGCCTTCCAAGGTTCTGCGTAGATAGCTAAGGTCTGGAGTACATGTTTTGTGGGTATATCTCTGGTAAGCCCTCCCGAGACTATAACTCGGCCACTAGGGCCACCTAGGGGTTTAAAGGCTTATTGCATACGCTAAATGCAATCGACGATGCCTGCGACAGTGAGTTAGGATTTTATTTTGTAGTTTTGATTTGCTCGGGACTAGCAAATAATAAGTTTGGGGGTATTTGATAGACGCATTTATGTGTCTAATATATCTCAATTGTATATAGTGTTAGCACCCATTTTTGTACTTATTTGGTTATTTTATATATTTGTAGGTGTTTTCAGAAGAATAAGGATTTGCGGCGAAATTGGATGAAAATGCGGCGTTTGAACCTCCATTGATAGAGTGCCGGAAGCGCCCCAGAAGTGTACCGGAAGTACCCCAGAAATACCCCGGAGGAACCCCGAAAAAAGTGCGGAAAATGCCCCAGAGGAAACTTGCTATATGGACCCTTGATTTTGGATAAGGGGTAACCTAATTACTAAGGGGTGACCCATTTCCAAGCAGCTGCTAAAGGGACACCAGGTCTGGTTAAGGGGACACCACATTCAAAGTTCAAATAATGGAATTTGGCGGGAAAACTAAGTTCACGTCTGATAATTCTCTGTTGGATTTCTGGGCAGTTTTGAGGGAGATTAAATCCCTGAAATCAATTGGGCTAGGCCTGTTAAGAATAAACAGATCGTATGCAAGTGATTTTATCGATCAACTTGGGCTGGAATGGCTGGGAGAAGCGATCAAAGTCCAAACAGAATACGTGTTCTCTGTGAAGTTTTCAAATATATTTTTAGAGATTCTGGGAGAGTTTTACGTTGAAGTAAAGTGTATCTAGTCTTGTTTAAGGATTAGGAGAAGTTTGGAGCGTAAGAAATTGCCAGAAGACGCGTACAAAGCAACAGAAAAGAGATTTCTCTCTCAACTGCACGTGAAGAAAAAAGGGACATAAACTCGGATTTAATCGAGTTATTTGGACCCTATTGGTATATAAAGGCTTGTGGGAAGTGAGAGAAAGTTTTTATGAAGAGTTTGGGGTCGAGCCAGAGCCAGGAGGAGCGAAGAAGAAGGAAAAACAGCAATGTTCACCTGCTGCTGCTGCTGCCATTAAAAAGCTTCAAGAACACGAAGAACAGACTCTCCAGGGCAGACTTATTTTCAGCAGCTTCAACAGCATCAGCGAAGTGTCGCAGTTAGCTGCAGTTATATTCTATCGTTTCTATTGGACGTGTTTTGTGAGTCTCAGAACCACTATTTTATAACTTTTGACTCTTTTAATCACACTTTGAACTTTGAATTAATATTTTGAGTGTGTGATTGATATGAATAGCTAAACCCCAATACTGGGATGATGGAGGAAGCCATATTTTACACATATAAAAATTATATTTAATTCTTTTATGACTTCTTGCATTTTTATTAAATGTTTTATGATTTTTTCTTAATTGATTGTCATTTCTTTTGATGGTTTATGCTTGGTCTTAGTACTTTTGATATGCCATGCTTTCGATTTACAGTTAATCTTCTAAAAATCTACCTTGGCAAGAATTAGAGTCCCTATTTTTATGTGAGCTATAATTGTTTTGGAAATAAATATTTTAATTATATGAATGATTATGGTGGAATCCTGAGTCCTAGTGTCTCTTGATCCTGTGACAATTTTGTATATATTTTTGCTTTAAAAATCTTTTCAAGTCCGAGCAACGAATCCGTATTTACCGCAAATTGAATTACTACAACAAATCTTAGTTCCGTTAGTAGCTAAAAACATTTCCCAACCGAACCCTAACAGTTCGGTTAATTGCAAAAAACATTTCCCAACCGAACTTTAGTTCGGTTACGTCGCAAAAAATATTTCTTAACCGAACTATTTAATGGTCACACCAAATATAGAGTTCGATTTGATCGCAAGGAAAAATTTTAATTTTTTGTAACCGAACTTCTTACTGGTAACTAATCATTACTAATCATACTAATCACTAACCATTAAGTTCGTTTTTGGTCATAAATTTGGGTAACCAAACTTAATCGCAAAAAAATTTAAAATTTCTTGCAAAGAAAATTTTCAATTTTTTGTAATAGAACTTCTTAATGGTAACTAATCATACTAATCATACTAATCATTACTAATCATACTCATCATTAACTAATAACTAATTAATCATTAAACTAACACATTTAATTAAGAAGGGTAAGTTTGATATTAAGAAAAACATTTAGATAAGGGGTGACTTAGGATTACTTATAATGTCTTACCTAAAATAGAAACATGGTCCCCCACAAAAAAACCATGATACCCAAAAAAATGGTTCTTCAAAAATTCCAGTCAGTCCATACCACCACTGGCCCAACATTAGCTCATTCATGACCCATCACCAAGCAGTACACCAGCACACCACTCCAAACAATAACAAAGAAGGAATGATTAGATTGAGTATATATATATATATATATATATGATCATAGCTACAAGCCACAAGCAACCATTTATTTACTCCCTCTGTTACTTTTTAATAAGTCAGTTTCTATAAATAAATAATTCAAAAAAATAGGCCAGTTTCCTAATTGGGAAAGTCAAATGTTACTTTAATTTTCTGGGACCACTTTTCTTTTAACTTCTTTTGATGACAAGTGTTATGTGGGTCATTTCACTTATTTCTTTGACTGACAAGTGTCATGGGGACCATTTCACTTCACTTCTTTTATTGACAAGTGTATAGAGGACCACTTTCAATAATTAGTTCTCTTAATTTCCTTAATTTTCTCAAAAAAAAAAACTGACCTATTAAAAAGTAACGGAGGGAGTACTTTTTTTTTATGACTTAGCAGATATTGTATACCCTTAAAGAAAAACTCTTCATAAAGTTCTGCATCTGCAACTGTTCCAGCTTTAAGATGAATATAACGGCAGCGAGTACCGACTTTAGCTTATATCTTATCATGCAACGAGCAAAGGCGCACATAGAAAGGAATAAACAACTAGTACTTGTTCTTTTACAAGGTTGAAATGATTTAGCACTAAAGTAAATAGAATTCATTAAGCACAACTACGGTAAATGTAGACATTTGGCTCTAACAAGTCAAAGAGGCGTCAATTCACATTCTCCACAACTCATTCTAGAGTCTCTAAAGGTACAGTAGCATAAAATGGAAGATAATCTAGATAACCCTGTCATGAACTCACCTGCCTCAAGTTACAACTAGTCCTATCATGTCAGAATCAACACGTGATGTCATAACCTCTACATCAGCTCATTCACGACACACCACCAACAATACACCACACCCCCTGTCCAGACTTTTGAACACATGGCACCTCAAAAAATATCATATCAGCTCTATAATAATTACATTAACCCATTAGCAACGAATAACAACAAAACTTCAAGAAGTAAAAAAGAAAGAACAAAAGAAATGAGTTTAATGGCATCTGAATAAGAGAATGCAGACAGGGATTGCAAAATCAAGCACACACACATACTCACGCTAATCTTACTTGAAACTCTTTTCAGCTGATAGGAGGAAAGCAATTGTTAACGAAGCTATATGACATAACCCATCAAAAGGGAAAAAAAAAAACACAAAGCTATATGACATAGAAACGCAAAGCTCTAAAAGCATAAATGATATGTGAAAGTCATGTGAACTTAAGATATTCCCAAAACGACGTCTATAATTGTCATCAACTCGCATACAAACAAATGTCTGCACCACAAATGTCTTTATGAAAAAATTCAAAGAGAAGGAAAATCAATCATCAGTTACCAAACCAAATTCCACATGGATTACCCAAACTACATAGTATTGACGTCCATTATAATTTCAAGTGTATACTGATAGCACTAAATTTGAGTTAAGGGTAACATTTTAAGTTTGCCCAATGGCATAATAGTACTAAACTTGGATCATTTTGGTGGCTTAAAAGAAAAGAAACTAAGCAAAGTAGCCTGAAAGCTTTTAGCAAAGTACAATATAATGTCATAATCTCATGGGCATTTTGTCAAACAGTTTTCATCCTCAAATTTTGATTTTGAAATTATGTACCATGGTTAAAGACTAGATTACAAAAAGGAAACACCGGTTCCGAGGAATCAAAATTTAATTTCAGTGTAGCAAGACTAATGTCGAATCTATGAATAACATTTAGTGGAGATTAAAATCCAAACGAACCCAAATTCTTAATCCGTGAGTTAACAAGCTCACAAAATAAAGGTGATGAGAATAAATTAGTGGAACAAAGTGAAGAACATGAGACAAATGAAAAGCTTACACATGTGATCGAAATCGGTGAAGCTTTCTACTTTTCCAATGGAGAAGCGAAGCATTTTTCAGCAGTGGAAGACAACGAGAGCAAAGGGAAGGAACAAGATTTTTGGTTCCATGATGATTACAAAGTTAAGAATTTTTATATTTATTTAAGGGCTGATTCGACATTTTATAAATTAAATAGAGGTTTGCTCCCAAGATAGCACCTGATTGGTGCTAGTTGATTTCCTCCATATCGATAGAGATTTGCCTCAATCTTGGTAGAGGAAGTGAGAAAAACAAACATTAATAAAAGTTGGGTCCACCACGACATAAAGGCAGGTAGAAATTAGTCCTCTAGATAGAAGAAAAACAAACATGTTGTAATTAAAGACTGGTGGTAGATTTGGATTGGAATATCGGAAAGCATCTTTCTTTCTAAATCAGCTAGTATTTTGTTGCCATTACTACGGTACGGGCTATTTCACACCGTTATATTATGGGGTGTTTTGCTATCCTCTGGCTTGTATATCCCAAGTCACACAGTTGTATGTTTTTTTAATGAAAATTTATGTATTCAATTTCTAGAAGGCGTAGTTAACGGTAGTGGTGATAACGGTGGAATTTGTTGGTATTAAATTGATTTCATCATCCATCCCAAAAAAAAGTGATATTTTCGATATTCCAATCCAAATCTACCACCAGTCTAGCTGATTTAGAAGGTATCATTTTTTCTGAAACGGGATCAAAATATCACTTTCTCTAAAATGGAGTGAAAGTATCACTTTTTCTAAAACGGAGCTAACGTATCTATCAAACGGCACAATCTATTTCATACGATTATAGAGTGAGATCGCTATTTCACAATATAACTTTTCTTGTTTTATTTGTTGGATTCCCGATCTTTCAGGTTGTTCTAAACAGATCATGATATTGAACTCCAATAAAAGGAATGGTTAGCCCTAGAATGGTGAGCCTTCGGGTGATGATGGCCCTAATTGAATGTCATGTTATTCGGTAAAAACACTTGGAGGACTTTTTTTAGGAATCTAACACCACACCACAGTTTGTTAAGTATTTTGGCAATATTTTTTGTGCGAATAATTTTTTATAATTTTCCTTCATGCATAAAAATAAGCCCACCACAGTGATGAATTCTTCTGAAGCGTTCATTTTATGTATGACCATTTGAAAACTACACTTTTTACTCCCTTCAAATTCAGCAAGAAATCAAGTCTGATTGATGAGCATATAACCACTTTCAAAAATACCTGTAAGATCTTAAGATGAAAGTATCTGCTGCATTCTGCGCCAACATGCACTGTCACTTCATTTAATAGCCAATTTTAACTTATATTTAACACACAATAATGCAAATGCTCTACGAATTCTTCAAACATTTCATTCATACCAACCAAAAGTATCAAGGATTTTGATGAACAAAGAACAATTAAGATGGGATCTTACAAATGGGATTCTAATTAAAAATTATAGGACATTATTTGGACACGATCTGACCAATGACCGAAGGTCCAGTACGAAACCCACAATGATAGATCCATGTCAACAGAGTCCTTGAAATAGTGTTAGCTTACAGTGTCCGGCAAGCGATAATCCATTTGCCACTGCGAAAAAAACCTACAAAATAGAATGATACTCCGCGTTAGGCTTTGATGATTATAATTGAAAATTAATACTGAAATAATAGACAGAGAGAGTGCCTTTACATCTCAATTTAGATAAATTGAAGACATCATCTTCATTCTTTCATGGGGTTTTTGAGTTTTCCTCCCTAAATAAATTAGTGACTGAGCTTTCCTCCTAATTTATTAATAGTAGTAACTTTGTCCCCTAATCTAATTTTTTGGACAAAAAAACCTTCCTTATCATATCTGAGAATTCCATCGTCAAGATTAATATATCCATTTTTTCTTCCGTTCTTCTCTAGCCACAACAATCATACATCAAACGCATGATCATCTTATTGTCACACGGAAATAGCCTAAGCTTAGATGACGATAGAGATCGGAAACCATCAAACGAAGGCATGGGGATTAAAAGACATTTAAATTTTAATACTAAGAAGTTCGATGTCAATTGTTAACTTTTTTTTTTTTTTTGATGTTGGACGAATTTAGTTTGGCATTAAATCCCTAAATGTGATATGTGATTCGTTGATAAGTGCTATTGCTACTACTAGGGCTGCACAAACCCGACTCAACCCACCGACCCAACCCACACCGGCCTGAAATTACCCACACCCGACCCAACCCACCTAGGAGCGGGTCGACTATGGGTCACAACATCAAAACCCATAGTATTGTGGGTCGACTATGGGTCAAAGCTTCCCTCACCCGACCCAACCCACCCACCCACCTAAATATTTCTTAGTTAATATTAACCCTTAGATTACCTATTCTAGATGAATCACAGCCGTTGAAGTAGTGATATATAATGCCTAAACCTAAATCGCTAACTTCACTTCAGTCTTCACTTCTTCAATCACTTCCTTGAATAATCTTTTATCTTTTGAGCTTCGAACAATTGAACTCATTTCTTGTAATTTGTATGCACTTTGCACCAACTTCTTACTTCTTTGGATTATAATTATCATTTGTTTACACTTGACCTGGGGTCAGTTCTTTAATTGTCATCTGTAAGAGTCTTAGATAAGTCTGTAGCTTTTTTTTTTGATGCAATGTAACTGTAATGTGTATTTTATGGTGGGTAACCCACCACCCACCCGACCCAACCCATTGTAATGTGGGTCGGGTGAAAACCGACCCATTGTTATGTTGGGTTGGTTGTGGGTGACAACTTCTGCTACCCACCATCAGTGGGTTGGGTGGTGGGTGAGGTCAAACCCGACCCAAACCGACCCATGTGCAGCCCTAGCTACTACATCCTGACCTTAGTACTGTAGCCTATAACTTAAGGCAAAGAAAGATAAGAAAAATTCAACTCGTAGCTACATCATCATACAAACCAAATGTACATCCTAATTAATAGCCAAGACCCTAGTTATAAAATGGGAAAATGGATTATTTGTCCAAATATTTTTAAATCAGGGTTCAAATGAACGAGTAAAAAATAGTTTGGGTGAAATGGCCAAAACAAAAAAATAGTAAGGATGAAACTGGTTACATTCCGGCTTAAATTTAAAAAATAGCAAGGATGAAACTGGATACATCCTGTGTAAATTAAAAATAAGAAAAAATATTTGAAAATGGGCACGATGAAACTGGTTACATCCTGCCTATTTTTACATTTTTGTCCATTTAAACAGTATCAAAATCTAACTGTCCATTTCATCCAGGAATTGTTGATTTTGGTCTTTTTAACCAATTTTGTGTTGTAAAATCATCCAAAGGTTCCTATTCCAAGAGATAAATCCAATTTGACCATTTAATTCAATGTTGCATTTACACATTCGATCAACGCATCAAATATGATAAATCGATAAAACACCATGCCTAGCTAAACTGAGAGGTTGTTATCCAAACAACAAATCTCATCTCTTGTACATGTTTTCTTAATAATATATCATGGGGTTCCCAGAAAAATTTGAGAGAGGGTTGTATCCTTCAGAATAAAATGAAGACAATTAATTAAAAGCAATATACAAAGTAAGAATTACAAAAATGTAAATTATACTTGTAAAATGGAAATTCCAGTTTACGAATTACTATTCAAAAATGAGATTAACAATAACAAAAACAAGTCCATAAAGTTAAGTTACACATAAGAAAAACTACTAATTTGAAAACATAAAGAAGAAATCACAAAAACCTTGTTTGTATTTCCCGGGAGATGTTGGCTGATGAAACGATAGCTGGGACATATATGCTTTGTCATCCAAATGAGTCAGATCTTTGGCTCATCTACTTACATCTTAGAATATTGTTTTGGTCAGAAAAAGAAAGAGTCACGACTTTTCCTCTCTCCCCTCTCTCATCTCTGATGAGATCTAATCCATTTTGGACTGGATCTGATCAGATTTCTTCGCTATTTCTTGTTTCTAGGTTAGTTAGTAGTTATAGTTTAATTTTTATTACGTTTTCTTCTTATCTACATCATTATGGTGGTTTTATCTACTCTTTTGAGGTTTATCTTCGCTTTAATGACGGTTCTTGGTTATTGGGTTCGGTTTCAAGATCGATATTGATGCTCTCCAACGACGAAATCTTCATCCTCATCGGTGATTTCTTTGACGACGGAAACTCCATCACTAGTTTCAAGAGATTTGAGCAAATCATTCCTATTTTGGGAGCATATCTTTCTAAAGAAGAAAAACAAACTACATGGTTGGATTTTGATTCCGCGAAAAACCATTCTTCCTCCGATTCAATCGGATCTTGTTCATACTTGTATTTGTCTTTTTCCGGTAATCCTTCTCTTTCTCATGTCGGATTTCTCGGTATTGTACATATATTGATAATATTGAAAACTAAAGTACATAAAAGAATATTGCATAAGGTTCTTGAGAAAAACAATGCATTAGTTATTTGAAAAGTAAAGTACATAAAAGAATATCGGATAAGGTTTTTGAGAAAAAAAATGCATTAGTTAAGTAGATATTACTGGGAGTAAGTTTGATGAATTTCTGTCGCCTGTAAAAAAAATAAAAGGAGACTCAAGTTCAACAAAACTACAAACGAATCAAAAAATAAGAGGAGAAGGAGAATGGGAAGGGAAGGGGGTAAGGGGCAAGGGGCAACTCACCTTGTTTTTGTCTTCTTTGTATAGGATATCTTAAATCTTGACTATTCACCTTCAGATAAAAAAGATTAGTTTGTGGAATCCAAATACATGAGGATTAGATGGATAAAATAAAAGTTAATTTTGAAGAAAATGATGGAATCCATTATTTTCCAATTCTGATTTCAAAGGTTCGATAAGAAATGTTAGTGATGCAGAAAATAATCGTGGGTGGTTATTAAACAATCCAACAATGGAATTTTAATTTTAAATATCGGGGAAGCTGTAACAACTAAAAAATGAATGAGAAAACCATTCGATTCACCTTCTTCCATCAATAATCAAAAGGGTTTCCAAAAGTGAATGGGAAAATCAACACAAAGAACTGACATTGAATGTTATTTGATTACAGAAAACTCAACAGCATCACCATTAAAATTCCCCATTCCAATTGTGGATGAGTTGTTGGATGAATTGAAGGGTGCAATTATCTTCACTAAGATTGATCTTAGAACTGGTTATCATCAGATTAGAGTGCATGATTTAGACATATTCAAGACAACTTTTAGAACTCATCAAGGGCATTATGAGTTCAAAGTCATGCCATTTGGCTTGACAAATGCACCTGCTACCTTCCAGGCATTAATGAATGACATTTTTCAGCCTTACTTGAGGAAATTTGTTCTTGTTTTCTTTGATGACATCCTTGTTTACAACCCAAGTATGGAGGAACATTTGGAGCATTTGGAGATTGTTTTTCCCTTCCTTAGACAACATCAAATTTTTGCTAAGTTGTCCAAGTGCTGCTTTGGCCAACCTTCCCTGGAGTATCTTGGTCACATCATTTCAGCTAATGGTGTGTGTGCTGACCCATCTAAGATTGACTGTATGCAGAATTGGCCAATTCCCAAGACCATCAAGGAATTGAGAGGGTTTTGGGACTTACTGGTTACTATAGGAAATTTGTTCAAGGGTATGGCTTGATTAGTAAACCATTAACAACTCTTCTCAAGAAGAATTCTTTCTTGTGGAGTCCAGCTGCAACCACTGTATTTGAAAAGCTCAAACAAGCAATGACCACTACTCCCATTTTGGCTTTGCCAGACTTCACTAAGCCTTTTGTTGTGGAAAGTGATGCAAGTGACACGTGTTTAGGGGCAGTACTACTCCAAGAAGGCAGACCAATTGCTTTTTCCAGCAAACCTCTGGGTCCAAGAGCTCAAGCACTTTTTACTTATGAGAAAGAATTTCTTGCCATTGTCATGGTTGTTCAAACATGGAGACAGTACTTACAAGATACAAAATTCATCATCAAAACATATCACCAGAGCTTGAAGTATTTTCTTGAGCAAAAGATAACTACTCCCTTACAACAAAGAACGCTCTTAGGTTTTGATTATAGTATTGAATACAAAAAGGGAGCTGAAAATGTTGTAGATGATGCTCTATCAAGAAGGCCCGCTGAGCCTGCTACTTACCATTCTTTGGTTCTCTCTACACCAGCATGGGTTCAAGAGGTTACCAACAACTATACCAATGATGATAAGGCACAACAACTCATTTCCCACCTCCTCCTCAATCCTAATGGTGTTCCACATTTTACTTATAAAGATGGTGTTCTGAGATATAAGGATAAGCTCTACATTGGCATGGGAAGCAACATCAGAAACAACCTTCTTACTTCACTTCATGCATCTGCAGTTGGGGTCCACTCAGGTATTCAAGCAACTTCTGTTAGAGCTAGAAGCCATTTCTATTGGAGAGGCATGCATAGAGATGTTGTGCTTTTTGTTTCTCAATGTGAAGTCTGTCAGAGAAACAAAAGTGACATTACTAATTCTGCTGGATGCTTCACCCTCTTCCTATTCCTGACCAAGCATGGCAGCATATAACTATGGACTTCATAGAGCGCCTCCCTATCAACAACAAGAAAAGTGTCATCATGGTGGTTGTAGATAGGTTAACTAAATATGCACATTTTGTAGCTTTTCAACATCCATACACAACTGCCACTGTGGCAAAAGCTTTTCTAACTCAAGTATTTAAGTTACATGGGCTGCCTTCATCCATTGTGTCTGAAAGGGACAAGGTCTTCACTAGCCATTTTTGGAAAGACTTATTCAAGGCACTAGGGACAAGCCTTAACCTCAGCAAAACTTATCACCTCAGACAGATGGCCAAACTGAGAGGGTGAATGCTTGCTTAGAAAATTACTTAAGGTGCCTCACAGGTCACAAGCCTAGCAAATGGAGTGAGTGGCTGGCTCTAGCTGAATGGTGGTACAATACCAGCTTTCATACCAACTTGAAGATTTCCCCATTCCAAGCACTTTATGGGTATGTACCTCCTCATTTGACTTTTCCCTCTCAGATCACTACTTCAGTAGAAGCAGTTGAAGATTACCTTAAAGAGAGAGTAGCTTGTCTTGATATCCTCAAAGAATCTCTTCATAAGACTCAGGAGAGAATGAAGATGTATGCTGACAATTCCAGAAAAGATAGATCCTTTGCAGTGGGAGATATGGTATATTTAAAGCTCCAGCCTTACAGGCAAGCCTCTCTTGCCTTGCACAAGAACTTTAAACTTTCCTCAAAGTTCTATGGACCATTTCAGGTGTTGCAGAAAATTGGACCAGTGGCTTACAAATTGGAGCTTCCTTCTCATGCGCGCATTCACCCTGTATTCCATGTATCTCATCTTAAGCAACATATTGGACTCAAGCACACTCCATCCACCACTCTGCCAATTGTGGATCACGAAGGTGAAATTATAATGGTTCCTCAACAAGTCTTCCGCAGCCGCACCATATTAAGGGGAAATTTTTTGCGAGTTATTACTCGCGAAAATTTATTGTGCCTTATCATCATTGGTATAGCTGTTGGTAACCTCTTGAACCCATGTTGGTGTAGAGAGAACCAAAGAATGACAAGTAGCAGGCTCGGCAGGCCTTCTTGATAGAGCATCAACTACAACATTTTCAGCTCCCTTTTTGTATTCAATACTATAATCAAAACCTAAGAGCTTGATCAACCATCTTTGCTGTAAGGGAGTAGTTATCTTTTGCTCAATAAAATACTTCAAGCTCTGGTGATCTGTTTTGATGATGAATTTGGTCTTGTAAGTACTGTCTCCATCTTTGCACAACCATGACAATGGCAAGAAATTCTTTCTCATAAGTAGAAAGTGCTTGAGCTCTTGGACCCAAAGGTTTTCTGAAAAAAGAAATTGGTATGCCTTCTTGGAGTAGTACTGCCCCTAAACATGTGTCACTTGCATCACTTTCCACAATAAAAGGCTTAGTGAAGTCTGGCAAAGCCAAAATGCGAGTAGTGGTCATTGCTTGTTTGAGCTTTTCAAATGCAGTGGTTGCAGCTGGATTCCACAGGAAAGAATTCTTCTTGAGAAGAGTTGTTAATGGTTTACTAATCAAGCCATACCCTTGAAAAAATTTCCTATAGTAACCAGTAAGTCCCAAAAATCGTCTCAATTCCTTGATGGTCTTGGAAATTGGCCAATTCTGCATACAGTCAATCTTAGATGGGTCTGTACACACACCATTAGCTGAAATGATGTGACCAAGATACTCCAGGGAAGGTTTTCCAAAGCAGCACTTGGACAACTTAGCAAAAAGTTGATGTTGTCCAAGGAGGGAAAAAACAATCTTCAAATGCTCCAAATGTTCCTCCATACTTGGGCTGTAAACGAGGATGTCATCAAAGAAAACAAGAACAAATTTCTTCAAGTAAGCCTGAAAAATGTCATTCATTAATGCCTGGAAGGTAGCAGGTGCATTTTTCAAGCCAAATGGCATGACTTTGAACTCATAATGCCCTTGATGAGTTCTAAAAGCTGTCTTGAATATGTCTAAATCATGCACTCTAATCTGATGATAGCCAGCTCTAAGATCAATCTTAGTGAAGATAATTGCACCCTTCAATTCATCCAATAACTCATCCACAATTGGAATGGGGAATTTATCTTTAATGGTGATGCTGTTGAATTTTCTGTAATCAGCACAGAACCTCCAAGAGTTATCTTTCTTTTTGACCAATAGAATTGGGGAAGCAAAAGGACTGTGGCTAGGTTGAATTATGCCAGACTGAAGCATTTCTTTCACAAGTTTCTCAACTGTAGCTTTTTGAATATATGGGAATTTATAAGCTCTTTAATTAACCGGTGTTGAAAGTGGTTGCAATGGGATTTTTGATCCAAACTTCTTTGAGGTGGGAGTTTGGTGGGTTCCTGAAATATGTCATAGAACTCTTGTAATAATGGTGAAATAGCTGCAGGAGGGGTAGGAGGAGTAGTAGTGGTAGAGATAGAGAATAAGTGACCTATAACTCCATGAGTAGTTTTGGAAATGAACTTTTTTTTACAGCTAAGCCACTCATCATGAGAACAGAAGTGTTGGGTGAAGTACCCTGTAATGCAATCTTCTTGTTATGGTGCTTGAAAGAAATACTCAACTTAGAGAAGTTAAATAGTACATCACCCAATTTCCTGAGCCAGTCAGCTCCAAGCACAATATCACAGCCCCCTAGAGGCAAGATTCTCAGATCTTCAGTAAATTTATGGGTCTGCATACTCCATTGCAGCTGTGGGCATACACCAATACTCACAGTCTTATCACCATTTGCTACAGTCACCATCATAGGAGCAGTTTGACTGATAGTGCAATGAATTTTAGCATCTAAAGTACTGTCTATAAAGCTAGTTGTGCTACCTGAATCAACTAAAATGGACACCTTATGTTTGTGGAGAATGCCAGGAATCCTGATTGTGTCCCCTGTAACAGTGCCTGTTAGAGCATGTAAGGAAATCTCCATGTCAGATTGGACTGGTGATTCCACAGCCTCTTCAAATACATCATCCTCTTCCTCAGTCTCTTGGGAATCAGAAGGCTCCATTTGTAGCATGAATATCTTTTGTTTCCCTTTGCACAAGTGGCCTGGCTTATAAACCACATCACAATTATAGCAAAGTCCTAAATCTCTTCTCCTTTGCATCTCATCAGGAGTTAGTCTTTTAATTGTGGAACTTGTAGTGGTAGGTTTATTCCGAGGGTTGAAAAAGGATTTGGGTGTTTGAGGTGTGGACTTTGGTGAAGTTAAAATGGGTTTAGGTGGGAAGGAGGGTGATGAATATTGTCTATTAGAAGAATATGAGGTATTGAAAGATCTATTGAATTGTCTAGGAGTGGTATTTGCAAGGTTGACTTTCTGCTCTTGTAGTCTATCCAGTGAAAAAGCCTCAGTAAGTGTTTCAGGCTGAAACATGGACACAGACTTACCAATTTCTTCTTTAAGACCACTCAAAAAACTCATAACAAAATAATCCTCAGTAAGAGTAGAATTCATATTCAATATTAATGCTTTTAAAGACTCAAATGCTTCATAATAATCATCCACAATAGAGAGTTGAACTAATTGATTGAAGCTACCCACAAAATTTTCTTCAATTGGATTTTCAAATCTTGCAATTAAATGAGTAGCTAAATTTGGCCAAGAAATACGAGGTCGATTGACCTGAAAATTTAAAAACCACTTTTCAGCTTTACCTTCCAAGTAAATTGCAGCAATATTTACCTTCATATGGTCCTCAATTCCATTCAGTTTGAAGTATCTTTCGCTTTTTTGAATCCATCCCCTCGGGTTATCGCCATCAAATCGTGGAAAATCGAGTTTAGGAACTCGATAGGGAGGAGTAGTATAAAATGGAGGTGGAACGGAGTGAGTCTCATTAGCTTCTGAATGAGATCCAGCTTCTCTTTCAGGAGTGTGTTGAGGCTTTTCTAAGAACTTGAGTAAGGTTTCGAATTGTTTGGACAGTTTATCAACCGCACCACGAACATCAGACATCTCTGTAGTAAGTTTATCATAAGATCCTTTGAGTTTTTGAACATCTGATTCAACCTCCTTCAAAGTCATGGTGAAAAAAAATGTTGGGTTCGATTTGAGTGAATTAAAACGGCTCTGATGCCAAATGTTGTATAGTTACAACAATTTGTCAATCAGATAAGATAAATTTGGATAAATTGGTGATAATTCACCTCATGAATCAAGACTCAGGCCAAATATGTTCTCAAGAAGCGCAGCCAAAGAAGTATAACTTCATTCAATTTTCAGATGGATAAGGAAGGTATTCTCACAGGGATTTAAATACCAATCAGCAACCCTAGCTAAGACTCAATGGATGCAACACACGTGTCGACATCCGATACCTCTAACCAACAAGGATTTAAGCACATAACAAAATTACTAACAGCAGACCCTAGAGTAACTACTTAACTACTGAGCAGTAAGACTGTAACTGTCACACTGTGACATTTAGAGTAATAACTCGCGAAAATTACCTCATGGTTTCCATTAGTTTGTTTCTGAAACCAATCAATACTCAATGCCTACATGAAAAACGTAAGTTAAAATCTAGGATTACAAAATTCAAGAATGCAAATTTAGGAAACGAAACGATTCAGACAAAAATCCATAGTTACCATACCTCAGATGCCAGGGTTTAAGAGAAACTTTCGTGTTGTGTTGAAGAGGGAAATGAAAGGACGAATAACTTATAAGATTTGTCTGACGTAACGGAAGAGAGAAAGTTAAAGAAAGAACTGCAATGAATGACAAAGGTGCAGAGGAATTCAATGCTACAGACGCGTGCTCTAAATGATGCGCAGTCGTTGGATATGTGAATCTAAGATCATACTGTGAAGGGAGGGAAGACCGTAACCATCAGTTAGAAAAATGGATATATCCAAGTCGTTGCGTGACACACCAAACAGTACTGTTTTATAAGCATTGATTTCTACGTCACTGCTTGTGCATACCCTGCAAAACCTTTTTCGTATCGTAGTGAAGAAAGAAACAAATACATCAACCTTTTTCTTTCAATCTGCTGATCAAAATCACATGGTTCCACCGCCGGCCGACCGGGTAACTGAATTATGTCCTACATCGTGTCTTCCGGTGCCTAAAAAATTAAGTCTCAAATCGGGTTGCTTTTTTATGGGGTCCAATATACCCACCCATTACCCGAAACCAAAGGGTTTTTAGTCCTCTACTATCAAGTCCGTCTCTCATCTCATCTCATCTCATCTCATCTCATCTTCTACTTCGACCTCTGGAGAGATTTTGAGCCGGAGATTCTAAATCCACTGTGGAATCAAAAACACACACACGCCCCCTCTTCCCGCAAGTGTAAATTTGACAGAACCGAATGGTCTGTAAGATATATCTAAGGTATTTATCTATTCCTAACCTGTATTTTTAATTGAATTTCAGAGATGTTAGGGAATAAAGCTCCTACCTACTAATATCTTGTTTGTTCTCTACAAATGCAGCGTTTAAATTTGCAAATAAAGACCGACTAAAAGGGACAAGTTAGTATGGCTTCTCTATGTTCCAGAGGACTTCGTACTCATTCATCTCTCCTTTGCCCATCTTCTCTCTTCACCACAAGAAATGGTGTTTTCTTTTGCACAATGCAAAACACGCAAACTGAAAAAACCAAGACAAGAATTGGCAACACTAAAACAACACAGATTAAGGCATCTACTAGTACTACGCAAGTCAGAGAGAATGAGAAAATGTTGAATGATTACGAAGCAGTTATAGGTATAGAGACACATGTCCAGCTTTCAACTCTAACTAAAGCCTTCTGTAGCTGCCCTTACAACTATGGGTCTCAACCAAACACTACTGTTTGTCCAATTTGTATGGGTCTACCTGGTGCGTTGCCCATATTCAATTCAAAGGTTATTGAGTGTGCAGTGAAACTAGGACTTGCGCTTAATTGCAAACTGGCAATGACTTCAAAGTTTGATAGGAAACAATATTTTTATCCTGATCTTCCTAAAGGTTACCAGATTTCACAGTTTGATATTCCGATTGCAAGTGATGGTTATGTCGATTTGGATCTTCCTCTTGAGTTTGGTGGTGGGCATAGGAAGTTTGGAATAACCAGGGTTCACATGGAAGAAGATGCTGGGAAGTTAATGCACTCTGGAACTGGGACGTACTCACAGGTAATCCATTTTGTTTTCTTTAGTATTCTCAGCTTTTACCGACTTCTAGTTTGTCAAGTAGTTCCGTGTAGTTTTTTAGGCTTGTTGATATCATTTTGGTTCTTTGTTCAGGTGGACTTGAATAGAGCAGGGGTACCGTTGCTTGAGATTGTTTCAGAGCCTGATATGAGAACTGGGATCGAGGCTGCTGAGTATGCGGCTGAGATACAAAGGTTGGTCCGCTATTTGGGAGTGGGTAATGGCAATATGCAGGAAGGTTCCCTGCGGTGTGATGTGAATGTATCAGTCCGGCCTACAGGGCAGACGGAGTATGGAACGAAGGTAGCCAAACTCTATATGCTTAATATCCATAGTTCCTGAAATACAATTCTTGAGCCTGAGTATTGATTTGACAACCAATTACAGTTTCTAAATATTTCAGTCACTCTTTTTGTATTGCTAGGTCGAAATAAAGAACATGAACTCATTTTCAGCCATGCACAAGGCAATCGATTTCGAGATTTCCAGGCAGGTTCTTCTCCACAATCAAGGCCAGGCTGATCAAATTGTACAGGAAACTCGACTTTGGGAAGAGGGTGCTCAGGTTCTCCGTCTCAACTGTCATCATTTCATAATGGTTACAATATTCTATGACTGACCTTGTGTCGACTGTTTAGAAAACGGCAACAATGAGGAAAAAAGAGGGACTTGCTGACTATCGATATTTCCCCGAACCAGACCTTCCAGAAGTGGTTCTCACGGAGGACTATGTCGAGAGTATTCGTGCTTCTTTGCCTGAACTTCCAGAAATGAAGAACCGGAGATTTGAGAATATGGGCCTCAGCGTGCAGGATGTTTTGTTACTTTCCAACGACACAAATGTTAGTCCTAATGCCCTATTCATTTTGTACTTTTTCATCATTAGTGTTATACAAAAATTTATTCCAAGATTTGACAAGTTTCAAAATTTCACTTAATTAATGTTTCAGGTCTGCAATTTTTTCGAGTCTGCTGTTGACAAAGGTGCTGATGTGAAAATGGCGGCCAATTGGATCATGGGTGATATTGCTGCTTACTTGAAGAATGAAAAACTATCTATAACAGAAATTAAACTTACACCACAGGAGCTGGCTGAACTAATATCCTCCATCAAAGGTGGAATTATCAGCGGAAAGATTGGGAAAGATGTGATTATTCTCTCTCTCTCTCTCTCTCTCTATATATATATATATATATATATATATATATATTTGAATTGACTTTAATCATCTAATATAAATCTGTAGATACTATTTGAGCATATAGCCAAAGGTGGAACTGTCAAAGCTGTTATTGAAGAAAAGGATTTGGTTCAGGCAAGTTAACTACCAACTCTATCGTAATAAATTTTGCCGCATATTACTAGTGCAGAACTATGGTTTACTAGTATATGTGTAGGTTGGTTTCATTGAACAAAATCCTCCTAGAGAAATTAAATGCAAAAAGCTGATGAGGTGAGTCTAGTGTCAAAAACCAATTATATTACCTTGAAACATCATGATTCTACTTCATGTGTTCTCACCTAAACTCCTCTATTGGGAGTCGTTAATTCATTGATACCCTTGTCTTAGGAGATGCATAAGTTTTCTGAAACACATCAGCTGGCAGGGATAACTGTCTTTTGATTTACTTTGTCTGAACGAGGAAAGTTACCATCACTCAGAAGGAAGCCGGGAAGTTAAAAAGTAAAGGGCCCAGATTCAGTTTCTTCAAATCATCGACTCAATGACAAAATGTTAATAGCAGAATGAATGCGCGAAGATTCTGAAATTTTTCGATCACTATGATTTACCTTTATCTATAGGTGGATAAAGAACAGAACACTCCAGCTAAACTGTATCACGTGTTATAGTAATCTTATTTTTGATTAGAGTAGAAAACCAGAGATTGATAGACGCAGTTTCCATTCAAGCCTGAAATGTAGATGTTAATTGTTACTCAGAATGTTATTTGGAATAAAAAAGTTGTGCAGACACTGTAGCTCCTTAGAGCAATTAACAGGTTCACACTAATTCGAGTCCTCACCAATCACGGCATGAGTCACTTGGATTTATGTGACAATCAGATGAACAGAACATATAACCATGATTGGTTGTTCTTGTTGGCCCATACAACAAGTGGGTGAACACAATTACACCTAGTTAAAGCAGTTAAATTAGTTCGTTTTCTTATCTTTTCTGTCTTTTTCCATTGACCAGGTCATGCCTATTATTAGAAGAGTAAAACCAATCCTGCGTCACAAAAAAATCAGCTAAATTTGCTGTTTTTTAGTTGCATCCATTTTTACAATTGAACATTATCAACAACATAGCAACCTAAAACCCATATTTGGATTATGAAAAAAGTTCATGAGAAAAGAAGGTTATCCTCTTCATCCTCTTTGATCTTGGTGGTGCTGGTGGCGGCGGTGCCAGCCGATGGTAATTGCTTTGCAAGAATACCAACCGGCACGCAGTGAAACGAAACGGAGAATATACAACAACTCTGTTTGTGGATGCCGTGCAAGAAGGGATTTGATCGAATGAGATGGAGAGGACAAGCTCATTGCCAAGAAAGATAATGGTGGTGGCAGATCCAACCCGTGAATCGGCTGGTGCATTACAGTGGGTATTATCTCATGCAATTCTGGAACATGATGAGTTGATTCTTCTTCATGTAGCAAATGCGAGTTCATGGCGGAATACATTGACTACATTCCTTAAACGATCGCCTTCTGCAACAACCACAAGTGAAGGCGGATCAGAGAGGGGGGAAAGAGGAGTAGGTGGAGGTGGTGGTGGAGAAGATAAAGAACAAAAAGAGCAAAAAGAAAGGGATTTAGAGTTTCTAGCAGAGATGAAAAATGCATGTGAATTAGCTCAACCAAAGGTGAAGGTAAATACAGAAAGAGTAGAAATGGAAGGGAGGGAGAAGGCTTTTACTGTTCTTATGCAAAGTAAGCTTTTGAGCATTGACCTTCTTGTTGTTGGCCAGCGACGCCATCTCTCTAGTGCAATTTTAGGGTAAGCAATGATTTTCACCCTTTCTTTCTGATATTTTTTGTTATTGGTTTCCTTGTATGATTTATTGCTTTCATTAAGATTCTAAGAATCTGTGGTTAAAACGGACAGTTTCTGAAAGGTAGATTGGTTAAGATTTCGGAAGAATTTGTATTCTGTGAGAAGTTTTCTTGATAATCCACATGGGGACATAAGAAAAATCATCTTACATTTTATGGTCCATTCAATTCTTTGATGTTGCTATCTTATGATGTTTGAGCTCTATGTTGTTGTCTGGGTGAACAGATGTAGGCTGAGCACGCATTCTACAAAGGCAACAAAAGGAATGGATACCGCCGAGTACTTGATTGAGAACAGCAAATGCACTTGTGTTGGAGTTCAAAAGAAAGGCCAAAATGGTGGCTATCTTCTAAATACCAAGACCCACAAGAACTTTTGGCTTCTGGCATAGACAGCCTTTTCCTACTCTCTCCTTCTCCCTCTAGGTCAGTTGTTGGTCTTCAATACCGCAAAAACAAAGTCAGATAGAGTTACTTTTGTCTGAAAGCCACGGTTTCACCAAATTGTTTACCGCATTTTTGCTGGAGTTTTTAAAACGAAAACAGAAACATAGAACTTGATACCTGTTTGTTTGCTAAATCAATCAATTCACAATTGGATTGTTTTAAGTAAACTTTGTAAAATACGGTCTCTTCTTCTTCCTATCATTCTACTTGTCCTCTTTTAGTTATGGATTGAATGGTTTCGTTTCCTTTTATGCCTCTTAATTGTTTATTATCTGTCAAATGCCTGCAATGTTAATAAATATAATGTAGAAACATAGCCACAAAATCAGACTCGCAGTGCTCAAAAATAAACCAACAGGAAGTAAAGAATACGAAGGTACAGAAAGTAAATGCATTTGTGTTTTCATTTAATACAAACAAGTGGCCTCCATCATGTATGATCGAGCATGTCACAGATTGTTAGATGCTCAACAAATAAACAGCACAAACACGTCTAAAATTAGTGGAGCTTTCTTATATATACGATCAGTGAGTAAATAATAATATGACAAAACTCAGACAAGCAAGCAGATTACAATCGTCAGTGAGTAAATAGTACTAATGGAGTAATATGCCAAAACTGATAGTACCTCTTTTAGGCTAAAATGAAAAAGTGTCGGTACCTCTTTTTCAGAAATGGTAGGAGTAATATGCCAAAACTGAGACAAGCAAGCAGATTACAATTCGTCGTGCATTTCTAATGGAGGCACCTCCAAGTTAGGGACAACATTGTCATCAACACGCACTCCATTAAACCCGTTTTCAGCTGCCCCAGCCCCCAAATCTCCTGGTACAATCATCCCTGCCTTGATAGCTTCTATGACCTTTCTCTGCAACTTGAACAATCCGATGCGTTTTGATATGACATAGAAAACAGCACAAGAGAACAAGAGGAAGCCAACCAGCAATATTAACCTGCCAAAGAATAATCACCATGAAGAATGAGACGAGATGGAGGGTGGAAGGATGAGAGGTAAAATAGGAAAAAAGATGGTTGCATGCAAGCCAATTCTTTATTTGCTGTACCTATCAAGAACATCCTGACACCACATAGTGGATAGCAGGTTTTTGGTCCGCATCAGTAGCGAACGATGACCCTTGTATTCACTTTCTGCCTTCTTTAATACTCCTGTCGATTCATCTGTGAAAGACAACCACCAGAGATTTATAATGTCACTATGTGAGGCACAATAATGAAGCTCGGCTATGTAACAGAATTAAAAACCTACCTAAAGTTGCCAATGTATATTCACTTCTTTCAACCTCCTGAAAAATCATTTGCAGGTCAGAGGTGATATTTATACAAGAGAAACAATCCATATTCCGCAGAAAACCAGCAAGGCAGCAAATACACTAGTATAATACTATAAATACTGTCCCCAAAGCTTAAAATAGATGATTGAAAGAAATGAATTTTACCTGAACCATCAATTGACGAGTGCGCCTAAGGCTCTCAGTGATGCTTTCTGAAGCATTAGTCATTCCAGCCTTAGTTCTTGAAAAAAAAAATATAATAAAATTGTAAAAATGCCTTTATAGTTCAGTAACAGATTTGAAAAAGATAACCACGTGAGAGTGTTCACCCTAGAAACTGCAGCGGACATCAGAGAATTGGAATTTCCTTTCACATCTAACACCATATAATACAGACAAGTAAGAAAGACTAGATAGTCGATGCTGAACTAGTGGCGGAAGGAGTGAAGCTCAACCATAATTGTCCACAGTTCTAGCAAACTAAGGTCAGTTTAAAAAATACAGCTAAGTTAGCTCTACCTTCTACATTCTGTACCATACAAAATTCGTCTTGAAAAGTTCAAAAGATCCATGCCATGTGGGAATAGGGTAACCCTGGGATCTCAAATACAAACATAGTACATACTGTAAGTTGCGCCGGCGAATTGTAGACTCCTCTCCACCTCCTAAAAGAAGTTCCCTCTATCATCACCACAATAAATTGCAAAATTAGCATGGGAAAACCACAAATGCATCTCCAACTGGACAAGGAAATATATGTCCTACATAGGTAACTTTCAAAGATAATAAAAACCCTTTCAATATTGAGTATCTCCAACTGTAGTTATTTTCTTTTGGAATAGAATTCTAAATCCGGAATTTGACTTGAAGAGCAATTCCCAACTAGGGACCCATACTGGAAAACGGATCAACAAAGTAAGTTGGTCACTCCAACTGACACTACTTCCAAAAATTAAAAAAAAAATTACTTATGTAATTAAGCCAAAGAACTCCATTACCTTTGTCTGAGCAGCTTTTCTCATATTGATCTGCGCTTGCAGATTAGCATTCCTCAGTCCCAAATGTAAACTACATCCATTAAACATGTAAATAAAGGCTTACCCCCACCAAATGAAAATCTATAATCCCAGACGAAGAGAGAGAGAGAGAGAGAGAGAGACAGAGAGAGATAACCTCTGGTACTGATCCTTCCAAGATTTTAAAGTCGATTGAGCAGACTGTACTTGTTCTTCCATAAGCAACTGCTGTGCGAGAAGATCAAGTCTGAATTGCAATGACCTAAGTAGCGGCAACCCATCTTGTGCAAGACCATTCAATCTATGATGAGAACTCTCTTCTTCTGTCAATCCATCAACAGATGTGCCAAACCCCTCAATGGCTTTCACATTGTTTTCAATGCTCGACGATGTCTTTTCCCATTCTTTGATCGCTTTCTCCACAGCTTGTGCAACCTCATCATCCATTATAACCTACAAATCAGTCGTATAAGTATAAGAAATTTTACCACAAGTAAACAAACAAATAAATCCTAATTACATAGCCCTTATAAACTAACTCAAGAACTTCTCATTTCTATCGGGATTTGAGGATTTTGATTTGATGTCTTCCCGTAACCACTTCAATTCAATGATAACAACTAAATAAACAAAATTCACAAATTCACTGGAAAAACTTTGCAATAAAATACAAATTGAAGCTCTAGAATCATATCAAGATACGTAAGTACATATTAGATTAAGAGTCAGGGAAAACCAACAATATTAAGTTAGAAACATTTAATTTTCATTAAGAATCAACAACTCATAAGCACGTGCTGTAACACTTAAATTGCGAAAAATGATCAACCACAGAGATAAAGGTTTGATTCACTTAAAGAATCGCTAAGAAAGGAGGAATCATAGACTTAGATAAGCCCAAACTTTGTAAATGAAGATTGTCACTTTGAGATCTGTTTCCGACTGTATTCACTTAGAAAATTCCGCAATTCATTTATCATTAGAAATTTAACAATGGATATAGATCCAGAAAGTAGACGGTCTCATCTTTCAATTTATGTGGTGCATCACACTTTGTAAGTTGGTGACCTGGTGACACTGATGAAACTAGCAGTCAACAATGGCTAGTATAGAAGCTTATTAAGGGAAAAACCCACTTCTTTTAAAATGAAAAAGAAACATCATTGAGAATTCATTGTGCATCAGGGTTGGTTTTATGGAGCTGGTTTTTCTTGTCAAAAGATACCTTCTTGTCAAATTAGTACATAAATTTTCAAGATTTTGAATCTTCACCGAGATATTGGATTTGACTTACGCATAATTAAGATCTATATTTCTACTAAATTTTCTGTACCTAGAGACCAACCAAGCATAAACTATGACTCTGCCACTGTTAGAAGACACATATCACCAAATTTTGACGCTCACACATCACAGATGCAAGAGTACACAACACCTTGATAGGTGATAAAAAGGTAACTAGATGACCGCTTGCACGGTGGAGAACCCACAACAGTTTTAAGCTAGCATGAGATGAAAGAAATCATGAAGCATCATATCAAACACCTTGCGTGCAGTGAATTATGCTGTAGGTTTAAAAAAGTTCACAATTCAATATGTGATTTAGGAAATAGTAGCACTGTAACAGAGGGTTCTAAGCCAAAAATTCAATATTTGGCTGTTCTGATGAACTGAGAATTTGAGCTTATCAACTGTAACAGATACTCTGCAATCTTGAATATTCTACACCATTAAATCTAAATGACCACCACAGGAAGAAAACTGATTCCTTAATCTAACAGCATGCAACAAGTTCCCTCCTACTTCAATCATATCAACCATTATATAAAGTGATCCCTTGAAATCGTATTAACACAGTGTTGGAGGAACTTGGAAAATTAAAATGCACTCACTCAGCTAAGTAAGTTTTTAAGATGACATTAAGATGCTCTCTTGGGTATTTTATCAAACTGCAACTTGAAAATGATAAAAACAAAACATGAAGTTGGAAAACCTAAAAGATGCAAATTGAGATGATTCTCTGTCACCAAGCCTAATTTCACCTCCCTAATTTCACCTATTAATTGTGGCTAGCAAGAAAACAACTATGAAATCGTATGTAGTTGAAAACCAAATTTTGTTACTAACTCCATTGAAATTAAAGCTTTACTCAGAAATTGGTTGATGTTTTTTGACTCAAAAAGGGCAAATATATTGATAAAATTCAAGTCACCACCAAGACAGTGATGTGTTGAAAAGAAAGAAAACAGAACCTAGCTCAATAGAGCTCCAGAAAAAATACTGAAGAAGGAAAAAAAAATACAGAAAATCAATTATCTCATGACTGCCTCCAATTGTTAAGAGCTGTATTCAAGGAAATACCCGCAAAAATGTCGGTTCCAACGCACCAATTATACACCTGGGTCTTCACACTATCAATGATCGAGTCCAAAGACTTATACTTTCCATTAAAAAGTCTAGCGTTTTCAATCCAAAGATTCCAAACCAGATGACACTGGAGGTCTTCTTTTTTCTCCATTCCCATATAGTAATTTTGACTGAATTATGAAATACCCAATTCAGGCTATAAAAGTTCAAGAAAGAGAAGTTGTTTAAAGAGAAGTTGTTACTGATTATCCAACTTTGTAGTGCAGATCACCAGAGGAGTGTGAACGGTGGCGACCAAATTCGTGTTCACGGTTTCAACTCCAAACTTATTCTCACCATATATTAAACAAACAATTGCAATAAGAAATCAATGTGATCGTCAGATACAAAAAAATAACAACCAAGCTTTTAACGAAAGAAAATTCAAAATTTCATTCACTTGTTTAGTAAACCCTAATTTTCTGAGTAATGCATATGCATCTGTAGCCATTGGTGCAAAAAGAAGTCCTAATTGAAGATTAGAAATAGAAAGAATAATACCTGGTAGAGTTGAGGTTTAAGAGAGAACTAAGAACATAGAAGAAGAGAGGGTTAAGATTTGCGGAGTAATAATTGTTGCAGTCGGATAGTTAAATTAAAATTAAAAAAAAAGAAAGAAAACGATAATTGAGTCTGTGCTCTTGTGTGGATCCAAGTTTAGTCTCTGAAACAATATGGCTTTGGACAAAGGATCGTACTGAGACATCTAAATCTAACTGATGCGCTTCTTCGACTCGTCGCAGTTGGATTTCATTTTATTAATCAATCTGTCTCGAGTCTCGACGGCCTTTGACATCAAAATTCAGCAAAACAAGCCGGTAGGTTGAGGTTTATCTCAATTATTCAAGGCCTATGAATTTTTTCATTTATCGAATAATTGTATATATAATTTGAGACGGAAATACTGGCCTCACATTGAAAGTTAAGCCAAAAATTTGAATTCTAGAGCTCCTAACCCCCGATCAATAGGAATTGAGGGTTTTCATATTTTTTTTTTAACTATTTTTAGCTACCCATCAAACATATAACGTGATGTTTACCCCATTGCTCCAACATATATAAGGAGGCTCCACCTCTCTTCCGGAAAAAAAAAAAAAAACTAATCTCAAAAACCTAATTCTCATCTCATCATTCCTAAATCTCTGAAAAATATGGTAAAAAGAGTTCGAATTGTAGTATTAATGAGAGACTAAGCACGTCGCATAATCGATATTTAGGTACAAAGAGAATCAGGAATGCAAAATCCACTTTTTTTTACCTTTTAGGGTTTCTAAATTCCTGATTTGGGTAATCGATCGATACATAATTGGTTATGGATTTGGTCCTATTTCGCAGCAGATTCATTTTCCTAAAGGTAGTATATTGCGTACATTTTATGAACAAAAAGAATTAATTTCTCCTCTGCTGTGTTGGAGCTCATGTTCATTGTTTTTATTCTTTGAGGTAACCTTAACTACCATATTTCTACCATGTTTTCTGTTGCAGGGTTTAAGAAATATTGTGTTAAACTGGAGCCTATGATATGTATAGATTAGTGTTTGGTATTATGGTTTCTCTCTTGCGGAATGTACCAGAAAAAAAAAAAACGTATGATTTTTCCACTCTGTCCATAGTTTGTACAAATTGTCATGATGGATTAATCATTCTTAGGTTGCCAGCTAGACAAAACATGCTAGCATCTGTTTTGTTTTGTTAGATTCAAAAAGTTGCGCATCACATCCAAATTTTTGCATTATATTTGTAAATTGATAATGAATACTAATGAATGTCCAGACAAAAATTGAACCAACTTACATTGTTGACATTGGTGTGCTTATTCTGGATACATATATTAATCTTTGGATGGCAAATAAATGCCCGGCATCGAACCAGCTTATATCTTTTATTATAGGTTTCGGGGGTAACAAATAAGAGGCAAGATGCACACAAGTACAAGAGAAAAAGAAATTGTGTCTATCCGAGGTATGATATTCTTAATGTTGTAACTTAAAGAACTATGGCGTCCTTCTTTCCTAGATGTTGAGCTCCATGCATGGCTTGACCTCTGGATAGTGAAAACCTATGGGGTGAGAACCCCATGGTACACCACAATGGAAAACGAAATTGTGTCTGTACGAGGTATGATATTCTTAATGTTGTAACTTAAAGAACTATGACGTCCTTCTTTCCTAGATATTGAGCTCCATGCATGGCTTGACCTCTGGATAGTGAAAACCTATGGGGTGAGAACCCCATGGTACACCACAATGGAGGAATGCAGCACGGACGGGGTTGTAGCAAGCAAAGGTACTGCTCAATCTCCATGAACTAAATTTTATTTGTGGGTCCTTGGACAACATTGTGAATTATAAATACACATATGCAGCTCGATGGTTTGTTGAAATGCATCATTAGTAAATATACATAAAACTCGACGATTGAAAGGTCATGATGACGAGCATAAGGTATAAAAGCTATGTTGGTTAACTTTATTGTTATGAACTGTGTTCTTTATATACAAGTATGTGGAAAATACTTAGTCCCAAGATATTTAAAAGTATTCACTCATTAGTGAGTCTTAGTTGTAAGTCAGTTACACAGCTTTTGCTTAGTTGTTGCTACTTATTTGCATAAGACAGGGTCCATGATGTTAATATTTGCTTGGATACAAGGTGTGTCAACGGTTGAATCAACTGTCAGGAGTTTTACACTCTAATTTTGTCAAAAGTGGAAGGCTCTTCAGGACTTTGTTTCTGAAGAGAGGCAAGATGAAGGTAAAATCTCGGCTTGGTAACCCTTTAATCCCTGAATCATTTGCTCACAAATATCATACTATCATTATCTTACTCCCATTATAATAATTCTCAGGTACATGGTTCTCAACCATGTAGCAGTGTGTTCGACTCCCACATATGACACAGTTATTAGAGTAGGCTAAAGCCTAAAAACCTTAAATTGGTCTTCACATAGAGTTGTTAGTCTCATTTTGCACAACAACTATACTAGAAGGAGTCTAAACTAAAACTCAATGTGTTAACAGAGCAGAAAGTCCTGTTGCGGATGGGATCTAAATTTTGACTTGAATAACAAGTCAACAACTCAACGTAGGGAAACGATGCAGCTCGATGATGAAACAAAGCCACAAGAATATGGTGAACACAATGGCCAATGCGATTGCACAAATACAGGAGAAGCCGGTGGGAAAACTAGAACGGCATATATTTTGACTTCAGAAGTAGTTGGAAGCTGGGAATTTAGCACGACCTCAGTTCACGGGGAGAATGAAAATGAACGGAGGGGAGTTAGAGATACAGTTGGAAGTGGCAATGAATCTTAAGAAGATGGCCAGGATGTGGGGAGTCAGATTGGGGGTTCAGCTGCTGCTCTTGGCGCCTCTTGCTATTTGAACAAGTTTGAACCAGGAGTGTTATGCTCTAAATGATAGTGCCCAAATTGTAGCTCCTGAATTTAACCAAAACATCTCCGATGGTGGTGGTATTGGTTCAGGTCTAACAAGGGAAATGGGTGATGAAGGATCTAATGCAGACCATGAAGACGGAAGTAATCACGACTGTGACACTAATGTAGGAGTTGATCACGCATGAGTGAGCAAAACGACGATCCACTATTTAAATGACGTTGATGTTACTAAAGACGATTCTGTAGGATAAGTTGACAACAATTTTTTTTATAAAAAAAAGATGTAGCCATGTAAATATGAGTTAGAGTTCTTTCCTATGTTCTGTTTCTACATCATCTTATCTTCTCTTTATTCATGTGCATAGAAGAAATTAAGCTAGCCAATTTGTACGTTGTTTTTGATAGGACACACATTTATGAGATGATAAATTGAACGAAACCTTATTATAATAAATTAACCTACTAATAGACGCATTAATTTGGTATTGCGTTTCATTGCTTGAAGAAAGTGTAAGGTTTGTTCGCTGTTTGTTATAAAGAGTACTAATTTGTTTGTAAGCAATTTATTTTCGGAGCTCCTAAATATGTTAATTTGACCAGTACTAATGATGGCTTCCATCTAAGCACTTTCAGAATGCTTATTGAATGTTGGAAATTACCTACCTGGAAAACAATTGTCGCCACAGTTGTTTTAGTTACGGTTACAGTTATCTCAAAATTGCACGAGCTAAATTAATTCAATTAACTTAATCCCATGCAGCGCACGGGTAAGATACTAGTTTTTGTTAAAGGGAGAGCAAAAATTGATTCGAGGAGAACGATCGTAGTTGAGAAAGAGCAAAAATGGATCTGAGGAGAGCGAAAATCGTAGTTGACTCGCTAATCGGACTTGACCCTCTATATATTTTTAACTCCGTCCAAACTATCCTTCTTTGCCACGCATGTTTTTCATACATGTTCAAGAAAATAAAACTCTCCGTCGTCTTCTTCATACGGAACAGGTCATGAACCCTAGACAATTTACCTTAAATTTTTTGAAATCTCCTCGTACGATGTAACCAAACAAGATAATAACTTAAAGGGAAAATGTGATCAGTCATCTATGTTGTTATACGTGATATCAATTAACGCATTAAATTTTGATTACGGACTTTGCACATGTCTCTTTTGAAAAAAAAGCTTAATATTCAAATGGTAAATTGGTAATGGAACTGTGGGTTTGATATCTGGGCATCATCGCTCGCATAATGGGCAGGAACACGCTTAACAAAGCTTGCACCAAAACTATTCCTAAACACCAATATTTACAATTGATATGTCAACAGCCAACATATATGCTAAAATCAAAACCAGACATCATAGATGTTGTCTGCTCATGTCTACACTTAACAATACCTAAAAGAAATAAGAAAAACCATTAACCATGGAAGAAATCAGAGGTCCTGCTGCTTAGATTAGAACTTGTACGATAATAAGCCTACCATGTTAATGTTATAAAAACCCTCGAAAAGTAGTTCTTCACACTGGCATAAAAATCAACATACACCATTATCGATCCAGAGTTAGGATTTACCCTTATGTTTTTCCATGAAAAAAGAAGACAATGAACATGTGCCAAGGGCTTGTGTGATTAGTATGGATATTTTAGACCAAATTAGAAAAATATATTGAGTCGACTCTAGTTAGCAGTCGAGTACGGTTTTTACACTCCTCGGATCACATTTTGCTCTCCCATTAACAAAAATCTTATCGAACAGTGAAGGATAAGGGGTGGCCAAAAATGGAATCTTCACCGTTAGTACCTAATCCTAAACATTATTTTTATAACCATGACATAAAGTCATTTATTTCTTAACAATCAAATCTAAAACTAATTTTATCTATCAAATTAATTCATTCTTTCGTTTGATTTTTAATTTGTTAGACTAAAAATCATCGATTTTAACAATATAGCGATGTAATTTTGTTAATCCATTACTTTTAATTAGGTTTTTGATTGATAAAGATTTAGGTTTTATGTATTTAACCAGAATTGGTTGATGTTCATGTATACATTGACCGATTTCAGCATAATTAATTGATAATCATATACACGTCGATTGATTTCTATTGGTGTTTTTCGTGCTTGAAGAACACAAACCAGGATCGGTTGATGTGGACAACTCCCATAAGACGATTCTAGGTTCAGGAAATGCAAAAAGATTGTGTCGATATTTTTCGCTAGAAACGGTCTATATGGATTCCTTTATTCACCGATTCTATTGACGATCCTATTGATTTTTCAGTTGATTTTTTCTTGACTCTGCTCTCTTTTTCTCCGGACCAGAAATAAAAGATAACTATAGCTTGGGTATAACTTAAATTTGAACTCATCAAGTTGGTCAGCCCATTAGTATGATTATACCCACCGTTTTATAATATGGCCGGACTATACAAGAACATGTATGGTTGGTTTTTAATAACACGGTTGGATATAAGTACCTTTAATGAAGAAGACTTTTGGTTGTTTTGTTAACAATATAGATGAAATTTTTATATAATTTGACTGAGTATTTTTCTTTCACAACATAATTGTTCTATGTGTACATCCACGAACCCCGATTCGTATAAGCGGTCTATATAGTACTCCATTCGTTTCAAAATAATAGGCTTGTTTATGTGTAAATTTACACACAAACCTTCCTATTATTTTGAAACGGTGGGAGTAAGCTAAATATACTGATTATAGGTGTTCTTCGTGAATGAATAACATAGCCCAGGATCGGTCTACGAATGCATGAACACCTATTGATTCTGGGCTGACGTTTTTTTTAAAAAATTCATGTTATAGTGATCATCTAAGATAAGTTGGTTTGTAGGTTAACAAGATCAAACATCTATTAATCATCCGAATTAACACTAATTAATCAGGGGTAAATTATCCATGAAGGAGAATAATTGATTAAGAATTTTTATTTTACTTCATAATAACCCCATTTTTGTTTTTTAGTGGCCGGTCTCAAATAATTAAGATATGCCCCAAACTAATCAGGCTAAATAACCAGACTAATTTGAAGCTTGCTATAAAAATAAAATAAAGTCATTTTGAAGTAATATAAAGATGATAAATTTTAGTTTGGTTGGGATTTTAGTTTGGTTATTATTTATTCAAAAATATTAAAATATCTAAACTACCATTTTCTCCCACTTCTTCACGCGATATATAGTTGTGCTATATTATTCTTTATATTCTCCCTACTGATTTATCTCTTTTCTTAACATAAACAAAAGAAAGATTTAATCTCTCTTAAAGTAAGTCGAAAATTAATAAATTATATATATCCAAAAAGGTCTCGGCGAGATCTACTCAGTGAGTACCCATTGTACTATGTTTCAAAATTTAAATATATTTTTTCGGTATAATGATAGTACATGTTAGAGCATTGCTCGGTTGAATCCACCAAGCGTTCATATGTCGAGTTTGGTTATCATATTTTAGTATCAAAACTCAATTAGAGTCGCTTGATTAAATGTACTAGAGTCAACTTCCTTTAGGTTAGACTAGAAAGTCTAGGAATGTAGAGACATACAAGTATTACCTTGAAGACTTGAAGAACGTGAAGACGTATCGACTACAATGAAGACATCATCCTTCCACTTGAGGTTAGTGATATTCACTTGATGTGTTTCCATTCCTATTGTTACTTTCAAGTTGTTTAAGATTGAAAACATAACATGCGAGGTTATATTTAATACTCTAGTGTTAGACTTGGTCATATTATTATGATCAAAGTATGAAGGAAGAATACTTAATCACGAAGTATAACATTTATCTTTTGAACTTTATAAATGCGACATCGACATAATCTATGTAACTTGTTACTTGATAGTGTATTGGATATAGGTGTGTTTCATCCGAGGAAACTATGTTTCATTGCATATGTTTAAAGGAAATACATATACGAAACTTGTTTCGTAATAGAAAAGAAATCAATAGGTGTTTTGGTACGGTTTTCTATGAAGATCTATTGGATGACCAATTCGAACCTAAGGTGGGAATTTAGGTAGAACCGATGTTAACTTATGCTGAGAGTCAAGGTAGAACCTATCCCTACTTACTTTGGGATACATGGTAAAACCGATCCTAGATTTTCTTAGGAGTCTTGGTAGAACCGATCCCTACCTATATTGGGAATCTTGGTAGAACCGATCTTAGGTATTGATGGGAGTCTTGGTAGAACCAATCCCTAACTATATTGGAAAACTTGGTAGAACCGATCCCTACTTATATTGGGAGTCATGGTAAAACCGACATAATTTGAACATGTACATAATTCTTATCTCTAATTGTTCAAAGATATTCCTTGATACTCAAGGTGATACCAAACCGAAATATTGAGAATCTTTTAATTAAGATTTTCGAATTATATGTTTTTGATTTTTCCAGCAATCAAAACATATCTCTTGAAAATCTATATAGTTAAGTGCTAAACTAATATTAGATATTTTATAAAGAGAGATTTCAGAATTACAGGTTGGATATTAGTTAGAAATATGTAAAACCGAAATTAGGTACTTTATTGTATATCTTGAGAATCTTTCGGTTTTGAAATTTCCTGGTTGTCCAAAGAACCTTGGTCTATAAATAGTTAAGTTTGCATTTCTTGCAAACTATCCTAAGAGCCAGGAAAACTTCATTCGTGTTGTTTCTAGTGGAGCCGACTATCCTGAGAGGAAAGTACCCTAATTAGGCGAAATATCTTACGTCCGCTCGTTTAAAGACTTCTGTGGGATCAAGAAACTCTACGAGTACCGTTGGTGGGAAACTAGATAATTGCATTGTTATTTTATTTTTCGATTATTGATTTGATTAAATAATGGTTGTTGAAACTTTGATTGCACCTAGTTTGATTATTCTTGAAAGACTTCTCTTCTGACATAAGGTCACTCAAACTAGATCAAATTATTGACGGGATCTTCGTAACTGTTTTTAAATCTGAAGACAACTTGTGATCAAAAATTGTTAACAGACTCCGTTCTGTGTGTGATCAATCATAAGTGGAATCAAGTTTGTGGTGTGCAAGTACAATTGAATGCAATTGAAGATAATAATATTTTTCTTATTGATTTACGCATCTCGTGATATTTGTGCACACATTTTGATCGAATGGGATCCGACTAAGATATGATTTATCTTTGATGGATTTGATCAAATAGTCGTATAGATCGGCAACTATCATGTAATGGTATTCTTCAGTATCCGAATCCGATAATTGTGAATCTAGATCCGATTATTTCGGATTTGGATTGATCTTACCCGACAAAGGAGTTTACTTGTTTAAACGGAAGAGCTTTTGTCACACACTCAACATATATTTTTATAAAAGATTATTGGAGTAGTTACCAAACAACTTTATTCCTTTACTGTTTGGAAGACGATCATAAAGAGCTTAGTGATTAAGACTTTACATTGGTAAAGCAACTCAAGATAGTGATTTCTATCTTGGGATTCACATGCGTTGGCCAGACGGTTGCAGGCGCAGGGATACTGATGGAACTAAGTAACCAGGGGTAGATTACTTGGTCTCAATTATACGAAGTTGGATTTGTTCTTTGTATAGCGGCTTAATTATGAGAGTATTCAAAACGGGACTAGGTCCTAGGGTTTTTCGTCATTTGCGGTTTCCTCGTTAAAAAATCTTGTTGTGTGATTTACTTTTACATTCCGCAATTATAATTTTTTATTACAATTAAAAGTAAATACACTAAAGCAACTCAAGATAGTGATTTTTATCTTGGGATTCACATGCGTCGGCCAGACGGTTGTAGGCGCAGGGATAGTAAGGGAACTAAGTAAATAGGGGTAGATTACTTGGTCTCCATTATACGAAGTTGGCTTTGTTATTTGTATAGCGTCTTAATTATGAGAGTATTCAAAACGGGACTAGGTCCTAGGGTTTTTCTGCATTTGCGGTTTCCTCGTTAACTAATCTTGTTGTGTGATTTACTTTTACATTCCGCAATTATAATTGTTTTATTACAATTAAAACTAAATACACTAGTACGTTAAGCCAAGACACTTGATTGTGATCCTATAATATATCGGTTTAATACCGTAACCATTATCAAGTGTATACCTTGTTGTTCTATTATCTCGACTTTGTCCATAAAAAATCACATTTGGTATCAGACTTATAGGTTGAAACGAAAATATTGTGGTGTACTTGGGTGCCCTCGTCATTTCAGTACATATCCAAGAATGAACACTTTTCTGGAGTATGGTAGTTCATTCTAGTTCTAGAATTTCATTTTGTAGAATGAGCTCGTATATGATAGTTAATTCTAGCAGTCTATTTTGTAGAATGAACTCGTAATAGTGTTCATTTTGAAGCATAAAGTCGTAATGGTTGTCCATTATTATAGTTCATATTGAAGAATGAACTCGTGACAGGCGTTCATATTATCAAATGAACTCATAATGGTAGTTCATATTGTAGGAATAGTAATTCATTTTGTAAAATGAACTCGTAATGATAGCTAATTATGGTAGTTTATATTGTATAATGAACTCGTAATAGTTTTTCATCATGGTAGTTGTCACATGCCCATTTAACGGCCTAAAATTTTCATGGGACATGACAGGAAATACTCTATGGTTCAGTGAATCAACTTCACCCACAAGTACTCAGCCTTGCATACTTGCATTAAAGTATGCATCTTCCTTCACTCTTAAAGCAATAAGTAACGAAAGGATTTCTTCTTTCTCTCTAACTGTTTATGCCCCTATAAGCATAAGAAGTTTTCCATGCATCAATTTCATTCGACAATCTCATACAACTCAGCAACACAATGAACACAAAGAAAAATACTGCAACAAACCCATTTTATTGCACTAAAGGAAGATCACAAAACTTGTCCATCACATGGACCAAAACAGGCCATCACCCTCTTGGTGATGCCTTATTCTCTCAAATATGAGACTAACTCTACAAACTCTGTATCCTACTCTCTCATACTGATTTCTAATGCCTCTTGCACTATTTATAGATTAGTTACATAACCAATATCGTATGCCAACAAGTGCACAAGCCAATGGACAACCACACGTCCATAAGTAGTTTTCCTGACCGCTAGTTTGCTTTTCAACTGCCACCTTTTGCATTGTCAAGCCAAATGATGCCACATCTGTTCTTGGTGGTTAGGCTTTGCTAAACTCGGTTATAAAGCCACTTTATAACCGTCTCCAACCAACTCCTTGCTCTGGCATGCGTGTGATGCACATCTAACTCGCAACTGACAGCTTTGGCAAACATCCAACCAACATCGCGCTACACTCAACTTGGCCCGAGCTAATGTGCAACCAGCTTAGCACTACATTTATCTCGGTCATGCACTTAACTCATTTGATGCCAACATCCGAGTAAAGTCATGTCAATCATGTCTTGATCTGCTGCTTGGCTCAGCTTCATACGTTATGTACATCACTTGCATTTTTTTTGCCGAGCAATGGCCAACAATGTTACATTTGGCAACGCCACTGTTGCATTTGCATTGGTCAATCCTTAGGCCAATGCGTAAGTCATCCCATGACTTATCTCTTTCATCCTTGATTCATTCCTTGAGCTGGGCCAACTCTGGATTACGATATGCAACAATATCGCATAATATTGCATGTGTCAAGTAACCTTTCTTGTCTCAGCCATCCCGACGCTTCATCGTCGGACTATGCAGATCCATTGCCCAGGCCACTAATTTCAGTATCGCGCCATCTTGGCGCTTCACTGTCTTGGTCGGTAATAAGCCTCCCCTACCCGATCTATTCAACGTCCTCGTTGAACGCAACAAAGTATACTCACTATATATACTTGTTTTTTGGCCTTGTACGCTTCTGAGCCTATCTCAGAAATCAACAAACTTGGTTGGCCTTTTTCCTTGCGAAAACATTTTTTGCTTAGTACCATATGACTTCACTTAGCTTACTGTCTTGCCATTGATTCTACTGACTTGTATTGTTGTTGTCACGTTGGCCTACGCTCCAACTTCAATTACAATTGCATATCAACACCCAAATGAAAACTGAAAGTTCCTCTTGCCAGTTCCCTGAATTAGGCTTGAATTTCACTTGAATCATTTGTGCCTAAGTGTACACAAGCAATGATTCTTCCCAACTGATCACAGTGATCATTTCTATAGTCTTTTGCCATCATTTTCCGACTTTAGTTGAACCAAGCAACATAGCAGAACTTATATAAGACTTGGCCTGATTCTTTAATCATGTAGCGTCTACGCCACTTGCATGCCAAAGAACCAACACCTTGTTGTTCTTTTCTTGCACTGTCGCAACACTATAATTGAAATGCATAACTTTGGTATAGTTATGACTTAATACCCGGGATATCCCAGCGTCACTTTGGACTAGGTATCCCTCACGCGCCTTTGAAACTAACATGACACACTTGTTCTTTCAAACTGCTGCGCTTTAATGTAATGGAAAAATAACATGTTCTTCCAAGCTATGAATCAATCTTATCTCATTTCTTTTGATGGGCTTACTTCTACATTCTTGCTGCGTTAATTGATAAGCACGAAAGTGTGATGCTTTTTCACCCATAATTACATTAGCTAGGCCTCATTTTATTGCTAATAAACTTGTTTTAATTCTTTTGAAGGAAATAAGCTCTTATGGAGAAAGTTGCTCGAAAAGTGTTATTTGGTCCCAAAAATGTGATAAAGGCGCGCGGAGGAGTTTTTTTTTTGCTATTCACAGCCCAAAATTACGTCTTGTACCCCAAAAATTTCTATTTGCACTCCTCAGATTGCTAAATACACCCCAAATGCTAAAGGCACCCCCAGACTAGATAAGTGACAGTCATCTTCAACAATTTGAATCTAAAAATTGGGGGGGGGGGGGAATTGTGTTTGAACCGGAAGAATTAGGGTTTGGATTTTGGAGGTGTTCTAATGAGACTAAGCTGCTGAGATTAATTGGGTTTGCTCTAATGGACTAAACATGGATGGTGATGGGTTTTGTTTCGATTGGAATTGGCTAGAATCATGGATTCGAAGCAAAAGAGTTTGGCGGGAAAGTTGTTCTTCACGGACCAGAATTAGGGTAGGAGAATTGGAAGCTTTGCAGTAAGATTAAATGGCTGTAATTGTTTGGGATAACTCCATTGACCTAGACAGGTCTGGTGTGGTGATGGGCCCGGAGATGTGTATAATTGAAGCGATAAAAACGGGGGCCTACAGTAATACCGCAAGTGCACGGTCGTCAGTTGTAGCTCGTGCAAGTACGGGTCGATCCACAGAGATCGGGTGTGTTTTGTTGTTTCTAGCTATTTGGGCTCTAAATTGCTATTGGGCTTCTAATTGTGCTTTGGGCTTAGTGGGTTTGTTTGGATTAACTGTGAACTGAACTTGGGCTCAACAGTTCACTTGTGAATTGGGCTCAGTGTCTTTTGATGTGAACTGGGCTTTGGATTCAGTCAAGGATCTGGGCCTTTGGCCTTTGGTGAACTGAACTTCAGTTTTGATTTAGCTAGGCCTTTGGGCTTACCTTAACCTAAACTGTGGTTGGGCCTTAATAATGAACTTGGTCTTTGGTCTTAAACTTAGGCTTGGGCTCAGTTGTACAAACAATAGACAGTGGACTTAGAACTGAGAACTAGGCCTTGAACTGGACTGATGGGCTTTGGAGAGGAAGCAGCAGCAGCAGAGCAAAGAAAGGGCAGCTGCAGCAACAGCAAAAGAAAGCAGCAGCAACAACAGGAAGGAAAGCAATGCAGCAATGCAAGTGCACAGTGCAGTGAAAGCAACAGCAGCAATAGCACAAGCAAGGAAGAAAACAGAGATGCAACAGACAAGGCAGTGAAGCAAAAACTAAACAGATTAAAAACTAAACAGCAATAAAGCAGTGAACAAAAACAAAACAAAACAAGATGAACCAAGGCCTAAGGCCAAGGGCAGGGGTGATAAAGAAACTGAATTGAGGCAAGGCTAGGCAGAATACAGGCAAACAGGAGTATACTAAAAGAATGGAAGAGAACTAGCTTGCTATAAGCACTAGTTTCTCCCAATGCACAATCAACACTGCATCCTAAGCATACAACAAGAATGGCAAGAAAATCAGCTTGCTATGAGCACTGATTTCTTGCCATTGCACAATTAGTTCAAAGCTTCACAGATGTATCTAACCTAGCATTCCTTCAAATGTAACAATACATTAAACACAACAGGAACATTTAACAAACATCAACAGGAATGAAATGCATTAACAGGACACAAGTATTAACAATGAACATTTAACTAACAGCAAGCAAGTTTAGCAAGTTTAACATAACAGTGAACATAAACATCAACAATGAACAATTAACAATGAACATGACTGAATTTTAACTGAAACATGGATATAAAAATTAGCAGCAAATTGAACTGAACATGAAATTGAAATTGAGTAGTAACATGAAAATTAACAGGACATGAAAATTAACAGAACTTAGCAGTTCTGGATGCAGGCTAATCCCAACATGATACTTAACACATTAACAGTGAATAACACAACATCACAAACATAACAAGAGCACAGCAATTAACAAGAAACAATATTGAGAACAACATGAACTGAAATGAGCTTGTAAATTGAAAATTGAAAATTAACAGTTAACAGGACATGAGAGTCCTGGATGTGGGCTAATCCCAACATAATTTCTACAACACACCCACACCCATTTATATACCCATTACATCATTAGGGTTCTACCCAATTTCTCACCCAAACTGACAGTAGCTAGGGTTGGTGAAAAAAAATACAATTAAACCCAAAATTGGTTCACCTAACCTTCTGATATCAACCCAATCAACCAACCCATGCTTCAATTAGACGTACAATTATGTTCCCCCAATTATCCCCAAATTATGAAATTAGGGTTTATAAGAAATTGAAATTAATGCATACCTAATATCTGAAAACACTTGAGAGCTTCGACCCATGCTTCTATTTCCTCTAGTGTGTCTCCTGCTACTCTCAATTGCTTCTCTAACCTAACTTATTTCATCATCCCTTAATCCTAGGGTTTCAGAGAAAAAGGGTTGAGAAATGATGAAATAAGTTGATAGAGGGGTAGGGTAGTGATGGGTTTACGTATGGAAGAGATTTGAGGGCTTGTGTGGAGTTGGTGGTGGTGGCAGCGAGTTGGTGGAGCAGGTGGAAGGGGAAGTTGCAGGAGGTGGCTCTGCAGAGGGGTACGGTGGAGAAGAATGGGTTCGATGGTTGGGAGAAGGGGTTGTTTGGTTAGGTGGATGGTGCTCGGGTGATAGAGTGTTAGGCGGCTTCATCCAATCTTGATGTTCTGTGACGCTGAGCCGCGAGATGCGAAGATGGTAGGTAGATCGGACGGTGATGCGGAGGTAAGCGATGAGCGACCGTTGGATTATATGATACAACAAAATCAACGATGCCAGATGGAGTTAGGTATTGTAGTGTTAGGCGGAGATATCAAACTTTGATGAACAGCAAGGGAGAGACCGTTGGATTCAACTACCATCTAATCTGAAGGCTTGGAATTTCAGCGCTGTGGTGCTTGGCAGAGACATCAGATTTTGATGCTCAGCAAGGAGTGACCGTCGGATGCTTCTGAGAAATGATCTGATGGCTGATAACGGAGGCGCTTTTGTGTGTAGAAAATGAGGTTGTGCGCACCATTCTTCGCGGCTTCCTTGCGTAATTTCTCCCGGCTTTTCACTACTTTTCTGCTCTTTTCGCTCCGCGACTCATCCGAACTTTATTTATTACCTAAAAATGCAAAATTAATTAATAAAAATATTTATTCTTGAAAACAATGAAAATACAGAATATGGGATAAAATGTAGAATTAATGCATAAAAGATGAGTTAAAATGCCAACAAAAAGGGATAAATATATACAATATTTGGCACTCATCATGTGGGTCTTTGTTTCGATAAAAATTAGTTGTAATTCGATTGGGAGTAAAACAGGATATTTGGCCGGAATTTGTCATCTTCTCCTGCGTAACTCTCTGGATCAGATTCTGTCGAGTTGTTGTTGGACTTTCTTATGGCTATGGGTTAATATGGGCCAATTATGGTTAACTAAGGCTGGTAACTTGTTTAAATTAGAAAGCAGAGGAAGTTTCCACGTAGATTTGATGAAACAGAAAAGTGAAATATTCTCGAGATTTTTCCGAGTTAATTTTGGGGATTGAGTGTGTCCTAGGAGTATTTTACTTCAGAGGAAACGTGTTGAAGTGTGTAGGAGCAACATAAGACGCAGAGAATCGAATACAGGCGCGTGAAGGAACTAAATCATGGAATTATTCCCGTGATATCACAGAAAAGGAAAGAAGATTGTTGCGAGTTATTACGAAGGACTTGGAGGGGCCTGTTGAGTATAAAAGAGGTTCTGAGGTACCAGAAAAGGATATCGAGAGTTGGGGGAGAATAGTAGAGGATTGCAGAGCAGATTTTTCTGCTACTGCAGAAAAGAAGAAGAACAGACTACACTTGTATTCTGTCGTTTAGAACTGTCACTGTTTCTCCAAGAACGACGGTTTTCTGCGACAGAACAAAACAATTATTTTCTATAACAGTCATTGTAACAGTTTTGTAACGGCTTTATAGCGTTGCGAGACTCAGTTTTCTTATCTTTTCACCTCTTGTAAGCACTTTTGAGTAATAAAAATGAATTTTGAGCGTATCTACATCATGAGTAGATAAACTCCATCACTGGGTCGACAGATGAATCTGAATTTCATACATGGGTGAATTTATTTTATTCCTTTTTATGACTTTTGCACTTATTTTAAATTGATTTATGATTTAAATTAATTAGTTATTATTTTATTTGATGGGTCATGCTTTCTTAAATGTTTGATGTCTCATGCTTACGATTTATAACTAATATTTTGAGAATCTACCTTGGAAAAAATAAGAGTCCATGTTTTTTATTTATTGAGCTATAATTGTTGAAAAATAAATAATTGAACCTTATGATATGAATTCGGTGAAGTCCTAGACCAAGTAACTCTCGCTTTAATTTGTTATTTTCATTAAATCCTAAATTTAATCTTCACAAGTCTTAGAGTTCGAATCTTATTACTACAACAATCAATAATCATACCATTTTGGTGCCGCTGCCAGGGACTTGTTTTTAGATTAATTTTTAGGTTTATTTTTATTTTGTATAGTATTTTCATTTCATTTTAGATTTTCTTTTTTTTTTCCTTTTTATGCGTTTCTTTTTGTATTTCGTTTCAGGGACTTTTTGAGGACGATGGCTTTTTCTGAGGAGACGTCACCTAAGATGACTTTGGCGGAATATAAGCGTAGAAATTCAAATTATCAGGAAATATCATCTGAGATGACGCTTGGTGAATATATGCATAGCCAACGGTATGGAGTTTTCGCTCCACAAATGGTGAGTAAAGAATCTCCTATCATGATATATGAGAAGTATTACAAATACACACCACCTAGTTTGGAACAAAGACTGAGAATTCTGGAATGCCAAAAGTTATTTAATGATGATGAGGATCAGTCTTGTAATGACTCTCTGTTCCAGACAGAATTTGTAGATGACCCTGTGGATGATTGTGTAGATGATTTGCCTAATTCCATAAATGAATCTATCTCACAAGATAATTTACCGAACTTAGAGGTTATTTCTAGTTCCCTAGACTTCCAAAAGTTACCTAATTTAGGGTTTGTATTGTGTGCTTCTGAAATTTTGTTGGAGTACTTTGCATCTAATTGCCCAGAGGATTTGCCTATTCCCGAAATCGTGCATTAACCAAGTGAGGTTTCCCCAGTCCCCATAGAATCCCCATATTATGTTCTTTACACACTTCCTTGTGTTGTAAAAACTTGGTTTCGAGGTAAGTCTCTGTTTTTGATAGTTTCAGTGTCCCCATATTTTCATAACATAATTGTGAAGCTGTCGTTTGTAAATACTGTGTTTTGGGTTGATCCCCAAATTTTCAGGCTGTTAATTTTTGGGGATCCGTTTCTGTACATTCCAGTAGGTATATTTATTTATTTTTATATTTTCATTTACTTTACGAATTTCCCATCTTAATTTTTACGTTGGATGACTCAATTACATTGAGGACAATGTAATGTTTAAGTATGGGGGAGCGGTTAACTTTTTACTTTATTGTTTCAGGAATTTCCTTGGAAATCATGATCAGCTGTTGAGCGGGTCTATTGTAGGTATATTATGATAAACTGTTGAGCGGGTCTAAAATATATATATATTATTAGAGTTATGACCAGCTGTGTAGCGGGTCTTTTCTTTTTTCTTGCATGTTATGACTAGCTGTGTAGCAGGTCTGAATTTTTTATTATTATGATTGTTAGGGTTATGACCAGCTGTGTAGCGGGTCTTTTCTTTTTTCTTGCATGTTATGACCAGCTGTGTAGCGGGTCTACAAAAAATAAAAAATAAAAAATAAATTGATATGACCAGCTGTGTAGCGGGTCTCTCTCTCTCTTATTATATGACCAGCTGTGTAGCGGGTCAATTTTCTATTTTGCTCGAGGACTAGCAAAATGTAAGTGTGGGGGAATTTGATAAGCACGAAAGTGTGATGCTTTTTCACCCATAATTACATTAACTATGCCTCATTTTATTTCTAATAAACTTGTTTTAATTCTTTTGAAGGAAATAAGCTCTTATGGAGAACGTTGCTCGAAAAGTGTTATTTGGTCCCAAAAATGTGATAAAGGCGCACGAAGGAGATTTTTTTGCTATTCACAGCCCAAAATTACTTCTTATACCCCAAAAATTGCTATTTGCACCCCTCAGATTGCTAAATACACCCCATATGCTAAAGGCACCCCAGGACTGGATAAGTGGTAGTCATTTTCAACAATTTGAATCTAAAAATTGGCGCGAAAAATTGTGTTTGAACCGGATGAATTAGGGTTTGGATTTTGAAGGTGTTCTAATGAGACTAAACTGCTGAGATTAATTGGGTTTGCTCTAATGGACGAAACAGGGATGGTGATGGGTTTTGTTTCGATTGGAATTGGCTAGAATCAGGGATTCGAAGCAAAAGATTTTGGCGGGAAAATTGTTCTTCACGGACCAGAATTAGGGTAGGAGAATTGGAAGCTTTGTACTAAGATTAAATGGCGGTAATTTTTTGGCATAACTCCATTGACCTAGACAGGTCTGCTATGGGTCTTTGTTTCGATAAAAATTGGCAGTAATTCGATTGGGAGCAAAACAGGATATTTGGCCAGAATTTGTCATCTTCTCCTGCGTAACTCTTTGGATCAGATTCTGTCGAGTTGTTGTTGGACTTTCTTATGGCTATGGGTTAATATGGGCCAATTATGGTTAACTAAGGCTGGTAACTTGTTTAAATTAGAAAGCAGAGGAAGTTTCCACGTAGATTTGATGAAACAGAAAAGTGAAATATTCTTGAGATTTTTTCGAGTTATTTTTGGGGATTGAGTGTGTCCTGGGAGTATTTTTCATCAGAGGAAACATGTTGAAGTGTGTAGGAGCAACATAAGACGCAGAGAACCGAATACATGCGCGTGAAGGTACTAAATCAGGGAATTATTCCCGTGATATCACGGAAAAGGAAAGAAGATTGTTACGAGTTATTACGAAGGATTTGGGGGGTCTGTTGAGTATATAAGAGGTTCTGAGGTACCAGAAAAGAATATCGAGAGTTGGGGGAGAAGAGTAGAGGATTGCAGAGCAGATTTTTCTGCTATTGCAGAAAAGAAGAAGAAGAAGAACAGACTACACTTGTAGTCTGTCATTTAGAATTGTCACTGTTTCTCCAAGAACGACAATTTTCTGCGACAGAACAAAACAATTGTTTTCGGTATTGTAACAGTTTTGTAACGGCTTTACAGCGTTGCGAAACTCAGTTTTCTTATCATTTCATCTCTTGTAAGCACTTTTGAGTAATAAAAATGAATTTTGAGCATATCTACATCATGAGTAGCTAAACCCCATCACTGGGTCGACGGATGAATCCGAATTTCATACATGGGTGAATTTATTTTTATTCTTTTTTATGACTTTTGCACTTATTTTAAATTGATTTATGATTTAAAATAATTAGTTATTATTTTATTTGATGAGTCATGCTTGCTTAAATGTTTGATGTCTCATGCTTACGATTTATAACTAATATTTTGAGAATCTACCTTGGAAAAAATAAGATTCCATATTTTTTTTTATTGAGCTATAATTGCTGAAGAATAAATAACTGAACCTTATGATATGAATTCGGTGAAGTCCTAAACCCAGTAACTCTCGCTTTAATTTATTATTTTCATTAAATCCTTAAATTTAATCTTCACAAGTCTTAGAGTTCGAATCTTATTACTACAAAAATCAATAATCATACCATTACTCAATGTCGTCGCTGCCAATATGTTGTCGCATTTCCACGTAACTCTCAGCAAAAAACTCGTCTATGCCACCAATTTCTCTATTTGCATCTCACTTTCAGCGTCTTCTATTGCATATTTTGGCTTAATATGTTATGTAGCATCTTCCACACAAACTAGCTTTACTTTGATCGAAAGAGACAAGAACTCTCATCTCAAATACCCTCATTCGCTACTACCTTAGATAGAGAGACTTCATTCCAACACCAAGGTCCACACGACCCAAACTGAAAGTATACTCAAACTTCAGCAAATACTTGCACCAACTGATTGCAACTTGTAAGACCTAACAAGTCTTGCAATACTGACTTCATATTCGCTTCTAAGCAACAAACAAGGAAGCGGGACATCACCTACTCTCCCCAATGCTGCAAATCACATTGCCACATGCACTCATCTAACTATCAACGTTCTTATGCGACTCCCATAACGAAACAAAATATAATTGACACTTAGTTGAATACTTCTTCAAACTGAGGCTATCATGTTGCTTTAGATTTCATGAAGATTTCTTCAAGAATGATCTCATACCATTCTTATGCATCACCACTACTTTGTCTTTTCTTCTCCATGCATCTACAACTTGGCCTAACATGCATCTCCAGCCACATCACGCATCCTGGCCATGCCCAAATCCTATTTGGCGCATGCTGATGTTGCATATCTATCATGCTTGCTAACACCCAAACTTTGACACAAACTTGTGCACCTTTGCACAACTGGATTGGACTTAACTTGGTGATTCTGAGCATTACCATAGAGCTCAGCAAGTCATATTACTCAATGACTTTCCTGGACAAATTTTTTGGACAATCTTAACAAGGCCATAATCCTTGCAAATGAGGCGTCATTGCCTACATTCCATGAAGCAAGAATGCCGCATTCTTCTTCAAACTTGGAACTCATTTTTACCGCCCATACACAACTGGTTACTCTTGTCTTTCCCCTTCTCCAAAATCAACTTCAGTAGCAACAATTTTTAATTTGCAGTCGATAAGAACATCCGCTTGTGGTTATGATCAAATGCAGGTCTTTAGACACCCTTGTCCAAGCATATTGATCACACTCATAAACCAGGTGCAAGCACACTCCTTGTGCACATCTGCATCAAGGAAAAACACTTTGCAAACGCAAGACCGTGGTGTATCGGTTTTTCCCTAACTTGCGCTCATTTCTTCAGCTTTTCCATAATCTTCATGCTAGATAAGAATTAGCCATCCGATTCTTCTTTCATGGAATCACATTTCCACGAAAATGCTGGTTCGCAACCAGACTTTGCATTACCACCAAGGTACATGCATTTGAGAGAGATAATTTTAATGTTCCATCAAACTGGCTACCATGAGACGCCTTTAATTTTATCGCATATACAGGTTCTCAATTATCTTTGACATTGCAAAGGCCAACAACATCTTTTAGTTCAGGAATTTTCGCAAAATTCCCATTACAATACGTAATGTACTCGCTACCGATAACACAACAAAGATATTCATTCCAAATGCATAATCTTCGCAGACTTATGAGAAACATGGACTTTAACACCTGACTTGCACCATAGAAGTCAGCATACTCTTCAGTTGTGTCATGCAATCACTTGAAAACCCGATTTCCAATGATTCCCGCATGTTCATCTAACACTTTAGGTAGGAATTTTGACACTTTTGTCAATAACTTTCATAGCATGTTGCTACCTCAAGCTTCAAAGATCATTCCAATTGATCTTTCTGCACAAGACCAACTTCTTCTAGTCTCCACACTAACGAAACCCAAACAATTCTTCACTGAATTCGACAAGCAAAATGACACCAACTTGATTTAAAGAGAGAAAAATCAAGAAATGTGTCCCCAAACACGGCTGTGATACCTGCTGTCACATGCCCATTTAACGGCCTAAAATTTTCACGGGACATGACCGGAAATACTCTATGGTTTAGTGAATCAACTTCATCCACAAGTACTCAGCTTTGAATACTTGCATCAAAGCATGCATCTTCCTTCACTTTTAAGGAAATACACAACAAAAGTCTTTCTTCTTTCTCTCTAACTCTTTATACCCCCATAAGCATAAAAGGTTTGACATGCATCAATTCCATTTGAAAATCTCATACAAACCAGCAACACAATGAGCACAAAGATATACTGCAACAAACCCATTTAATGCACTAAAGGAAGATTACAAAACTTGTCTATCACATGGACCAAAATAGGCCATCACGCTCTTGGTGATGCCATTCTCTCAAATATGAGACTAACTCTACAATATCTGTAGCCTACTCTCTCCTACTGATTTCTAATGCCTCTTGCACTATTTATATAGCAGCTACATAGCCAAAATCGTGTGCCAACAAGTGCACAAGCCAATGGACAACCACATGTCCATAAGTAGTTTCCCTAACCGCCAATCTGCTTTTCAACTGCCACTTTTTGCATTATCAAGCCAAATGATGCCACATATGTTCTTGGTGGTTAGGCTTTGCCAAACTCGGTTATAAAGCCACTTTATAACCGTCTCCAACCAACTCCTTGCTCTGTCATGCGTGTGATGCACATCCAACTCGCAACTGACAGCTTTATCCAACATCCAGCCAACATCATGCTACACTCAACTTGGCCCGAGTTAATGTGCAACCAACTTAGCGCTACATTTATCTCGGCCATGCACTCAACTCATTTGATACCAACATCCGAGTAAAGTCATGCTAATCATGTATTGATCTTCTGCTTGGCTCAGCTTCATACGTTATGTGCATCATTTGCATTCCTTTTGCTGAGCAATGGCCAACAATGTCACATTTGGCAACGCCACTGTTGCATTTACATTGGCCAAGCCTTAGGCCAATTCCTAAGTCATCTCATGACTTATCTCTTGCATCCTTAATACATTCTTCAGCTGGGCCAACTATGGATTATGAATATGCAACACTACTGCATAATATTGTATGTGTCAAGTAACCTTTGATAGATGTAGAATACATCCTATTTATTATCTATTGTTTATTCTTTCTTTGCTATTTTTCTTGTAAATTATGCATTTTATGCGTTCTTTGAGTTTTATAGGTACTTTGGAGTTATACGGAGGAAAAAGAAGAAGAAACCATCCAAAATTGAGTGAAAATGGAAAAACCATCATTTCATGGGAGAACACTATCTGGAGCTCAGCTAAGGATAAGGGGCAACACATTTTAGTGTTAAAAGCACCCGGTTAGATACTCATGGCACCTATGCATTAAGCTAGATGGGGAAGTCATTAGGCGGACCATAAGAGCAACTACAATGTTGCGATCAAAATCAAAGACCAAAGACCAAAAAAGACGACCAAATTTGAGTTTAGTCCGTGGTGCCACGCTACGGCAGTGGAGTATATTTAGTCGAGCTGAAGTATAGCGTTCGTTCGCTGCGGAGCGAAGTTATAAAGTTCATCCCACTGAGGCATACATATAAATTAACGCGTGTTGTGGGACGTTGAAGAAATATACGCCTGTTATGGGACGTACATATAATTCACGTCCGAACAAGGGACGGAGATATTACTCACGCCAGATGGGGCGTTTGCTCATGTACACGCCTGAAAGCGGGAAGCATTATATCTTCGCTCACTGTATACACACGTGAACCACACGTGTGGGCGTTAAACCCTATTCTTCTCGGGTCTTCTTCTCTTTTCTACATTTTGAACGGTGCAATCCCTTTACCACTCTTCTTCACTTTGTTCCCTTCGAAACTTTCAAGAGGATGGTGAATAAATGGAACACCACCATTTCTCTTATTTTTTCTATCCCACACTTTAATCTCAAGAGAATCAAGGCCTGTAACATTGTTGGTTTCATCATCTTCTGTTGGACTAGTGCTATCACTCTCCAATTCAGACTCCTCCAAGCACATCGTACTTTGCTCGAGCTCATCATGATTTGCTGTAACTGGAGGGTGAGTTAAGTTGCTTCCACCAGCATGGACAAGATGTTTTTCAACAAAGAAATTTCTATCGAACGAAGGGAGAGAAGTGGTCTTTTCCGCATGACCAATCTTAATATTTCCTTCTCTAATACTGCTCTTGGGTAACACCTTGGAGTCATCCATAACATGACTCGCTGGCAACGAATTATGCAGACCTTGTTTATTTGATTGGTTATCACTTCCTTTCACGTTATAATTCCTCCCTCTAGTACACATATTTTCAAAATGTTCTGGAGCAAGAGCTTGAGTCTTTCTGTGAGAAATCTTATCTAGCACCAGACCCCATTCTCCGTCAGATTGTTGTCGTTGGATATCTCCGCTGTGATCAGTTGGAGAATCTGATGGCGACAAACTCCACGAACGGGACGATCTAGGATCAACAGAAATTAACGGGTCCTTAAAACATACGGGCCTTTACATACGATCTAGGATCTAGGCGTGAGCTTTATGCACGCTTGAGTGGGGCGGCCTTAAAACATACGCCTGAATGGGGCGTTTATATTTGGTTCGTCTCAATGAGGCGAGCTTATAATAATCGTCTGTCATCAGGCGTACATTTTACCAACGCCTAGTCGGGCGTATATTTTACCAATGCCTAATTAAAGCGTAAATTATATACACGCCTCACCAACGGCACGAGAAATATACATCCATTTCATGTGAAACGTAGGTTAAAATTTCGTCTATTAACAAACATACATTATAACTTTGCTCGACTAAATTTGGTTTTTGTCTGGGTTTCAGACCAAGTATAATCTGAGATTTGGTTTTTGTCTAGGTTTTACTCTTTAGTCCGTTCGACTGTGTCTGGTTTATGGACCATATTTATGGTTTTAGTCGTCCACTGGTTGCTCTAATAGTACTAAGATCCGGACCCAGTTCTTATACTCTAAACCTAACTCAGAGAAATCATTTTCTCTTATTTCCCCAAGTTAAAACAGTGCTGAAATTGAGAGAGAAAGGGAAAAGTTGCGCATCTGTGATGGAGATGAAATTGATGTTGAATCAGAGAAGTAGTAAAGAGTGGAATCGAGAAATTGCTAGAGATCTACTGCTATCAATGGTGGAAAGCGTGAATCAATGGTGTTGCTGCCAAGAACATTCAGAAAATTAGAAATTAGGGTTCGAAGTTGTTTCTGCAAAGAAGAACAGGGAGAGGGTGTTGAGTCTGAATCGAGGAGAATGTTGGGTTTGATCTTAATTGGAAGATGAGGTTATAGCCATGAAGATGAGCTAGAAAGGGGATCTACTGTTGTGAATCGGAGATGGGTTTTGTGTGGGTACAGTGATTGAAGTAAGATATGATGGTCGATGTACAAAATGAATGAGGTCCAGTATTTGAGTAGAAGAAGGGTTTGTGGCTCTGGGATTTGATTTTGAATGTTGCAGTAGCAGGAATTACACAAGGAAGATGAAGGTGGTACTGTTGCTCGGGTTAGGAGTGAATGGGTTTGTGATGATTCAAGGCGGAGATGATATGTTCTTGATGATTCAGATAAAAAAAGAGTAGGAGTTGTGTGTCAATGTTGAAGATGTGAACCTGCTGCTGCTGAGATGAAATAGCTTGAGTTATAATAGATGAATGTGTAGGATTGTCGCAGGGAAGAATAAAAAGGTCTGAATTGGCCTGAGAAATGCTCAATAAACAGCCGAAACTCGGCCGGATATTTGTCATGACAAGTCAACTCGGACCGATCCATCCATAACTCAGGACTAGGGAGCTGACTCAGTGACTGAAGCTTGACTTTTGACTTCTCTAACTAACAGAGACCGTTACCTCTAACGAAACCTGAACATAATATTCCATTATCGGAGAAGAAGATTCCGATGACCGACCGTGACTTTTCCGGTGATCCCATGATTTCTCCGGTGATCCAAAATAGCAGAATTTTGTGTGAGTTTTTCTCATGGGTGTGAAGATTTGGAATTGGACGTGGAATTTGACTTGAAATTGAATTTGGAAGAGAAGTGGAGGAATTTTACAAAGAAAATGACTTGGAAATTGGATGGGAAATGGATCCTAATCCTAAGAAGATTGCAAGCAAATTGAAGCTAATAAATAAAGAAGTTTTCTACTTTTCTCTACACACTTCTACACAATCCTACGAAGATTGCAAGCAAATTGAAGCAAATTGAAGCTAATCCTAAGAAGATTGTACAACTAAAACCTATTGCTCCTTGTGGGAATGAACTTGAATACCACCATATTATTTGTTAATTAAGTGGAAAAATATTCACTAATTTTTTGTTGTTACGACACGCATCACCATCTTGACGTTTCATCGTTGAACTATGCAGCTCAATTATCCAGGCCACTGACTTCAGTATCGCGTCATCTTGGCGCCTCAATGTCTTGGTCGGTAATAGTAGTTCATATTGTAAAAAAATGAACTCGTAAATGGTAGTCCATATTGTAGAATGAACTCGTGATAGGTGTTCATATTGTAGAATGAGCTCCTAAGCGTATTTCATATGGTAAAATGATCTCGTAATAGTAGTTCATTATAGTATCTCATTTCGTGGAATGAACTCGTATGGTAGTTTATTTTGTACAATGAACTCGTATGTTAGTTCAGCCTCAGAGTTTATTTTGTAGAATGAACTCATATGATAGTTTTTCAAGCAGTTCACTTTGTATAATGAACTAGCTAGCTAGTATGGTAGTTCATTCAAGTAGTTCATTTTGTAGAATGAACTCGTATGGCAGTTCATTATGTAGTTGATTTTTAACAATGGTAGTAATGGTACTCGTTGGATAGATATCGTCGAGAACTTTCCGAACACATAAAATTTATTATTTTTTGACTTATGGTTCAAAATGCAATAATCTCGCACATATTAGATATATATCTTCCCCCAAAAGGTTCCGAGTACAACCCTTTCGGCTTGGACATCTTTACGCCTAGCTTCGTTGTACCATGTTTTAATTATGGACAAATCTTCACTTAAGTCAAATGATGACACGCTTGTATGTAGAGGTATAAAGTAAGTTGGAAAGAGTAGATGATGAAATAATCTTTATAGAGTATATGAAACTAGGTGTGTGTAGTTTGGTAGAGAAAACACATATATTTATAGGATAGTTTCAAAAACTAGTTGCTGGGAGAGTAAATCAGCGTAGTTTGTACTTACACAAAAATTTGAATTTTGAACTAGTCGTCATGGTTTACTTTTTTTTTTTTTTACAATGACAATTATTGTTAGTCGTCATAATCTTAATGTTAAAAGCATGCCGCATAATAGGATGTTTTCGTCCATGAGAAGCTCAAATTTAAGCACCTTTGGTCGTCATGGTTAAAGTTTCATAAAATAGAGACTAAATAATGGTCGTAATTGTCGTAATGTTATAACCATGACGACTAATAGAATATTTTTATCCAGGAAAGTGTCAATAAGAGTTTAATAAAATGACGACCGTCTACCGGTTGTCATGGTCGTACTATTATGACCATGATTATTAATAAGATATTCTTTTTCAAGAAAAATTCAAATGCAACCACCTTTGATCGTCATGATAATCGTTTTATAAAGTGATGACTACTCAATGGTAATCATGCTACTGATATTGTTATGATGACGACTAACAAGATGTTTCCAGGAAGGTGTCAAAACTTAGCAACTTTAATCGTCATGATCTAAATTTTGATATAATGACGACCAATTTTGGTTAATTTGTGAAGATCAATCCAAGAAATATCATCATCATAACCGTCTTGAGAAGATTTTCCATCAACCTCAAGGCCTAGAATTTTCTGAAGATCCTCGGGAGTCACCACCATCTCACTAAGTGGGAAAAACATTGTATCCGTCTCCCCATAAAACCTTTCACAAAATGCAGATATGACAACTTTGTTATACTGAATAACTTAATTCTCGTGCTTCCCTCACTGTATATACTTAACACAATATGTGCCCCCAATTCTCGTGCTTCCCTCACTGTATACTTAACAGGGCATTTCTTGGTGAGGATGCACTTACAACACAATAAAGTTGTGTTTAGGTGAACGATGTCTTGCTCACCACAAGTGACTAAAACAGACTTTTCCGTAACTATGGATTTTTCACCATGCATAATTTTTGGATTATTTTGTTTCACTTTTGGATTATCATGAAAGAGATCACTTTTAGGACCTTTCACATCCAAATCCATTTTTCCAAAGAACCTTTTAAGTTCCTACATCATGGATAGTGCCTTCTCCATAGTCATGGAATTTTCTGGGAGATCATTCCTTTTCACACTCAAAGCATCATTGGCTTTCTTTGGTATCCACTTTTGAGTGCGTTTAGGAACAATATGAACCTTCTTACCATTACTCTCTTCTAGATTTCTTGGAAGAGAATTGGATTGACTATTCTTTTGCAAGTTAGTCTTTCTCCAATTGGGAGCATCGGATCTTGTCTTCGTCTTTACGAAGTTATCCTTTTCATAACCATTACGATTGTGAAAAGGATTTGTATGACGTTTATAAGCAAATCTAGGTTTATCACAATACTGATTCCTTTGCCTAAAGGTTGGACAGTTACAACCTGTAACGTTAAGGGGATTAGTCTTAATATATGATCTTGGTTTCACAACTTCTTGTGATGCCCAAACAAGAACATCATGAAGTTTCTCATTCCTTATACGGAAATGACATCTCCTTTCCAGGTGACCTTTATTTCTGCAATAGTGTCAAACATAAGGAATGTTCTTACCTCGATCTGTGTGTGCTGACTTTGGAGGTTGATATACTTTGCTCTTTTGAACCTTAACTTCCGGTGAAGGTATTTCACTTTTGCCATCAGTGGAAACCTTTTGTTGAGAAGAATCACTAGCCTTGACAAATTTTACCTCTTTGCTAATACTTGGAGCATTTATTCCCTTATAGTGCAATCCTCGTGTATCACGATGATTTTTACTTGCTCCTAGCATAGTGGTGAATTTGCTTGAACTAGTGTTGAACTTTTTCAAGTCATCTTCCAACATCTTGATTTTATCAAGAGCAGCTCTTTGTCATCAAAACTTGCTTTCCGAGAGTTAATCCTTGCTTCAGTTTCTGCAAGTTTCTCTTCCAACAAGAAGTATTTTTGATAAACATTATCACATTCAAGTGACTTTCTACTCAGGTTTCCTCAGAATCTTTGAGGATCGATACGCAAGAGTGATTCCAAACATAAAGACCTCCGTAAATCCTTTTCAATTTATTGTTTTCTCGACAGAGAGGAATCATAAGAGGTGTGACATGAGAAGTTGTCATCTTCTTCTTTTCCAACGAATTCAAAACCTTCACATACTCTGAGATTTACTCATCAACATCTCTATCAATATCTGAATCACCTTCATCAGAAAGTTCATCCAACTGTTCTTCTAAGTGTGTTTCCCAGTTATCAACAGTTTCTACATCAAGAGAATGTTTAGATATTAACTTAGATGTGACGGTTCTCTCAAGTGAAACCAAGCTTTGAAAATCATCTGGTAATTTCTGAACTAGTTCGTTTTTAGAGATAGACTCATCCATATAGTCAAATTGCTACAAACACAGAATTATGAGGTCTTAAACGTGTTTACCTTCTCTGATAGCAATTGAAAAAGCGGGGGTCTAACAACCTCACCCAATATATTGTTTAGGAAATCTGTATGGACAAACTCCAATATGATTCCAACAGAATTATATTGACAGTCAAACTCAATCAAAGGAATATATGCAAGAGTTGTATCTCTGTTTCACAATGTAATCAGCAAATCAAACAAATAGAAGTACGCAAGCCTGATTATTATGTGAAACAACTTGAACGGTATCAAAGACCAATTTTCAAGTGTCAATCAATTTATATCAACAACCAAAGGTTGGATTATCTAATTGATTGAACTACGCACAACCTGTGATATTTCAATTATATAGAAAATATAATGCGGAAAAGAAATAACACAGACACCAGAAATTTTGTTGAGGAAATCGAAAATGCAGAAAACCCCCGGAACCTAGTCCAAATTTGAACACCACGCTGTATTAAGCCGCTACAGACACTAGCATACTCCAAGTTAACTTTGGACTGGAATGTAGTTGATACCTAACCAATCTCACACTGATCAAGGTACAGTCGCATTTCTTACGCCTCTGAATCTCAGCAGGACTCTACGCACTTGATTCCCTTAGCTGATCTCACCCACAACTAAGAGTTGATACGACCCAAAGTCGAAGACTTGATAAACCAATCTGTCTCACACAGAAAACTCTATTGAATAGATAAATTTGTCTCCCACAAAAATACTTATGAGTTTTGTTCCGACTTTTGATAAATCAAGGTGAGCAGTAACCAATTGATACACCAGACTTATATTCCCGAAGAACATCCTAGTAATATCAATCACCTCACAATAATCTTAATCGTATATGTTGGTGGTGGATTTTCGACAAAGGTCAAAAGCGTAAAATTATGATACTGCATGTTTCTGACCCGGCTTCAGGAACGCATGTGACGATTCATATTTTACGATCCGTGAATCGTTCACGATCTCAGATCGAGTTCCTCTCAGAGCCATGATGTATATGTTTCTCGAAAGGCCTCCCACTAGCTGAGCGTTCGATGCTGCGCATTTCATCATGACCTCTATGTAGAATAACATAATTGGGCGGTTCTTCGTATGATTGAGAATTTAAATGCATTCAGGACGTCGGTGACACTCGTTGTTCCCTGACTACATAGAGAGACCCACCTCTACATAGAAGAACGATTGGGCGGTCCTCCTACATAATTGTTTGTTGAGAGGGAAAAATACCTCAGGACGTCGGTGACACTCACTGTTCCCTGACTATGTAGAGAGGCCGTTTATAGATTCAGGCGGCTCTCCATACATAATTGTAGAGAGGGCTAAACGCCTTCAGGACGTCGGCAACACTCGATGTTCCCTGACTATGCACCTTTCAGAACGGGTATGACGCTTTAACTGGCTAATATCCCTTCTACAATAGATTAATTATACCGTGACATTCACCACTGAATTCCTAGAAGATAATCTATTTTATCTCATTACTCCGATTCCATGGTCGAATCCACGGCCGATCCCATTGAATGGTAATAGATAATTATTTTATCTCATTATTCTGATTTCATGATCGAATCCACGGCTGATCTCATGGAATGATAATAGATAATTTTATTACTATGATTCTATGGTCGAAACCACGATCCCATAAGATGGTAACGTAACTACTCATTTTATTACTCCGATTCTATGGTCGAATCCACGATCCCATTGAATGGTAATACTCATTTTATTATTCCGAATCCATGGTCGAATCCACGACTAATTCTATGGATTGATAATAAATAACTTCTCACCTTTATTACTCAGTTTCATGAACCATTCTCCATTGAATTTCATAAATTAGTAATAAATACTCGATAACAGGGCATCTGGACCATCACTAAGTAAGCCCCAAGAAAATGGTGCAAGTGTACTCGACAATGATGCACGAACGAGCACCCGAATGCACGCACGAGCATTCAAAAATATGGACAAACGAGGAATTCGACACAAAATAGGAGAGAGAAAATAATAATATTAAAATAATAAAGAAGGGCCCAAGGACCGGGCCCACCATGCGGACGACCATGTCCTAGTCGTGGCCGGTCCCATGCGTCTTCCATTATTTTTCCTTATTTTATTATCTTCATAAACTCAAGAAACTCCTTGATTCAGTCAACTTTCCTGGTTTGAGCAAAACTCATGGTTTCTCCATATTTTCACGGTTTCATGAAAAATAAAAAATAGGGAAAGGTGTCGTGGGACCGGGCTACTTGGCCGGCCGGCCATGCCCTGGCTGTAGCCGGTCCTACACCTTGCAATCCCTTATTTTCACAAATATTATTTTCCTTGTTTCATGAAACTCCTCCGTTTGAGCAAAAATCCTGGTTTCTTCATATTTTCTCAAATATTGCTCAAACCATGAAAAAGCCAAAAAGTTAAATGGTCACATAACCGACTAGGCTATTCACGGAAAATATTAAAATATTATTATTATTTTAATATTGATCGAACGAGCAAAATTCTACTTTCTCATTCGAACAAAATCGAGAATTTCAGTCAAAGATCAAACTCTTCTGAAAATCCAAAATATTGCTCGAACGCACATCAGAAAATATCTAAACTCTCAGGACTGAGACACGTGCATTATGGTGACACAGGCATGCTTCCTTGATCGACGAAGTCCGGCCCTAAGGCTTGCAAAGTGCCGGTCCCACACATTCTTATGATTTTGACCTAATTTGCTCAATTGCTCATATTGGGTCCAAACTCTTTCCAACCAACTTGGAATTTGCTCAAACGACCATCCACTGGTCCCACGATCACCAAGGGCCGGTTTCATGCCCTCTTGGTCGGTCCCTCATTTTTTCATAATTAGGTTTTATCACCTAATGCTCAATCGAGCACTGCTTCAATAAATGATGAAACCGACATTTAATCATCATTCTTTCACCAACTGGCCAACTAAGGACCCTGGTGCACGCTCACTCGAGCACTTGGGAGCCACATGGACGTCCATCATTCCATGTGGTCGGTCCCTCCCTCACTCATGACCTATTTTCAGTAATTCATCAATTGACGAACAATAGATCAAAAATTAGTGTTTCGAATAAACGCTCCACAAATTACCATTCTGAGCGAGTTCAAACACTAATAAATTTATGTTGATTCAACAATCAATATCTGGATTAATCGTATAATGTTTGGTAATATACCAATATTTTAATTAATATTGTATTGGGTCACGTTACCAATAAATAATCCGTCGAATTGAGCAATACTTGCTCAGTTGCTCGAATATTAATCCAACTATCAATATTCAGTGATTTATCAATGTTCAGTGATTCGTCGAATTGAGCAATACTTGCTCAGTTGCTCGAATATTGATCCAACTATCAATATTCAGTAATTCGTTGAATCGAGCAATGCTTGCTCAGTTGATCGAATTCACAGTATTTGCTCAGACGAGCAATATCAACATAAGAACTTCACGTATGTTCAATCCATAAATCACTGAGCATTTGTCACTCATGCTAAATTCAACAAAACTTAGACTCATTGTCTAATCAAGTCAACGAATGACTAATCAAATACACGTCTGCTTTGCAGACTCCATGTTCGTGAGACATCAATCACGTCACATGGAGGGATATCAATTAGGGTTTTGGTCTGGCGGCCTACGGCACGTGGATTCATCCACAATGAGAAATGTGAGTAAGTGTGCAAACGGTTAAAGGATTTGGCAAAGTAGTGGGTGGACGATTAACCAAGTCTCCGCACGACCAGCAACTGGTTTCACCACGATTTCCCACTCTTTCACTCAAGAAACCGCCACACTTACATGGATCAATGTGTTTATTCTGACAATATAAATAAGTCTCTGGACCCATGATTGAAAAAAGACAATTTTTCGAGTCATCACTCTCAGAAATTCCATCAATCGACCGGAACTTACTGTGAACTCAACAGTTCACGGAAAACTTGCAGAAACCTTCAACACATCCACAATCCTTGATCATCATTGAACCCACACATTTCTCAGCTTCCCTCCTACAAATCAACCCATCTCCCTCTTTGTGACCGAATTGACTCTGGAACGGCCATTGACTTGGTTTAGGCCGGAGTCCTACAGATTGATCTCTCGAATCTATGCACTCCCTTTGCAGTGCATCTGTGTGAGGTTGAGAAGTTTGCTCGGTTGAGGAGTCTCGACAACACGTCTGTCTCTTCAATTCCCTAAAAAACCAGCAAATCGTTTTTCCCCATCTACAGATTGGCGACCACATTGGGAGATTAATCTCTCGGTTGCAATCTCAACTTTCACAAAATGGTTGATCTTAGGTCAGGTTCAGTTACAAATCCTAACACAAACAATGCTAACACTAGCAACAACGGTGGTACTTCAGAAACTACTCCTGCTTCCGACACCGGTGATGTTGATACCACTCCTCCTCAAACCAACGTCGGCAACCATCCACTCTTCGGCCGGTCTCTCGAGGAAATCAGAGAAAATCCGCCTACCATAGCTGATCTTATGAAGGTGCAAGATACTATCACCAAAAATCAGATTGACATGGCTGCAACACAGAAAGAGCTATGCAATTATCTCAAAACTCTCACCGACAAGATGTCATAGAAAACTCAAGAGAAACGAAAAACCAAAGAAACATCTTCGGTTGCTGATCCTGAAGTCACTCCAATCCATGTAGTAGATGATGATGAAGTCCACAAGGCTGCAAATGACCCACCAACAAAAGAACCTGCATGCTTCATCATTCGTGAGGACCTGGAATGCTTCATGGAGGATCGAGGAAAAGACAAGACACCATATATCCACCGTCATCAACCTCCATATCATGCTGCTATGCAAAGAATTCCTCTCCCAAAGAGTACGCCTCTTCAATGTTCACACCGTACAACAGAACGGGAAACGCTCGAGAACATGTCTCTCGATTCCTGGAAGCACTAGGCGAACATGAACACAACCATGTCGTCTGAAGGAATTCTCGAAATCTCTGACAGGTGGAGCATACACATGGTACAAAAATATTGCACCTGGGAACATCACTAGCAGTGGAGAAATGGTTAATGCTTTCTACCGGAAATACTTCTTCGTCTCAAAGAAGATTACTCTCTCCGACTTAGGAAGAATGTCTCAGAAGAGCAATGAACATCCGAATGATTATGTGAAAAGGTTCAGAGTCCAAGCTTTAGATTGTCATGACCCGAACTGGGGGACTTGTGCATCAACGGAATGATCCTGGTCTACAGAGCCTTGCTGGAAAATCTCCGATTCCAGACTTTCTCAGAGCTTCATGAAGAAGCAAAACGATCAGCGACTACTGCACCTGCTTTACTGGAAAGAGCAAAGTCTACAAGGTCGAGGAACCTCGAAGCAGCCGACGCCTAGTCAACAATCAGTACAATCTCCAGCCTTTAACAAATGTTGTTGCTGAAAGGAATGAAAGAAAATCCGAGACACAACATCAGAGCTCTTCTCCAACATCCCAGGCTCCTCTGAAGGCGCGAAGAAAAGATAACTAATCCTGAAATGCACAAACCTCGACCCGACATCAACGAACGTGGAATGATCAGACAGACTCAAACTTCTCTCTTCTCATGAAGGAGTGATCGAGTTACTGGAAGTCTGGATTCAAGATGATGCAATCAAATTGTCGTTCATCAGGAGAGAGCCAACTGAAGAAGAAATGGAGAATCTCAGGTACTGTCGCCTTCATAGGTTCATCGATCATCCAACAAGTAACTGCAATATTTTGAAGCACATCTTCAAAGATAAGGTTGATCCATAATAGCTTCAATTGGGAACTGAAGGAGTACACAAGAATCCTCTCCCAGTCAAAACCTTTACACTCTCTGAACAACCAGTCAAAGAAGCAGTTCAATCGTTGATTGAGCATATCTGTGAAATTAATCTATCTGTCTAAGGCACAAAGAAAATACATGTTCACAACACCGAATTACATTGTGACAGACGTCTGTCCATCCCGAAAATACTCCTTGAACCTTCATCCACAGACAAGGAGAGGCACGACTGGGGACTGCTTACCACAGTCCATCTCAGAGGAAATGAATTCAGAAGAATGTTAATCGATGTTGACACCGCCATCAACGTCATTCCACTGAAAATCCTCAGAGCCACAGGCATCACTCGAAAATAATCTACTCATGCTCCCATCTCAATCAGAGACCATGAAGGAACGCTCAGAGATGCATGCGGTTTTATCACTCTCAAAATGAAAGTTGGCTCAACCTGGATGAAACCAAGTTTCACATAATCAGGGAAGATCCCGGATACGACATGATTCTCGGGCGGACGTGGATTCATGCCGCGAAGATGACTACTGAAAAAGTGTCTTTGGTCGCACATCTCTCCAACGAAGAAAGTTCTGATCCAGAGAATTTGGCGGACGTTCCATCATAAGAGCACTTGGAGGAATTTCGAACTTTGACGAGGTTGAAACAAGAACCTGCGAAAGATGCATAGACATTCATCAAAAGGTCCTGCACTCAGCATCAAAAAGAACAATTTGGGCATTTCTCTATATCCTTGCAGGAGTGTCCATGTGTGCCACAAAATCATAAAGCTCTGATGTATGCACAAGTGTTGAATTCCACTATGCAGCAAAAGGAATACTGAATCAACAGAAGATACTCGGGGCCGAGACGATCAAGACTAAGAAATTCGAAGCTTGAAGGATATGACGCTTCAACTCTCAAGCATCTAAGACGTCTTCAAATTATACTCTCAATCAAAGAGTACACCTTAGATAATGCGCCTCTTGCATCAGTACAAATATCTCGACTATGACACACTGATTCTACACCAGCACGATCAAAGTGTAACCGAACTACAATCTATAAGTCTTCATCATCCCATGATAAGACATCTGAAGCAGATGCAACATCATTCATCCATGGATGACACAAACTCCTTCAACATACATTGGGGACTTGATCTTATTGGAGAAATCGATTCTATTTCAATAAATGTTATCCACATAACAAGTTATTGCAAACTGATGTGATTCCATGAAACTTCATCAACGAGATCTCTTTACATCACAAACCCTTGCACGAATGAGGAACTTCCTGTCTTCACCAATCACATCCAGAATGAAGACCGCTGCTGCTATCTGCTGCAACAACGTCGACTCACTGACGAATCCAGTTCACAACAAAGTCATACTGATCAGGAGAATTCGGGTTGTAATCCCAGTACACCTTCATCTTAGGGATGCTCAAACCACCAACTAGTTCGTGAATGTAAAGGCTCACTGGATGGAGGAGCAAAGGCAATGTCGACAAATCATGGTTCTAACATTTTCAGTCTCTGAAGCAACTCCGACCATAGTATCGACATCAACAAGAATATTTAGAGGAACTCCGTCCATGGTCTTAGCATCAACAAGAATGTCTGGAGAAAATTCAATCGTGATCTCAGCATCAACAACGGTCTCAGGAGCAACATCCTCATGACAAGGATTCTCAATTAACCATTCTCTGAAGTATTGCTCGATGAAGCGGACTTCTCCAAGCACTGATGATTCATATCAAGGTGTGTAGAAATGAAATATGTTCACATGAAAGTCTTTCCGAATCTTGCACAACGGGCGGGCACAATCCCAAGTCTTCTATAAGATGTTCTCATCACCTCTACAAATGATATATAACACATTTCAGGCCTTGGGTTTACAAAAACGTACCAATGGGTGAGGAATGGGACAATTCTTTCTCAACAAAATATGTTCTTCTACGTCTCTTCTACAACATACCAAAATGGCGTATCAATCGGACATACCAGCTGAAAGATACAACCTTTACCATCAGGTCTACGAAATCTGAAAAAAAATTTATACGGGATTACAAATTACAAATATGTACGCTTCGTTGGATGACCTCTACAACTCCAAATTGAGTGATTCTTTTCTCATGTGACAACTCAGTATCTTAGCTTCAAAAGTTGGGGTCAAGCATCGAATTCCGACGTCGTATGAGGTTCCTACAGCTTCCAGAGCATACAACATGCAAGCAGCAATTCTTAGATGGGATTCATAACTTCCACAGTCGATCGGTGTCCACCAGGTATTTCCACTAATTCTTTCATCAAGGTAACTCCAACTTCGACCATCTAGGTATTTACATCAATTTTTCTACCTGGGTCCTCTATCCAGGTCTTACCAGAAGAAGGGAAAACGAAAAGGAGAGACTTAACAAAATACTGGGGACTAACAGTTTCACGGTCCAAGACCCATGAAACCAGAATCTCATGTGCTGATCATCATAGAAGGAATGCTACCACCGGTACATGCAACCATGGTCATTACATCACCCCGTTTTGGGAGCAACCTCAGTTATGGTTCCGTGACCAGGATTTCAGAAGTAATGTTTCTATGACATAAACAAGATGGCACTGCAAGCACCATGTTCATGTATTAATCAAGGGGTCCTGACCTCAAATGAATCAATGACATTAAAACCCTTCACCTACCGTTCAAGACACAAACGAATGATCTAAAGGCACAACATGAGTATTTTACAACAAGCTCGTCTGAGATGATTTTACACTGTCTTGCACAAAGAAACGATCTGGGGGAAATTGGTGAAGAATTTAGGTATGGGTCATATACCATTCTCTTCGCATGGATGTCCTCTACAACATATCCAAAATTCACAGCAATTGGAGAAACGAGCAAAACGATGTGGCCAAAACTTTGGACTACCTGACAACTGAAAATTTTCTGAAAACCCCCTGGAAGTTTACTGTTTCATCGATTTAGGTCCTTAAACATGCTTAAAAGCCGAAAAGCTTCTTAGGTTAAAACTTGGAAATTTTCTGAGGATGAAGAAACATGGGTAGATCACAAAATTCCGACATCGGACGAAGATTCTACATCGTTTTCAATGAAGACCTAACTTCTGAATTTTCTGATGACGAATTATGACGAAATTCTTCATTCATCTACGTCAGGAGCTACAACATCAACGCAAGGCCACACTTCATCTTCAGCTGATAGTCTCACTTGCTGAAGTCGACGGTGTTTCTGCTAGTGAGATATGAGCTTTTCATCTTCATCTCTTTTCTTCCGTGACATTTCATCACGTCTCTGCTTTCTCTCTGCATCAGCTAATAAGCATATATCTTAGCACGGACGACTCCCAGATGATCGAGAAACATACAATGTATCATCTTTCCAGCATCTTTGAAAGGTTGATTCACCTCGGCATGAACATATGCAAAAGTCTTCATCTTTGACTTGATATTTCTGGAGCGTTGGTAGGCTCAGAAACCTATAATAATAATACTGCAAGTGCATAATGTATAACTAGTAGACAATGGCAGGTACATGCCGTTTTCACGAGGAGTGTGAAAATACCACTACTAACTAATACCAAAAACTAATCAATCAAATTCAATATATCAGAAGTTACGGAACTATGAAAACACAATAATGTAGACGTAACCAAGAATATGAGAATCGGTAACCAGGGTTTTATGGAATCCACAACTACTTCTATTCAATTACTGAAATGAATCATAATTATGAGTATTTGCTTATCTTTCGTCTATTGACATCACCTATTATAAGCATAGAGTCGCAAATGTCAGTGGTATACCCTAAGCATAGCACATCAAAAGAATAAATCCAAGCATGAACCATCAAATTGCATCAGCGAGAAAATTATACGAAACTAAATTAATCCACAAATATTATTTGACTATTCTAAGCATAACCCATCAAAGAATTTAACCCAAGTATGGACTATCAAACAATGAGACCAAACATATTTGTAAGACTATCGATTACGCGCATAGGTTTCTAGAACCGGTAACGCAACAATTCATTTTTCAATCAATCAAATAAACAATACTCAAAGATTAATCAATTCAAATCATAATGGTCTATTGCTTCATAATTCAATTCAATTTAAAAATAGCCTAATACCCAACCAAATAGCTTCAACCATAAGATCCTAGTTACAAGTTATTAGCAAAGCATGACTTTCTTAAAATCCATAAACATCATATAGAGAATCACTCAGCTAATTAAAATGGAGGAAAACACAAGAATCGCAAACCAGAAAACGCAGGAATCACAATCCTTCTCTTCACTGTTTCCGGCTCTACCAACCGCCTCCAGCCGACCCCCCCCCCCCCCCCCCCCCCCCCCCCTTCCCCTTCCGTATCTCTTTGATTATAAAGCTGCTCCGAAGACCCTACTAAGACCTAGAAAAAACCAAGGCCCAGTCCAATTACTGCTAATATCCAACACCACCTTCTATTCACACCATCTGACCATACTCAATCCCATAAGAACCAGTCTCTTCTAAACCAATCGATGCCACCGTTCCTAGCCGATTGTTTCACAAAAATCAACAGCAGCAACACCTTCCAATTCACTGGCTTTATGATATCAATATCTCCACTTTCGTGCTCACAGATCCACCATGATTTACATCTCAGAGATGCTCTCATTTGGATTTACCCTTCTCTGTGTCGACTACTGCAGTTTCTCTACTTCACATGCATCTTGTCTTCCAAAACTCCGAGCAGCAACCCACCATCCAAGACAGTACACATCATTCACGACAACCAGACACATCAATAACCTCAACTCCATCGAACTCCATCCATCCATTAGCTTAACACCCAACTACAACACCACTCCCAGCCATAGTTCTTCCATTTTACATCTGCAATTCTATGTACGACCAACATCTCTATTGCTCGACTTCTTAAGAATCTTCCTCCACTCGCGTACAAACCCCATCTGTTTCTTTCCCATTCTTATCCTTGCCAGAACCACCTGCAGATTCAACTCATTCTCCGACCACGACAAACCAGTTCATCACCAGTAAATGTTTCCAACCAGCTCGAGCTTCACTTCCCCTGCATCACAGAGTGCATCACCAGTTCCATTCTGTTCGGTTAAGTCTCGATGCCATGGCAGCAAAAACAACTGCTACTTCAATTAAACACAGAGAACCATCAGTTCCTCCCTTGCACCGTTAATTCAACTCTATACACAGCCATTTCCATTCCTCATTTTTCTTCGCAGGCACAACATATCCACCAGCATTTCATCGACTGCCCATGGCTTAGCCATCAACCTCACCAGCTCCGGCCACTGTCTTTCGACCAGCTTCCTTTGCTTCCAATCGTCAAAGTCAAACAAACCCCTGAATCCTTTGTCGCAGTAAATAACATCTCTTATCTTCAGCGGTGTTGTGACTTCAAAATTCACCCTGAACACCACTTGCTGCTCAGTATACAACAGATGACTCCATTTACTCCCCTTCCAACTCAAAGCAAGCTCACAATTTCTCCCATCCATCGCCTACTCGACGGCCATTCTTCCTTGTTCAATTTTCATTAATCTGTCACAGCACCATGTCAACAGCTCCATCAGAACCTCCTTCATTACCGGCTACAGATTCATCTCAACTGAGTTTCAAAGCAAACTCAGGTCCATTTTCTCAAAATAATAAGAAAAGGTATCTAGTGTACGCCCAAGTATATGTACTCCCATGGTCAGGTGTCACTCAAATGGACCAAGGAGTGGTACCCCTTAGGTGCACAGCACTAAATGTTCTAATGGTTCACTGCTTTAACAAAGAAAACTCTTTGTTTCCCTGTTTTGCTTCCTAACCTAACCATGAGTTGTAGCCAAGCGGGTGTCAGTGACACATCAACTCGGAAACAAGACCCATGTGTGAGCCACGTTGATGATTTTCATCGCAAACCCCTTTAAGCGGCAACTTAGGCGTTTATTGTGTGGATGATTGAGTTCGCTCGTACTTTCTACAAAGGCATTAAAATAGTGTTGTTAGCCAAAATATCGAATCCTAACTAATATAAATATGGGTATAAAATATAGCACTTACGTGCTTATCAAGACCCCCACATTTATATTTTGCAGGTCCTCGAGCAAAACAAATAATTGACCCGCTCAATAGCTGGTCATCATTTTTTTAGACCCGCTCAACAAGTGGTCATAAGAACCCTAGAATAGACCCGCTCAACAGCTGGTCATAATTTTTTTTTTAGACCCGCTCAACAGCTGGTCATAATATACCTACGAACCTAATAAACCCACTCAACAGCTGGTCATAAATTGCAAGAACATTCCTGAAAAATAAAAATAAAAAGTTAACCACTCCCCCACACTTAAACATTACATTTTCCTTAATGTAATTGAGTCATCCAACGTAAAAATTAAGATGGGAAATTCAAAAACAAAACAAATAAGAATAAAATATAAAGTGAAGGGAACAAATCTGATGGGTTGACTCCCATGAAACGAAAGATATTTGTTTCCCTGCTTGCCAGTAGCACGTTCTCAAACAATGTGAGGTTGGTACCCCCAAGAAAGCTGCCAATCATATATATACAGTCTGAAAAGTTGGGGATCAACCCAACTAATTCTATCAGCCGCAAACATGCACCTGCAAACACTACGATCATCCAAAAATATATGTGATTTCATTCCCCATACAAAGCAATCCTTAATAATCAAGTCGTGCATTGTCAGGATAAGTAAATCATTCACACAAAGAGGTAAAAATTGTTCAATAGCTTCTTGTTGATGTGCACGCCCTAAATCAGGATCTAAATCAGCGGAAATAACTTTTGTGACTGATATTGGCTCAAATTCACTCACTGAACAATAGCTCAATGGAGCAATGATATAATGACTCATATACCCACTATCATTTACAACGGTTTCCTTATAAATATTATCAAGATGAGTCAAGGTCGGAGCATTATCGACTGATGGAACTAGTCAAGACTCGGGCCAAATTAAAGGTTCTAGTTTGGGTTTCCATTTATTAGTGTCTAACAGCGGTGTGGTGTCTGATAAGGTATTGACTTCACAAATAACACTATCATCATCAAAATCATACTCAAAATGAGCTAAACCTCTAATGGATCTTCCAAGTGGCTCTTGCAAATGTTTTTCGAGTGCATACTTTCTTTTTGCCCGCAGAACTTCAGACTAAGGTACCTAAAAAAAATCAAACAAACTGCATAAAAAGGAACTAAAAGAAATCTAAAAGAAAAATAAATAAATTATTTTCAAAAAGAAAAATAAAATAAAATAAAATAAAATAGCTGTGTACAAGAAAAATTGATATCAATCAGAGAGTATTATGCAACCACTCTCCAGCAACGGCGCCAAAAACTTGGTAGGCTCAGAAACCTACAATAATAATACTGCAAGTGCACAGTGTCTAACTAGTAGACAATGACAAGTACAGGTCGTTCCCACGAGGAGTGTGAAAATACCACTACTAACTAATACCAAAAACTAACCAATCAAATTCAATATATTAGAAGTTACGGAACTATGAAAACACAATAATGTAGACGTAACCAAGAATATGAGAATCGATAACTAGGATTTTATGGAATCCACCACTACTTCTATTCAATTACTGAAATGAAACATAATTATAAGTATTTGCTTATCTTTCGTTCTATTGACATCACCTATTATAAGCATAGAGTCGCAAATGTCACTGGTATACCCTAAGCATAACACATCAAAAGAATAAATCCAAGCATGCACCATCAAATTGCATCAGCGAGAAAATTATACGAAACTAAATATTAATCCACAAATATTATTTGACTATTCTAAGCATAACCCATCAAAGAATTTAACCCAAGTATGGACTATCAAACAATGAGACCAAACATATTTGTAAGACTATCGATTATGCGCATAGGTTTCTAGAACCGGCAATGCAACAATTCATTTTTCAATCAATCAAATAAACAATAATCAAAGATTAATCAATTCAAATCATAATGGTATATTGCTTCATAATTCAATTCAATTTAAAAATTGCCTAATACCCAATCAAGTAGCTTCAACCATAAGATCCCTAGTTACAAGTTATTAGCGAAGCATGGCTTTCTTAAAAGCCATAAACATCATATAGAGAATCACTCAGCTAATTAAAATGGAGGAAAACACAATAATCGCAAACAAGAAAACGCAGGAATCACAATCCTCCTCTTCACTGTTTCCGGCTCTACCAACCACCTCCAGCCGACCCCCCCCCCCCCCCCCTAATATCCAACACCACCTTCTATTCAGACCATCTGACCATACTCAATCCCGTAAGCACCAGTCTCTTCTAAACCAATCGATGCCACCGTTCCTAGACGATTGTTTCACAAAAATCAATAGCAGCAACACCTTCCAATTCACTGGCTTTATGATATCAATATCTCCACTTTCGTGCTCACAGATCCACGATGATTTACATCTCAGAGCTGCTCTCATTTGGATTTACCCTTCTCTGTGTCGACTACTGCAGTTTCTCTACTTCACATGCATCTTGTCTTCCAAAACTCCGAGCAGCAACCCACCAGCCAAGACAGTACACATCATTCACGACAACCAGACACATCAATAACCTCAACTCCATCGAACTCCATCCAGCCATTAGGTTACGACCCAACTACAACACCACTCCCAGCCATAGTTCTTCCATTTTACATCTGCAATTCTATGTACGGCCAGCATCTCTATTGCTCGACTTCTTAAGAATCTTCCTCCACTCGCGCACAAAACCCATCTGTTTCTTTCCCATTCTTATCATTTCCAGAACCACCTGAAGATTCAACTCATTCTCCGACCACGGCAAACCAGATCATCACCAGTAAATGTTTCCAACCAGCTCGAGCTTAACTTCCCTGCATTACAGAGTGCATCACCAGTTCCATTCTGTTCGGTTAAGTCTCGATGCCATGGCAGGAAAAACAACTGCTACTTCAATTAAACACAGAGAACCATCAGTTCCTCCTTTGCACCGTTAATTCAACTCTATACACAGCTGTTTGAGGGTAAAAACTGGTTCTGATGTTTTTGGTAAATTTGGGTGTGTTGGTGAGGAACGAATTCAAACCCTAAACAATGCACTGCACGGGAATACTTTTAGATTCGAGAGATCAATCTGTAAGTCTCTGGCCTAAACCAAGAAATGGACGTTCCAGATTCAATTCGGTCAGAAAGTGAAGGAGAAGGGGTTGATCTTAGGGAGGGAAGCGAAGAAGGTGTTTGAGGTCAAAATGTTGAATTATGAAGGTGTGGTTGTTTATGACTTGTATAAGAATGTGGAACTGGCTTGCAGAATGTAAGCTATCAGTTCTTGGTGTTTTCTGGATACTGTGTTAACAACAACTTGGTTTTTTCTTTTGAATAGGTTGAAAACCTATTTATACAATTCATTGAGCACACCTTTATCTCTTAGGAAATGGAGGAAGTGAAGTAGTGGAGAAGTAGGTTTTTGTTCGGAAGGTAGTGATCATCGTGTTTCCGTTGTGAGGGAAAACTGATGATCACACGATTCTTCCACCACTCTCATTACTGATAATCGTCTGCCTTTCCTGACACGTTCTCGTAATGGATGCGTTGCACGCCGCACGTTGTAAACTGCCAGAACAATACCCCAGTAAGCATCCCCCAGTTTGTGATATGTTTGATGTTTCGAATAAGTGGGTCGTGGGACCCATCTTGGAGAATGGCGTGATGCTATTAGGTGAAACAACTAGGTCGATATAAGATATTGTATGTATTCGATACATGTGAAGCATCGCAATTAAGAAGCTCAACCTAATCGATGTGTATGTAGCATCATTGTTTTTGAGCTTGATTGAATAAGTCGTGGATAAGCGTCTTAAAAGTGGAAGCGTGATCGACCACCTTTGGGTGATCCTTTAGTGGTTTTAGGGATACACATTTGCTTGGCCGATCGCCTCATGTGGAAGATGGATGTCCGGTCTTCATAATTCAATTAAATTTAAAAATTGCCTAATACCCAATCAAGTAGCTTCAACCATAATATCCCTAGTTACAAGTTATTAGCAAAGCATGGCTTTCTTAAAAGCCATAAACATCATATAGAGAATCACTCAGCTAATTAAAATGGAGGAAAACACAAGAATCGCAAACCAGAAAACGCAGGAATCACAATCCTTCTCTTCACTGTTTCCGGCTCTACCAACCGCCTCCAGCCGACCCCCACCCCCCCCCCCCCGTTCCCTTCCGTATCTCTTTGATTATAAAGCTGCTCCGAAGACCCTACTAAGACCTAGAAAAAACCAAGGCCCAGTCCAATTACTGCTAATATCCAACACCACCTTCTATTCACACCATCTGACCATACTCAATCCCATAAGAACCAGTCTCTTCTAAACCAATCGATGCCACCGTTCCTAGCCGATTGTTTCACAAAAATCAACAGCAGCAACACCTTCCAATTCACTGGATTTATGATATCAATATCTCCACTTTCGTGCTCACAGATCCACCATGATTTACATCTCAGAGATGCTCTCATTTGGATTTACCCTTCTCTGTGTCGACTACTGCAGTTTCTCTACTTCACATGCATCTTGTCTTCCAAAACTCCGAGCAGCAACCCACCATCCAAGACAGTACACATCATTCACGACAACCAGACACATCAATAACCTCAACTCCATCGAACTCCATCCATCCATTAGCTTAACACCCAACTACAACACCACTCCCAGCCATAGTTCTTCCATTTTACATCTGCAATTCTATGTACGACCAACATCTCTATTGCTCGACTTCTTAAGAATCTTCCTCCACTCGCGTACAAACCCCATCTGTTTCTTTCCCATTCTTATCCTTGCCAGAACCACCTGCAGATTCAACTCATTCTCCGACCACGACAAACCAGTTCATCACCAGTAAATGTTTCCAACCAGCTCGAGCTTCACTTCCCCTGCATCACAGAGTGCATCACCAGTTCCATTCTGTTCGGTTAAGTCTCGATGCCATGGCAGCAAAAACAACTGCTACTTCAATTAAACACAGAGAACCATCAGTTCCTCCTTTGCACCGTTAATTCAACTCTATACACAGCTGTTTGAGGGTAAAAACTGGTTCTGATGTTTTTGGTAAATTTGGGTGTGTTGGTGAGGAACGAATTCAAACCCTAAACAATGCACTGCATGGGAGTACTTTTAGATTCGAGAGATCAATCTGTAAGTCTCTGTCCTAAACCAAGAAACGGACGTTCCAGATTCAATTCGATCACAAAGTGAAGGAGAAGGGGTTGATCTTAGGGAGGGAAGTGAAGAAGGTGTTTGAGATCAAAATGTTGAATTATGAAGGTGTGGTTGTTTATGACTTGTATCAGAATGTGGAACTGGCTTGCAGAATGTAAGCTATCAGTTCTTGGTGTTTTCTGGATACTGTGTTAACAACAACTTGGTTTTTTCTTTTGAATAGGTTGAAAACCTATTTATACAATTCATTGAGCACACCTTGATCTCTTAGGAAATGGAGGAAGTGAAGTAGTGGAGAAGTAGGTTTTTGTTCGGAAGGTAGTGATCATCGTGTTTCCGTTGTGAGGGAAAACTGATGATCACACGATTCTTCCACCACTCTCATTACTGATAATCGTCTGCCTTTCCTGACACGTTCTCGTAATGGACGCGTTGCACGCCGCACGTTGTAAACTGCCAGAACAATACCCCAGTAAGCATCCCCCAGTTTGTGATATTTTTGATGTTTCGAATAAGTGGGTCGTGGGACCCATCTTGGATAATGGAGTGATGCTATTAGGTGAAACAACTAGGTCGATATAAGATATTGTATGTATTCGATGCATGTGAAGCATCACAATTAAGAATCTCAACCTAATCGATGTGTATGTAGCATCATTGTTTTTGAGCTTGATTGAATAAGTCGTGGATAAGCGTCTTAAAAGTGGAAGCGTGATCGACCACCTTTGGGTGATCCTTTAGTGGTTTTAGGGATACACATTTGCTTGGCCGATCGCCTCATGTGGAAGATGGATGGTCGGTCTTCACAATGTTGTTTTGCTTGTTTTCTAAAAATAGATTTATACCATCCAACTAGGCTGGCAAAGTTGGATGGTCATGATAATTTGCGGCAGTTATTCAACGCCGTTTGATGTAATGTTTAGGATTTAGGGGCCGATCGGCCAACTCCCTTTTGAGCGAGCGTTTCGAGGCATTGAGCCCTAGTTTGTGTAGGACGGTCAATTAGTGTAAAGGTGGGTCCACAGTAATCACGTCGACATATTCGGGGTCGTTTAAGATTAAATCTAAGCCACTCAAATAAGCTGGCGAAGATGAGTGGTCAAGATCGATTTGCGGCAGTAATGTGTTGCCGCAAAGTAATTTTTAGGTTTTTGAAAACAGCATGCTCATGCTACTTTGGGCCAGTGATTTGGTGTGCTTTGGACTTGCTATGAGCAAGTCGATCGACCATGTGTGGGGTGGGTTTGATGGTGAATGCGTTGGCATCTCCTTGATCGCTTGAAACACAATCTGAGCCTTCCAACTAGGATGGAGAAATTGGACGGATACGATCAATTAGCGACAGTTGTATAACGTCGCTTATTCAATTTAGGGATTTCGAGGCTGCTCGATCATCCTATTTCAATCGAACGATTTGGTGTCCTACTAACTCCCATGAACAAGTCGATCAGTAAGGGACAACACTGGGTCGGTGGTAACGTGCTAGCGCTTTCCCGATTGCTTGGGACGCGATCTTTGCCGTCCAATTAGGCTGGCAAAGTTGGACGTACAAGATGGCTTTTGAGACCGTTTTTCACGGTTTTAGCTCGTTCGAGCTTTGCTTTACGCAGTGAAAACGCCCATGTTTGGGTCGGCGTTCGAGGCACTCGTGCATGGGAAGCATGGGATTCGATTAACTAGAGGACTAGTGGGACCGCCGGTGATTGCTACGGTGATTGCCTAGTTCTACTAGGAGTAATCTATGCTTGTTAAACCGCGCGGCCAATTCGTGTGACCGTGATTGTTTTTGAGATTGATATTGACAGTCTAGATTTTCTTTAAGAATAAATATGTGTTCAGTCACGCTAACTTTAATTAAAAGTGTGTGAACGCGTTGATCTCTTTGTCAGAGAGATGTAGCCTGTATGAGTATTTTTGCGCAGATCCCAATACTAGCACTTCGGGAGATTCATGCTACTCTACTGAGAGTGAGCATTGATCGTCATGTCATGTCAGTATTGAGAGTTCGGCTGAGAACATAACATGGAAAAATACCAGGCGCACAATGCATTAAATGGATAATGCTACTAGGAAAATTCATAGCATATTCGGGATTGTTGCACCTGAAAAAGCGGGGGTCTAACAACACCACCCAATATTTCGTTTAGCAATTTGTATGGAAAAACTCCAATATACTTTTTATGAGAATCAACTAGACAGTTAAACTCAATCAATAAAAAGATATATCAAAGAGTTTATATCTCAATCTCTCGATTTAATATTTACTCAAGCAAATGGAAATCTGCGAGTCTTTATCAAAGAGAGATAACTTGGACGGTACCAAAGACCAATGTCCAAGGATCAATCAATATCAATCAACAACCAAAGGTCGGATTTCCAATAGATGATCTTTAACGCACAACCTGTATTATTTCAATTATATAAAAAATATAATACGGAAAAGAAATATCACAGACACCAGAAGTTTTGTTAACGAGGAAACCGCAAATGCAGAAAAACCCCGGGACCTAGTCCAGATTGAATACACACTGTATTAAGCCGCTACAGTCACTAGCCTACTCCAAGCAAACTTCGTACTGGACTATAATTGAACCCCAATCAGTCTCCCACCGATTCAAGGTACATTTGTACTTCTAATTCTATGATCCCAGCAGGATACTTCGCACTTGATTCCCTTAGCTGATCTCACCCACAACTAAGAGTTGCTGCAACCCAAAATCGCAGACTTGATAATAAACAAATCTATCTCACACAGAAAAGTCTATCAAAGGATAAATCTGTCTCCCACAGAAAAACCCTAGGTTTTGTTCCGTCTTAAGATATAAAATCAAGGTGAACAGGAACCAATTGATAATCCGGTCTTATATTCCCGAAAAACAGCCTAGATTAATCAATCACCTCTCAACAATCCTTCTTGACTACACAAGCGGTTTGTCGAGGAATCACAAACAGTGAGACGAAGATGTTTGTGACTTCTTTATCTTTCCTATCGGAGAACTCTCACGATCTCAAGCCAATCAAAGATTGTACTCGTACGATAGAAGATGCAAGATCAGATCACACAACTACGATAAAAGTAATATCGGTCTGGCTTCACAATCCCAATGAAGTCTTTAAGTCGTTAACCTGGTTTTAGAGAAGAAAACCAAAGGTTAAAGGAGAATCGACTCTAGCGAGCGCACTAGTATCACACAGACGTGTGGGGATTAGTTTTGCACAATGCTAGATGTCTCCTTTATATAGCCTTCAAATCAGGGTTTTTCCTTAGTTACAAAGCAATCCATATTCACCGTTAGATGAAAACCTGATTTAGATTCAAGCTAATATTTCTCAACCGTTAGATCGAAAACTTAGCTTGTCACACACACTTGGGTAGACGTTTACTGGGTTTGTGAAAACCATGCCCAAACGTGTACGTGTATGTTGGTTCAACATAGTAACCCAAAAGGTTAACCATATGAGCATTCATATTAACCTAGTTCTTCTTCACCATAACTAGTTCAATTGACTCAAATGAACTAGTTAGAGAGTTGTTCAATTGCTATGAGATCTTATGTAACTACACAAGACACAATTGAAACAAAGATGATTCGATTCGATGAATCGGCTCATGAACTTTATAGCCACGGTTTGCATAAAGCATTCCTTAGTAATTTAAGTTTCATGTTCAGAGCACATCTTTAGATCATAACCACTTAAGCTCACAAAAAGTTCGCGGACTTAAGGCAACCGGCAGAGTTTTCCAAACTCAGCAGAAAATCTCGGCAAAGAGACTGCCAGTTCGCGGACTAGTTCGCGGACTAAACACGCAAACGAGTTTTTGGAAAATCCCAGCAGAAATTCTCGGCAAGAACTTCCGTCAGTTCGCGGACTGAGTTCTGACTGGTTCGCGGACTTGGCAAAGCCAATTCCTCCGGTTTCTCTCAATCAACAAAGTTCGAAAACTTCGGATTAAGGAATACATGGTTATGTAATCTAAACTCTCATTCCAATCATTGAGACATTCTCAGAGGACGTTATATAGCCGTTATTCACAGACGTTTCACGTCAGAGCAATTCTCAAAGTAATTGAAACTTTTCATGACTTTCGTCACTAGGTGAAGATAAACTTGATCAAAGCGAAACGCTTTACCAACACACGATTTCGAGAAAAAGATAAGTAGTGAATATACTCGAAATGTCAAATGTGTATGATCCAGTCTATATAGCATACGACTTTTTGTCTCATAAGAAGTAGGAGATAGAAAGATAGACTTTTGAGTGATAGATAAGTTCAAGTCTCCACATACCTTTTTGTTGATGAAGTTCCACGGTTCCTTGAGTAGATCTTCGTCGTTGTATGATGAATCGCCATGAAGTCCTTGAGCTCAACTACACTTTTCTATCCTAGTCCGAGACTTAGCTATAATAGACTAGAAATCAAGACTCATAGTTTTGATCACTAACATTGACAAACATGCTTGATATAGCAACGCATGCGAGGTCGACCGAGCTATGCTCTAACAATCTCCCCCTTTGTCAATTTTAGTGACAAAACTATTAATACATATGGAATACAAAAAAGATAAACTTTAGTGGCTCCTATTCCATAGTCTAATCTTCAACGTTCCTTGAAATCTTCGTCCTTCCAAGTACTCCAATGATCCCAAAGGTTGTAAGTTTAGCACCACCGTTGTTGAAGATCCGTAGCTATAACAATGAGAGAAATCGAGATTCTCGATCATTATTATACAGTGTCATAGTATCATTATGTAACATCAAAGTCCAATTGCATCACACGACTTTAACAACAATACTATGGTGATATGTATCACTCCCCCTTAGTCAATACTCCATCTCGATCATGGAAACCACTCCCCCTTACACAATGATCCGAAAACCATATGTATTTGTAGTGTGAACTACATTATTTCTCCCCCTTTTTGTCAATAAAATTGGCAAAGGTAAAGAACGGGATCATAATGAAATTTCCACAAGAGACATTTCATAGACTAAAAGAAAAATACATACCAACTTAATTTAGATGCAATCATAAAGCCGAAGCTAAATGCATTCATCAAGGAGTTTTAAGATACAAGATAACCCCTATAAAATTCCACAGCCGCACACCCCAAGATATTACCATTAAGCACAAGTTCAAAAGAACTCTCCCCCATTTGATGTCATTCCCGAAGAACAACAAGAGCGACCTTAATTTCGAAAGAAAAGAAGGATTTTTAATTGGACACCAAAAACCATAGGAAATGATTTTCTATATCCAAAACTCAATCAAATTAATCACAAGTAAACCCATGATTAATTTAATTGGAATACGCAACTAAATCAAACCACAAAAGTGATCAATTTAATTGATTGTGCTCAACATAAGTAAACTTACGGAGCTACGACTAAGGTAATCATACAGATGACTAACTTAATCGTTCACATACTCAACATAAGGAAAACCTTACGGAATATACGACTACATCAACCAATAGAACATGATTAGTATAGCCGTTCATATACTCAACACAAGAACTTGTGGAATATATGAAAACTCAACTAGACTAATTACAAGAGAACCATAATTAATCTAATTGGAATACAAACAACCAAACTAATCACGAAGTAATCAATTTAATTGTCAAAAGTTTTTCGACAAAAGAAGACTTTCGGAGCAAATAACTAAATAACCAACCAAGATGATTAATTTAGTTCAAATGCTCAACATATAGCATCTTATGGAACAACCAACCAATAAGAATAATCGACTTAGTTGTATCGTGCTCAACATAAGACACACAATGGAGCCTTCACGGTAATACAAAAAATGGATCAATGAAGATCAATACCGTGGAATACATACAAGGATCTATTCTATTTTCCATCACTATATGCATAATGACATAATAGACTTTATCCTTGTCACACAAAAGATTTCCATTTTCCATCAAATAAATGACTGCATAGGCATAACTTTTGTATTTGTCAAAAGTCCATTCGTCCTTTCCAATACGAATACCAATTTATGAACGACTTTACTTTTGACAACATATGGGACCTTCAAGTTCACGGACAAACAATACATATCCCATAAACAATTGCAATATCACAAAATCATAAAGATTAATACTGCAATAACAATCTTTGCCCTTAGAAGGTAGAATCAATCTTTTTCGCACGGATTTATACCAAGAGTGGTTACCAAAAGCGTATAAAAAGATTTCCTTAACAAAGAAGAACATACAAAGTCATTGACGACTATGCACCATAGTTCACATGAGATGATTGTGAACACTCAAGAATATATAGAATGTGAACTACTACCCATTCTCGAACTTCCTTTCTTTGTGATTCACCAACATCACTCTTGTAACAGCCACAAAATAGCTTAGAATAGGATTTCTCCAAGAATCCCAGTGCCCAAGTCCAAGAGAATAGAACAAGTGCAACGAAACGGAGCAAACACTAAAAAACAAGACAGGACAAAGACCAATATTAACTCATCCAAATTCAACAATTCTCATCTCCATTGAAGGGAATTCAATAAGGAAGAATGCAAAAAGAATGAGGTAAATCCGAGTTCGGACGAAGAAGTTACGGCCAAAACAAGTTTACCGAATATCGACGTCAAGTATGCATACGGGTTTGCGAACTTAAACCCCTGGATTTTGATTTTGAATGTGTTATGCATACTTGGTATGTGTACCATGTAGTCCAAACATCCCGAACTATTATTTTCAAACCTAAACATTTAAGAACCTTAAACACAGATCAAGTTAGGTAGAAATGAACGATAAGCAAGATTATTATAAGTATTCTAAGCAAATAAAAGTACAAATCTTGCTCAAGTTTATAGACATACCTTTTTAGATGAATCCAATCGAATTCTACCGCCTTACCGAACATAATCTGTGTGCCCCAATTCTTGTGCTTCCCTCACCGTATACAAAGCAGGGCATTCCTTGGTGAGGATGCACTTCCAACACAATCAAGTTGCGTTGGGGTGAACAAAGTCTTGCTCACCACAAGTGACCTTTGGATTATCATGAAAGAGATCACTTTTAGAACCTTTCACATCCAATTCCATTTTTCCAAAAAACTTGTTAAGTTCCAACATCATGGATACTGCCTTTTCCATAGTCATGGAGTTTTCTGGAAGATCATTCCTTTTCACACTCAAAACATCATTGTCTTTCTTCGGTATCCACTTCTGAGTGCGTTTAGGAACAGTCGGAACCTTCTTCCCATCACTCTCTTCTAGAATTCTTGGAAGAGAATTGGATTGACTATTCTTTTGCAAGTTAGTCTTTCTCCAATTGGGAGCATCGGATCTTGTCTTCGTCTTTACGAAGTTATCCTTTTGATAACCATTACGATTATGAAAAGGATTCGTACGACGTTTATAGGAAATCTAGGTCTATCATAGCACTGATTCCTTTGCCTAAAGGTTGGACAATTACAACCTGTAACGTTAAGAGGATCAGTCTTAACGTATGATCTTGGTTTCACAACTTCTTGTGATGCCCAAACAAGAACATCATGAAGTTTCTCATTCCTTATACGGAAACGACATCTCCTTTCCAGGTGACCTTTATTTCCGCAATAGTGGCAAACATAAGGAATGTTCTTACCTCGATCCGTGTGTGCTAACTTTGGAGGTTGATAAACTTTGCTCTTTTGAACCTTAACTGCCGGAGAAGGTATTTCACTTTTGCCATCAGTGGAAACCTTTTGTTGAGAAGAATCACTAGCCTTGACAAATTTTACCTCTTTGCTAGTACTTGGAGCATCTATTCCCTTATAGCCCAATCCTCGTGTATCACGATGATTTTTACTTGCTCCTAGCATAGTGGTTAATTTGCTTGAACTAGTATTGAACTTTTTCAAGTCATCTTCCAACATCTTGATTTTATCAAGAGCAGCAGCTAAATCAGCCTCAAGGCGTTTTTCTCGAGTGAGATAAGCGCTTTCTCTGTCGTCAAAACTTGTTTGCTGGAGTTAAACCTTGCTTCAGATTCTGCAAGTTTCTCTTCCAACAAAAAGTACTTTTGATAAAGATTATCACATTCAAGTGACTTCATACGTAGGTTTTCCTCAGAATCCTTGAGGATCGATTCGGTAGAACGATTCGAAAAATAAACACCTGCGTAACATCTTCTCAATTTCTTGTTTTCTCGACAGAGAGGAGTCAGAAGAGGTGTGACATGAGAAGTTGTAATCTTCTTCATATTCCACGAATCCAAAAACTTAACATACTCTGAGACTTCCTCATCAACATCTCTATCAATATCTGAATCACCTTCATCAGAAAGTTCATCCAACTGTTCTTCTAGGAGAGTTTCCCAATCAACAGTTTTTACATCAAGAGAATGTTTGGATATTGACTTAGATGTGACAGTTCTCTCAGGTGAATCCAAGCTTTTAGAATCATCTGGTAATTTCTGAACTGGTACGTTATTAGAGATAGACTCGTCCATAATCAGATCGCTACAAACACAGACTTATAAGGTCTTTAACGTGTTTGCCTGCTCTGATACCAATTGAAAAAGCGGGGGTCTAACAACACCACCCAATATTTCGCTTAGCAATCTGTATGGACTAACTCCGAATACTTTTAGAGAATCAACTAGACAGTCAGACTCAATCTAGATAAAAGTATCTCAAGGAGTTATATCTCTCTCTTTTGATTTGATTTTACTCAAGCTAAAAAAATCGCGAGTCTTTATCAAAAGGAATAACTTGGACGGTACCAAAGACCAATGTCCAAGGATCAATCAATATCAATCAACAACCAAAGGTCGGATTTCCAATTGATGATCTTAACGCACAACCTGTATTATTTCAATTATATAAAAATATAATGCGGAAAAGAAATAACACAGACACCAGAAGTTTTGTTAATGAGGAAACCGCAAATGCAGAAAAACCCCGGGACCTACTCCAGATTGAATACACATTGTATTAAGCCGCTACATACACTAGCCTACTCCAAGCTAACTTCAGACTGGACTATAGTTGAACCCCAACCAGTCTCCCACCGATTCAAGGTATAGCTGTACTCCCACGCCTCTGATCCCAGCAGGATACTGCACACTTGATTCCCTTAGCTGATCTCACCCACAACTAAGAGTTGCTGCAACCCAAAATCACAGACTTGATAATAAACAAATCTGCCTCACACAGAAAAGTCTATCAAAGGATAAATTTGTCTCCCACAGAAAAACCCTAGGTTTTGTTCCGTCTTAAGATATACAATCAAGGTGAACATGAACCAATTGATAATCCGGTCTTATATTCCCGAAGAACAGCCTAGATTAATCAATCACCTCTCAACAATCCTTCTTGACTACACAAGCGGTTTGTCGAGGAATCACAAACAGTGAGACGAAGATGTTTGTGACTTCTTTATCTTGCCTATCAGAGAACTCTCACGATCTCAAGCCAATCAAAGATTGTACTCGTACGATAGAAGATGCAAGATCAGATCACACAACTACGATAAAAGTAGTATCGGTCTGGCTTCACAATCCCAATCAAGTCTTTAAGTCGTTAACGTGGTTTTAGAGAAGAAAACCAAAGGTTAAAGGAGAATCGACTCTAGCGAGCGCACTAGTATCACACAGACGTGTGGGGATTAGTTTTGCACAATACTAGATGTCTCCTTTATATAGCCTTCAAATCATGGTTTTCCCTTAATTTTAAACCAATCCATATTCACCGTTAGATGAAAACCTGATTTAGATTCAAGCTAATATTTCTCAACTGTTAGATCGAAAACTTAGCTTGTCACACACTTGGGTAGACGTTTACTGGGTTTGTGAAAACCATGCCCAAACGTGTACGTGTATGTTGGTTCAACATAGTAACCCAACAGTTTAACCATATGAGCAATTCATATTAACCTAGTTCTTCTTCACCATAACTAGTTCAATTGACTCAAATGAACTAGTTAGAGAGTTGTTCAATTGCTATGAGATCTTATGTAACTACACAAGACATAATTGAAACAAACATGATTCGATTCGATGAATCGGCTCATGAACTTTATAGCCACGGTTTGCATAAAGAATTCCTTAGTAATTTAAGTTTCATGTTCACAGCACATCTTTAGATCATAACCACTTAAGCTCACAAACAAGTTCGCGGACTTAAGGCAACCGACAGAGTTTTCCAAACTCAACAAAAAATATCCGCAAAAAGACTGCCGCCAGTTCGCGGACTAAACACGCAAACGAGTTTTTGGGAAATCCCAGCAGAAATTCTCGGCAAAAGAACTTCCGTCAGTTTGCGGACTGAGTTCGCGGACTGGGTTCACGGACTTGGCAAAGTCAATTCCTTCGGTTTCTCTCAATCAACAAAATTCGAAAACTTCGGATTAAGGAATACATGGTTATGTAATCTAAACTCTCATTCCAATCATTGAGACATTCTCATAGGACGTTATATAGCCGTTATTCACAGACCGTTTCACGTCAGAGCAATTCTCAAAGTAATTGAAACTTTTCATGACTTTCGTCACTAGGTGAAAATAAACTTGATCTAAGCGTAACGCTTTACCAACACACGATTTCGAGAAAAAGATAAGTAGTGAATACTCAGCTCGAAATGTCAAATGTGTATGATCCAATATATATAACATACGACTTTTTGTCTCATAAGAAGTAGGAGACAGAATAGATAGACTTTTGAGTGATAGATAAGTTCAAGTCTCCAAATACCTTTTTGTTTATGAAGTTCCACGGTTCCTTGAGTAGATCTTCGTCGTTGTATGATGAATCGCCATGAAGTCCTTGAGCTCAAATACACTTTTCTATCCTGGTCCGAGACTTAGCTATAATAGACTAGAAATCAAGGCTCATAGTTTTGATCACTAACATTGACAAACATGCTTGATATAGCAACGCATGCGAGGTCGACCGAGCTATGCTCTAACAACACCATTCTGAATGAATTCCATACACATTGAATTGCTCAATGAGTGAAGAGGTTTTTGCACTCATCACTTCTTAAATGGCTTTATACCCTTGCAGGGCGTCAATGCATTAAATACAGGGTTTTACAATTTTATCCCTATTCGAAAAACCACCATCAACATTAAGTCCCATGCTTAGCACGTAACAATGAAATTTTTGCGGGGTAAGCAATGGATGGTGACGGTTAAATATAAAACTTATGAGGCAAGGTAGACAGATGTTACCAGGATATAGGTCAGCTAAGTCTTTGAGCAAGATACTCTTAACGAAGTATTAAGGATCGCATTGATCGTCCTCCTATCATACGTCAATTGCCTCCAGGTAGGTTTAGAAATTTGCTAAACTCCATTGTGCTCGATTGCGAGAGGCCTTGACTTAAGTTGCTTGGAGTCCGGACTGCTGAGTCGCAACTAAAATCTTCTTTAAACTCTTGAACATTGACTGGAATGGAATTGCATTCATTCTGACCCTTTATCTCATAGGCTCATTCTTTCCCTTCTGATTGCGATGGTTAAATGCTTGGAATGCTTGTATCGGAAAAATCTTCCGGAGTCTTTGAGAGAAGTAAACGAGCTGAGAGGCATTCTGTCGCCCACATGCTGTTATCAAGTCTTCAGGGACTTCTTTCTAAGCGATATCCTTTGAACCATCTTCTGAATCTTGGATGGTTGTATGGAATGGGATGCGATGAGCAGTCCCCAGTTACACTTAATATTTTATGGCATGGCTGGATACGTGAAACCATCTCCGATTTGTACTTTTGGAGTCTTTAATGCACATGTACGGCTTCATGTTGAGAATTTTCTGCGTCTCGTAAAGCTTCAACAGTGATGACGTTGATATTAGCGGCTTCTTCTGGAGAGTGCGTTGAAGCGGCTTCTGGAAAGAGCGTGCGCTGAAGCGGCTTCTGGAGCGTGCGTTGAAGCGGATTATGGAGCGTGCGTTGAAGCGACTTCTAGAGCGTGCATTGCAGCGTCTTCTGGAGCGTGCGTTGAAGCGGCTTCTCGAGCGTGCATTAAAGAGGTTTCTTCAGAAGAGAGCGTGCGTTGAAGTGGCTTCTGGAGAGAGAGCGTTGAAGCGGCTTCTTCTTCAGTTTGATTTTCCATTGCAAATTACATGCTTCTTGATTCACCGTCACTCTTGTGTTGAAGAAGTCCTTGACTGACGATGAAGTAATTTCATGCTGAGCCTCAGTCCCCAAGCGTGATTCACCTCTTTCCGTAGTGGTTGTTGCTATGGTGAAGCTCTAGTTGGTATCAATCAACGAGCAACAATGGCTCTTGGCAGCAGCTGTGATCAGAAAAAACTGGCAAGGAGAGGCGTGGTAGCTACTTGCACGATCTTGGAAGTCTTCATATAATGGTAGAGATCGTCTCGTTATTAGAGGGAGAAGCTGATGATGGAACCGATAGCTTACTTGATGTTTTCTCATGGAACTAAAAAGAGGGAGACAGTCCCCTGACCACGAGTATCTACTAAGCTTCCAACTTCATAGATGTTGTCACGCTGGGTTTCTGAAGAAATAATTTGGGAGAGAGTTGGAGTTGAACCCAATGTTGATGTGGATAGTACGAGTTACTGATCATGAGGTCGTCTTTGCGTCTACGTTGCGTTTCATAGACATCCAGGCATATCGATGGTCTTTAAACAATACATCTGCTCCCTCGAATATTTATACATCTTTGGGCATTTTGGAATCATAATGACAACGGGCTTGCGTCTCTCCAAATTTAGAATCTTTGAGATGGGTAGTGCTAAGCAGTCTCTAACGACGCTCCTTTGCCTTTATCATCTTTGGATCGTGTCTTTGAGGAGTAGGGAAGTCTCCTCATGCGAATGACTTAACTAATAGGTTCTGCAAATATGATAAAGCTCTTTACATGGAGAGCCTGTGTGTACCTCTTAAGTCTCAGGCGCAACCTCCTTTGGTGACGCAACAACTTCTTCTACGGGAGACGAAATTCTGAAAGCGTCCCTCATATATGTTGTTGTCGTCGAGCCAGATATGGAATATTTTGGACGTTGTTTTATCATTGTGGCAGTCGTGCATGTGGTACTGGAGTTGAATTGGGCGATTTTGGACGCGCATGATGTTTTATCTCGGTGGTTTTTCTCTTGCTGCTTCAGTGAAACCGCTTACATAAGGTTGAAGGTTGTATTTCCTGTTGTTCCGACGTGTCGAAGAAGCTTTATCCTCCATTCATCTCATGAGAAGCGTGACTGGATGCACTGAGGAGGTGGTTTCAAACTGGGAGTTCCTCTGAGATGTGTTCTATGAAGTTTGAATTCAATGCACCTAAAATCCAGAAGCTGCAAGATGAAACAAACAAAGTTCCCTCCGTGGACTTCATTGCTCGGCAAGAGGAGGAGATCGAGAGGCTATCCTTGGAATTAAAGCTGAAGCAGGCCGCAAAAATGAAAGGCGCTCTTTCCAAAAAGAATGAGTTGTTTCAGAAAGACTTCCCTTGAATACTTGCACATTTTCTTTTATATTTCCCTTTTAGGTGTCTTGAGTGATGTAAGACAGTTTGATTTTCTGGTTTGAACTAGTAGGTGATTGAATTTTTGAATTGGTTTATTTTTGAGATGATTTTATGAATGACTTTCTGAAAGGAATTATGTTTGAATCGGCTGAAATCCGGCATTCTGGTTTTGCATAAAAAGGAAAACATGTAAAAGGAAGATAATGTGGTGTCTAAGAACAACTGCATCATTGACTTCCTTCCTCGATGTGGGACGCATGCGTCAAGTCTCCAACAGGCTTTTAAAGTGTAAAATTGTTTAATGAAACTTACTTGTTCACAATATTTCGTTTGAACGAGACTTGAATTCTCTAAGGGTGGTCGCTTCGAATCCAAGTTGTTATGGCACGCCTCGAGAAACCCGTAGTTGGTTCGATCACTTTGATGAAACTGCACACGTTAATCTTTGGAGAAAGGGCGTAACTCTCCTGAGTTAATCTTCCTTTGTAGAATATGCTTCAGGCCTCGGATCCGGGTCCGTCATCTCTTGATCATTTGGACGTTCGTTGTTTCGCTGAAACATTCTTGAGTGATTCACCCAAACTGCGTTCTTTCTCGACATGATGACGTGGGCATCATTATCTTCTTGAGGCTGTTCTCTTGAGGTGTCGGCTCCAGTAGACCTGAAGATATCCCGGGCTCGCTTCTATACGGGTTGACATAATAGGTGAACCCTTTATGATGATTTGAATATGTGTCAATCCTCCTTTGTTATGGTAGATGTACGAATTCTCGGAATTACACCATGTTCTGGATCTACACTTTTGTTGATTAAGTGATAGCGGATACTCCTGATCTTAAATTGGTAGCAGTGGTGGAATAGAGATAGACCTTCTCTTTTGTGACCTATGCAGGTGTCTTCCCAGAACTCCACTGGTGTTGAATTTTTTGTCGACTATCTCCATACTGAAACAACGGCTACGCGAATCTTTACTTCGTCTTTCTGGGTGTGGACCCTTTAAGGCATTTCTGTCTTGCTTCATACAACACTTGTGGTGTTGCAGAAAAGGTGATTGCTCCATACGGATCTTGTGAGAAGCCGTTGCGTTCTTCTAAGTAGTAGTCGCGTCTTGTGTCTCCACGCGGCTTTCTGGTCCTTTCATCCGGGAGATTTACTGGTGCTCTGCTATCCAAGGTATTTCCAGTAGCATTGCTTGAAAAAGCATTTCTGTGAAGCTTCTTAGTGAATGGAACACCGGAATTGAAATTGGTTGTTGAACCTAAATTAATGATTGAATTGAATCTAAGATCTACCCTTTTGAAATTGAGAAAGCTGGAATGAATCTTGAGAAACTAATTTTGCAACCGATAATCAATCTCCCACTGTGGTCGCCAATTGCTTGAGGATAAAAACTAGTTCTGTTGTTTTTGGTAAATTTGTGTGTGTTGGTGAGGAACGAATTCAAACCCTAAACAATGCACTGCATGGAAGTACTTTTAGATTCGAGAGATCAATCTGTAAGACTTTGGCCTAAACCAAGAAATGGTCGTTCCAGATTCAATTAGGTCACAAAGTGAAGGAGAAGGGGTTGATCTTAGGGAGGGAAGTGAAGAGGGTATTTGAGATCAAAATGTTGACTTATGAAGGTATGGCTGTTTATGACTTGTATCAGAATGTGAAACTGGCTTGCAGAATGTAAGCTATCAGTTCTTGGTGTTTTCTGGATACTGTGTTAACAACAACTTGGTTTTTTCTTTTGAATAGGTTGAAAACCTATTTATACAAGTCATTGAGCGCACCTTTATCTCTTAGGAAGTGGAGGAAGTGAAGTAGTGGAGAAGTGGGTTTTTGTTCGAAAGGTAGTGATCATCGTGTTTCCGTTGTGAGGGAAAACTGATCAGATGATTCTTCCACCACTCTCATTACTGATAACCGTCCGCCTTTCCTGACACGTTCTCGTAATGGACGCGTTGCACGCCGCACGCTGTAAACCGCCATACTAATACCCCAGTAAGCATCCCCCAGTTTGTGACATGTTTGATGTCTCGAATAAGTGGGTCGTGGGACACACAAAAGACTTGCAAGTATACAAGGTCAAGTTTTAGTATAGAAAGTAAGAATGGGATCAGTCCACAGGGAGTGGGAGCATACAAGAAATTATCCTAAGCTATCAATGGGTGCAAAGCACTATGGCAGTGGGCAAGGCAAGGTAATATGGCAGATGCAAAGAACCAAAACAGTTAACAAACCAAAGCAGTTAACACAAGATGGCAAAACAGCAAAGATTAAATGGCAGAGGATATAAAATAAAAATAGCAGGGAACCAAGGCTGTAAGCACAGGGCAGGGGGAGTTTGTGCACTGATTTCAGTGCACAACATCTACAAATTGCAAGAAATTAAACAAGCAAAACAGGTAAGGAGATAAACTGAACAGGAAGCAAAACAGAACTGAATTTAAGTGACTGTAAAATGGATTGTGGCTAAGCTAAGGGCTTAGAATCCACCTTTGTGTCCTAGCCAAGCAATGTGATCCTAGGTTGAGTTGAAAATCCTATGCATACATCTAGAATGGGAGGAAAACTAATTTGCTCACTAGTTTGCCCCTAGCATTGACTGTCTTTTGACAGAACAATCAATCACAGGCACTATGAGCATCAATCTCTTCCCATTGCTCAATCAAAACAGACAACATGATAACTATCCTAGAAATTCACCATTTGACAATGCACTAGGCTTCATCTGAGCCTCAGCCTAATGCAGTTTAGCTCATGCTAAACATGTAACTAGCAATAACATTCATTGAGTATGATAATTCAAGCAACATTCAACATTCGAGATAATTGAAAACAACATGCACACATTCACTGTTAACTGCATAAGAAGAACTGATATTGGAATTGCATCAAAATAAATTTGTTTCAATTCTCTACTGGCTAGTCCAGAGATGCCCCAATTTCACACCCAACACCTTCTATTTATACCAGCAAGCAAAAACCCAAAAATCCCCAAATTATCAGAAAATTAGGATTTCACCAAAAAGTGAAATTGACTCACCTAACTCTCTGATTTCATCTCAATAGTCTCGACCCATGCTTCCTTCTCTTCTTCTCCTGCTTTTCCCATGTCTTCCATGCTGCTACGCTCCAGCTCGAGCTTCCTCTGCCTATCAACCTAGTTCATCGATTTCAAAACCCTAACAGAGAGAGGGAGTGTGAAATCAGTGAAATAGGTAGCATAGGATGATGGGGGAAGGATGGGTTTTGGTTGTATTTGATGTAGGGTGGTTGTAGTGGCTGGTAGGGATGATGGCGATGGCAGAAGGTGATGGTGATGGCAGAGTTGTTCTCTGCAGAGGGTGAGGGAGAAAGAGAAAAAGAAGTCGATGGAAAATGGAGTAGGGAGTGTTTGGTTCGACTGGGGTATAGGTGTGTTAGGTGTTAAACGGGATCATCAAATTTGATGTTTTGTGAAGGGAATCCGTGGGATGATAACTTCTGAAACGGATCTAACGGCGAGATGGAGACAGATTATGAGCGACCGTTGGATGCAAAAATACAACGAAACTAACGGCTCAAGATGGAGGTAGGTGCTGTAGTGTTGGTAAGGTGCATCGAAATCTGATGCATGATGACGCAGCGACCGTTGGATGATGGAATGGATCCAATCTTACGGTTAAGAAGGAAAACGGGTTTGGGTATTGAATTTTGGGTTTAGGATATGGATTTGGGCTTAGGAATTGGATTTGGGCTTAGGTAATCTTGAGCCCACTTCTTCTTTAAGAACAATTTCTTCCTTTTTAAGCCCATTTTTATCCTTGAGTCTTCCATAACACATTCTTCACTTCTTTTCCGCTAGAGATTCCACCGGCTTTCTCCCGTGTCTTTGCTCTTTTGGCTCCGCAACTCATCTAGTCTTTATTTGGTACCTAAAAATACAAAATTAATTAATAAAAATATTTATTCTTGAAAACAATGAAAATACAGAATATGGGATAAAATGTAGAATTAATGCACAAAAGATGAGTTAAATGCCAAGAAAAATATATAGAAATATGCACTTTTTAGCACTCATCAAATACCCCCAAAGCTGAATTTTACTTGTCCTCAAGTAAAACAAAACTAAGGAAATCCTACCTATACCACTGTCGCTGGTCTCTCGAATGCATTTAGCATATGCACTAAGCCTTTTAAACCACTAAGTGTCCCTAGTGGACGAGTTAAGTCTCGTGAAGGTTTGCTTAGAACGTACCTACAAAGTTCTAGGTCAAAATATAAGCTCATATTCCATCAAATGTGACATGTGCAAGTCAGTTTAAGCTCACAGCAAAATGGAGATGTCAATCTAGCTATCAAAGGCACAATCCTAGCACTGATAACAAATAAAGACATGTGATAAGAGTGTAAAGTGTATCTACACATGTGTAAAGAAAGATCGGATGTTATGACTACTAATCACCAAGAGATAGTTTCTCAGGCTAAGAACCAAGGTCGAAATCTAGCTAGCTGTCCGGACTTTACGAGAATTGTGAATGAGTTGGAGGTATTTCACAATTACTCGCGTTGTACATCAATGGCATACACCCTCCTTGCTTATTACAATGAAACAACAATGACTCTTTACATGACTCTTATTTACATTGACTACTCTCTTTTATTTTTGGAACAAGAGAGGATGGAATTGATAAATACTTGATTGATTTTTTCATTTTTTTTTTTTTTTTTTTTTTTTTTTTTTTTTTTTAAAACACTTTTGATACACAAAAGAAACAAAAATTACATGACACTTTGCAAGAGGTAGCCCTTTTTGATGCACCCAGTTAAATTCGATGGTTGTTTTTCTTAATGTAACCTCCACCTTCTATCCCAACCAACCAAAGAACAAGCTAGTCAAGTTTCGTTCAGTATTCTAAAGTGATTGGCAACTAAAACTTCCGATAAACACCTTGAAGATCGAGGCTATACATGTATTGGTAGATCGTGCGCGTGCAAGTTTCTTATCACTATGTGAATTGTGCTAGAATCAGGGTGCCTAAATATCTAGACTAAGACTCCTAATAATTACATATTTGCACAAGAGTCAACATTTCAAGGTAAATGAGCTCCATTTTTATGTTTTTTTTTTTCAATTTTTAATTTTTTATTTTGATTTTTCAATTTTTTTTTTGGAATTTTTCAATTTTTTCAAAAAGATGGAGTTTTGTTTTCAATTATGGCATATTATCGTGGTATCTACTCTATACCCCCAAACCTGAACTAAACATTGTCCTCAATGTTTAAAAATATGGAAAGAATTAAAATACAACATATGGAAAGGGACATGCTGAGTAGAGTAAAAGGAGAGAGAATACCCGATTTCGGCGAAAGCAGAATTAAAACTCCGTTATCCAAGGCAAAACTCCAACATATTCGGAGTCACAATGGATGAGCACAAAATATACAAAAGGAAATTTAACTAACACATTATCTACAAGAAAATTTTGGTTTTTAATGGGATTGGACTTTTTGGGAAAAATTTGGTTTTGTCGGGAGAAAACTTTTTGGTTATTTAGGGAAAGAGTGGACCAGTTTAGTCCACATAGACCGGGTCCTCCAGGTTGGTTGTTTCAATGTCGGGTGGAAATGGCTCAAGGAATGGCTTTAATCTCTGCCCGTTGACTTTGAAAACGTTCTTGTTGGAAACATCCTCCAGCTCTACAGCTCCATGAGGAAAAACTGTGCGTACTAGGTACGGACCCTTCCATCTGGAACGCAGTTTTCCTGGAAAAAGATGTAATCGGGAGTCATACAGCAAGACTTTCTGACCAGGAGTGAAGATTTGCTAGATACGCTTGTCATGAAACACTTCATCTTCTGCTTGTACAGCTTGGCACTGTCATAAGCCTCATTCCTTAATTCTTCCAACTCGTTGAGTTGAAGTTTCCGTTGTGCACCCTTGTCGAGAGAAAAGTTAGTTTCTTGATTGCCCAGTAAGCTCGATGTCTAATTCCACAGGAAGGACATGGCTTTCCATACACCAGACGATAGGGGACATGCCAATTGGTGTCTTATAAGCTGTTCTATAGGCCCACAAAGCATCATTCAATCTCAATGACCAATCTTTCCTGGACGGGTTGACCGTCTTCTCCAGAATGTGCTTAATTCCCTATTAGAACTTCCACTTGTCCACTAGTCTGAGGGTGGTACGGAGTAGCGACCTTGTGGTTATGCCATACTTGCGTACTAAAGACTCAAAGTACTTGTTGCAGAAATGCGAACCACCGTCACTGATGATAGCTCTAGGGGTACCAAAACGTGAAAATATGTTTCCTTTAAAAAGAAAGTACCACCTTGTGGTCATTTGTTCTGGTTGCATGCTTCTACCCACTTGAAACGTAATCAACGCACTAGGATGTACAATTGCTGTCAGAATGGGAATGGACCCATGAAGTCATCCCCCACATCAAAAATCTCAACAATCAGAATGGATTCAATGGCATCATGTTTCTCCTCGAGATACTTCCTAGTTCTGACAGCGCTCACAAGCAACAATACTCATAACAGTCCTAAACGATGGCCAGTAAACCCACACTGCAAGATCTTCAGCGGTTTTCTTGGCACTAAATGCCCTCCACATGCTTGGTCATGACAGAAAGATATCACATCTTTCTGTTCGGTGTTGGGGACACATTTCCTAATGATTTGGTCTGGGCAGTACTTAAACAAATATGGGTCATCCCAAAGGAAATGTTTAACTTCAGCCAGGAATTTAGAGCGGTCTTGTCTCGACCAACGTGAGGGCATCCTACCTGTAGCGAGGTAGTTAACAATATCAGCAAACCAAGGAAGGTCTGAGATAGACATCAGCTGTTCATCTGGGAATGATTCTCTAATCAGCTCAAATTCATCAATAGACTCTAAAGTTAATCTAGACAAATGATCAGCAACCACATTCTCACAACCTTTCTTATCACGGATTTCGAGATCGAATTCCTGTAATAATAGTATCCATCGAATAAGGCGAGCTTTAGCATCCTTCTTGGAAAGAAGATACTTCAAAGCCGCATGGTCTGTGTATATGATGATCTTAGACCCTATCAGATAAGATCTAAACTTGTCTAATGCGAAAACGACGGCAAGCAATTCCTTCTCGGTAGTTGAATAATTGAGTTGGGCATCATTAAGGGTTTTGCTAGCATAGTATATCACATATGGTAGTCTATCAACTCGCTGTCCTAAAACAGCACCAACAGCATAATCAGAGGCATCACACATAAGTTCGAACGGAAGCTTCCAATCGGGTGGTCGGACTATAGGAGCGGTGGTGAGAAGGGTTTTTAATTCCTCCCATGCCTTCACACAAGCAGCATCGAAATTGAAGGCAACATCTTTGGAGAGAAGACTGCACAGAGGTCTGGAGATTTTGCTGAAATCTTTGATGAATCGCCGGTAAAAACCAGCATGACCTAGAAATGATCTGATCTCCTTCACAGAGCGAGGTTGTGGTAGATGTTGAATGAGGTCAACTTTAGCTTTATCCACTTCAATTCCTTTTTTGATGATGTGTCCTAGAACTATTCCTGAATTCACCATAAAATGGCATTTTTCCCAATTTAGAACAAGGTTCTTTTCTTTACATCTGGATATCACGAGGGCAAGATGCTTCAAACATTCGTCAAACGAGGAACCAAAAACAGAGAAATCATCCATAAAGATCTCGAGAAAACTATCTATCATGTCAGAAAAAATGCTCATCATGCAACGCTGAAAAGTAGCAGGTGCATTACACAACCCGAAGGGCATACGTCTATAAGCAAACGTCCCAAATGGACACGTGAATGTAGTTTTTTCCTGATCTTCCGGAGCAATGTGAATTTGGTTATAACCGGAAAAGCCATCTAGAAAACAGTAGTGACTGTGTCCAGACACACGTTCTAGCATTTGGTCAATGAAAGGGAGCGGGAAGTGATCCTTCCTTGTTACTGTGTTCAACTTCCTGTAGTCGATGCATACTCGCCATCCTGTGGTTGTACGAGTAGGGACTAATTCATTCTTGTCGTTCTGAACTACAGTAATGCCTGACTTCTTAGGCACAACTTGAATGGGACTAACCCATTTGCTATCAGGTATTGGGTATATGATACCCGCATCAAGTAGTTTCAGGATCTCTCCTTTGACTACATCTCTCATGTTAGGATTAAGTCTCCTTTGCATTTCCCTCGATGGTTTGGCATTCTCTTCAAGGTTAATGTGGTGCATGCAAATGGTGGGACTAATTCCTTTGAGATCTGAGATGGTCCATCCTAAGGCCTCTTTGTGTTCCTTAAGTACTTCTAAAAGCTTACTTTCCTGTTCCGTGTCTAAACATGATGAAATAATGACAGGTAAAGTATCAGAAGAACCTAGGAATGCGTACTTCAACGTACTAGGCAATGTTTTCAATTCAAGCTTGGGTGGCTCAACAATGGATGGAATAGCTTGGAATCAGAGAGTAAGGGTGGTTCCACTTCATATTTCCTTTCAGTGACGTCCATTTGAGGTACAGATTCGAGCAGAGATAGGACGTCACTACAGTATGCATCATCATAGGAATCTGAGTTAAAGTTCTCCATACATGCTTGAAAGGGGTCGACGGATAGAATGTTAGTCAACGAATCTTGTATTAATCCTTCAATCATATTAACTTCATGCACATCATCATCATCAAGATTCACAGGTTGTTGACTAATATCGAACACATTTCAATTCTACCGTCATGTTGCCAAAAGACAGTTTCAACACTCCATTACGACAATTAATGATCGTTGGACGTAGCCAAGAAAGGACGTCCTAAGATGACAGGAATGTGACAGTCTGGGTTTTGTACAGGTTGAGTGTCTAAGACAATGAAGTCTACGGGAAAATAGAATTTGTCAACCTTGATCAAAACGTCTTCGACCACTCCACGAGGAATCTTGACAGATCGGTCTGCCAGTTGTAGAGTGATAGATGTTGGCTTCAACTCCCCAAGACCTAACTGCTCATAAACAGAATATGGCAGTAGGTTAACACTTGCACCTAGGTCTAATAACGCTTTATTGACCGTGTGTTCTCCTATAGTGCAAGAAATTGTTGGACATCCTGGATCCCTAAACTTGGGTGGAGTTTTGTTCAGAATGATGGAACTCACCTGCTCAGCTAAGAAAGCACGTTTGTGCACATTGAGCTTGCGCTTTTGAGTACACAAGTCTTTGAGGAATTTGGCATAAGCAGGGATTTGCTTGATTGCTTCAAGAAAAGGAATGTTGATGTTGACTCTCTTGAACAGATCTAACATCTCATTGTAATGGGTACTTTTCTGTTGATAGATCAATCTTTGAGGAAATGGGGCAACAGGAGAATGAGTTGGCAAAGGGACATTCACAGCAGTAGAATTGTCAGGCTTTCCAACTTGCTCAGATTCTTTGGTTTTCTGGGTTGTGGAGACAGCGTGGATTTGTATCAGATTCATTAGGTTCGCCCACTTTGTTCTCGATGACTTTACCACTTCGGAGGGTGGTAATGGCATGGACTTGATCTGGAGAGGTTTCCTTGCAGGATGAAGAGCCTGTTTGAAATACACTCCTTGGATTTTGTTGGGGTTGGCTCGGAAGTTTACCCTTTTCTCTCTCACTTATGGAATCACAGATTTGACCCATCTTTTGATCAAGACTTTTCTGACTTTGCACCAGACTCTGGAACATTTCCTCTAGGGCGGATAATCTCTTGTCGGTATTGTGTTAAGGATATGATTGTTGTTGAGAGTTTGATTGTTGTTGAGGGTTTCTCGGGTGTTGATAACCTTGATTGTTCTGATATCCCTGATTAACTAGAGGACTAGTGGGACCGCTGGTGATTTCTACGGTGATTGCCTAGTTCTACTAGGAGTAAGCTATGCTTGTTAAACCGCGCGGCCAATTCGTGTGGCCGTGATCGTTTTTGAGACTGATATTGACAGTCTAGATTTTCTTTAAGAATAAATATGTGTTCAGTCACGCTAACTTTAATTAAAAATGTGTGAACGCGTTGATCTCTTTGTCAGAGAGATGTAGCCTGTATGAGTATTTTTGCGTAGATCCAAATACTAGCACTTCGAGAGATTCATGCTACTCTGCTGAGAGTGAGCATTGATCGTCATGTCATGTCAGTATTGAGAGTTCGGCTGAGAACATAGCATGGAAAAATACCATGCGCACAATGCATTAAATGGATAATGCTACTAGTAAAATTCATAGCATATTCGGGATTGTTGCACCATTCTGAATGAATTCCATACACATTGAATTGCTCAATGAGTGAAGAGGTTTTTGCACTCATCACTTCTTAAATGGCTTTATACCCTTTCAGGGCGTCAACGCATTAAATACAGGGTTTTACAATTTTAGCCCTATTCGAAAAACCACCATCAACAACAGCCATTTCCATTCCTCATTTTTCTTCGCAGACACAACATATCCACCGGCGTTTCATCGATTGCCCATAGCTTAGCCATCAACCACACCAGAAACAAAACTAAGGAAATCCTAACTATACCACTGTCGCTGGTCTCTCGAATGCATTTAGCGTATGCACTAAGCCTTTTAAACCACTAAGTGTCCCTAGTGGACGAGTTAAGTCTCGTGAAGGTTTACCAGAGGTGTGCCTACAAAACCTAAGGACAAAATATAAGCTCATATTCCATCAAACGTGACATGTGCAAAACAGTTAAGCTCACAGCAAAAATGGAGATGTCAATCTAGCTATCGAAGGCACAATCCTAGCACTGATAACAAAAAAAAAAAAAAGACATGTGATAAGAGTGTAAAGTGTATCTACACATGTAAAGAAAGATCTGAAGTCATGACTACTAATCACCAGAGATAGTTTCTCAGGCTAAGAACTGAGGTCGAAATCTAGCTAGCTGTCCGGACTTTACGAGAATTGTGAATGAGTTGGAGGTATTTCACAATTTCTCGCGTTGTACATCAATGGCATACCCCTCCTTGCTTATTACAAAGAAATAACAAAGATGACAAATTACATGACTCTTATTTCATTTACTATTCTCTTTTATTTTTGGAACAGAGATGATGGAATTGATAAATACTTGATTTTTTTTTTTTTTTTTTTTTTTTTTTTTATTTTTTTTTTCTCTTTTTTCGAATATTCAATCGTTTTTTTTTTTTTTTTTTTTTTTTTTTTTTTTTTTTTTTTTTTTTGAGGAAACACTTTTGATACATATACAAAAGGAAACAAAAGATACATGACACTTTGCAAGAGGTAGCCCTTTTTGATGCACCCAGTTAAATTCGATGGTTGTCTTTCTAATGTAACCTCCACCTTCTATCCCAACCAACCAAAGAACAAGCTAGTCAAGTTTCGTTCAGTATCTAAAGTGATTGGCAATCGTAACTTCCTATCCAACACCTTGAAGATCGAGGCCATACATGTATTGGTAGATCGTGCGTGCAAATTTCTTATCACAATGTGAATTGTGCTAGAATCAGGGTGCCTAAATATCTAGACTAAGACTCCTAATAAAAATACATATTGCACAAGAGTCAACATTTCAAGGTAAATGAGCTCCATTTTTTATGATTTTTCTAATTTTTTAATTTTTTTCAATTTGATTTTTCAATTTTTTTTGGAATTTTTCAATTTTTCAAAGAAGAAGGATTCGTTTTCAATTATGGCATATTATCGTGGTATCTACTCTATACCCCCAAACCTAAACTAAACATTGTCCTCAATGTTTCAAAATATGGAAAGAATTAAAATGCAACATATGGAAAGGGACATGCTGAGTAAGTAAAAGGAGAGAGAATACCATTCGGCGAAAGCAGAATTAAAACTCCGTTATTCAAGGCAAAAATCCAACATATTTCAGCCGAGATCATATTGGATTTAGCGAAATATATACAAAAGGAAATTTTAAAACACATTATCTACAAGAAAATTTGGTTTTTTTTTTTTTTTTTTTTTTTTTTTTTTTTTTTTTTTTTTTTTTTTTTTTTTTTAGGGAAACATTTGGAAAACTTTGGTTTTAGGGAGAAAAAGAAAATTGGTTTTTTTTTTTTTTTTTTTTTTTTTTTTTTTTTTTTTTTTTTGAAAATAAAATTTGGTTTTAAAATTGGGAGCAAGCCCACTGTTGGTCCTCTAATGGGGAAAGGCTGCGGCCTACGAAAATCCAAGTTTTAATTTTGAAATTTTAATTTGGCCCAGTTGGTTAAGGCCCGACGTTGTTTTAAAACTTTGGTTTCGAGGTCCACTCTCGAGTGGAAGCAAGTCCAACAATCGGTATAAGCTCAGCTGGGTTTAAACCCAGAGTCCAAAATACAAGTCCAATGGAAGATTTAAACAAGCCCACACAAAATAAATACAAGCCCAAAAATAAATTATTACAAACCCAAAATAGAAAAATAAAAAGCCCAAAAAAATTGGGTTAATTATTACAGCCCACAATTAAAAAATTGGAAGCCCACAGGTTGGGTTCTCTCAATGATGGGTTTAGGCTTACGTTTTAGCACAGCCAGCTGCTCTGATATTGTTGCAAAAACCCAGTTGGGTTTTGGTTCTTTTCCTTGGTGGCGTCCCAGCAGAGGAAAAACAGGTTCAGAATCAGCAGGTCCAACAGCAAATGAAATGAAGCAGATGCAGATGCAAATGCTATGCAGTGAAATACAAAATAGCTAAGAAACACAGATAAAACACAACACCAATCCCCGGCAGCGGCGCCAAAAACTTGGTGGGCCCGGAGATGTGTATAATTGAAAGCGATAAAAACGGGGGCCTACAGTAATACCGCAAGTGCAGGTCGTCAGCTGTAGCTCGTGCAAGTACGGGTCGATCCACAGAGATCGGGTGGTTTGGAGTTTTCTAGCTAATTGGGTTCCTAATTTGCTTTAGGCTTAGAAGCCTTTGGGGTGTTGGGCTTAAAGTGCTAATGGGTTTGTTCTCAATAAAATGAACTGAGCTTGGGCTCAGTTATCTTGAAGTGCAAATGGGCTAGGCCTTACAGTGAGTTCAGGCTTTTGGGTTAAGCCCACAATTAATTGAATTGGATTGGGCCTTAATGAATTTTGGGCTTGGTCTTTAACAAATGGGCTTTGGTTAAGCCCCAGATGACTGAATTGGGCTATCAGTTTGAGTTGAGCTTTGGACTTGATAGTGGACCAGATTGGGCTCAGCTGGCTTTGGCAGTGAAATGAGCTTGGCTCAGCAGCAGCAGGCAGGAAAAAGAAGGCAGCAGCTTGGCAGCAGCAAACAGAAGTGCTGCAGGCAAGTGCAAGAGAAACAGCAACTGCAGCAGAAACAAGCAGAAAAGCAGCATCAGCAGCTGCAAGGGAAGAAAGGTAGCAGCACTGCGTGCAGTAACAGCAGGAGCAATGCAAAGAAAACAGTGCAGCAAAGGCAATGCAAGTGCAGCAAAGCAGTGCAGCAAAGCAGTGCAAATGCATGAGAGGCCAAGGAAACAACAGCAGTAGGGGAAGCACCAAGAAAACAAGTAGGGGTAACTACAGGGCAGCAACAGGGAAGACACAACAGCAACAGAAACAACACAAGATGAACCAAGGCCTAAGCCAAGGGCAGGGGTGATAAGAAACTGACAAGAAGCACTACTAAGGCAAGAATACAGGCATTCTAAAAGAATGGGAGGAAAATTAGCTTGCTCATTGTCACTAGTGAGCACTAATTTCCCCCAATGCACAATCAACACTACAACCTAAGCATACAAGGAGAATGGCAAGAACATCAGCTTGCTATGAGCACTGATTTCTTGCCATTACACAATCAGCACATTGCTTCACAGATACCTAGCCTAGCATTCCTTCAGATGACAGTAAAACAAACATGACAGGAACATTGATACTAACAGTGAGAAACAACACAAGTTAACAGGACTAACTGACTAACAATGAACAAAACTATAAATAACAGGAGACAAGCATAACAGGAATACAACATGAACATGAAACTGAACTTCTAAACACTACAAACATCACAACTGAAATTGACAAGATTTTATAACACTTAAAATTGAACTGTGGACTAAAGTTGAACTAAAATTAACAGTGCATGAATTGAAATTGAAATGAAACTAACAGGACATGAAAGTCCTGGATGTGGGCTAATCCCAACATCGTTTTTACACACATCCCTCACCACATATTTATACCCAATTACATCATTAGGGCTTTCCCCCAATTTTCCCCCAAAATCAGTGAAATTAGGTTTTGCCCAGAAATCCAAAATTCACTCACCTAACACACTGATAACACCCCTAATACGTGACCCATGCTTCTAATTAGAAGTACCATCAATTTCCCCCCAAAATCCCCAATTTATGGAATTAGGGTTCATATAAAAATTTCTATTAAAGTTTACCTAATCACTGATGACACTGGTAGATGTCGACCCATGCCTCCAATTCCTCTCCTGATGCTCTAGCTACGTCCAATTGTCCATCTAAATCAACCTAATTTACCAATTTTCACACGTTAGGGTTTTGGAAGAAAAACGTGTATCAAAATGGGAAATTAGGTGGCTAGATAGGTGGTAATGATGGTAGTGGAGATGGGTTATAGTGGTTGAGTGATTTGAGAGTTGGTAGAGGTGGTTGTGGTGGTGGTTGAGCGGGAACAGGGAGATGGTGGTGGTTCTGCACAGGGTGGGTGGTGATGGTGGAGATGGGTCGATAGAATGAGATTAGGTGATGTTTGGTTTGGGGTATAGTGTTCGGTCACTAAGGTGTGTAGTGGGATCATCGAGTTTGATGTTTGGCGAATCTCGACCGTGGGATGTGATGATGATTGGTAGATCGGACGGTGATGCGGAGGCAAGCGATGATCGACCGTTGGATTATATGATACAACAAAATCAACGATGCCAGATGGAGTTAGGTGTTGTAGTGTTAGGCGGAGATATCAATCTTCGATGCACAGCAAGGGAGCGACCGTTGGATTCAACTACCATCTAATCTGAAGGCTTGGAATTTCAGCTCTGTGGTGCTCGGCAGAGACATCAGATTTCGATGCTCTATGAGGGAGCGACCGTCGGATGCTTCTGAGAAATGATCTGATGGCTGAGAACGGAGGCGCTTTTGTGTGTAGAAAATGAGGTTGTGCGCACCATTCTTCGCGGCTTCCTTGCGTAATTTCTTCCGGCTTTTCACTACTTTTCTGCTCTTTTCGCTCCGCGACTCATCCGAACTTTATTTATTACCTAAAAATGCAAAATTAATTAATAAAAATATTTATTCTTGAAAACAATGAAAATACAGAATATGGGATAAAATGTAGAATTAATGCATAAAAGATGAGTTAAAATGCCAACAAAAAGGATAAATATATACAATATTTGGCACTCATCAACCAGCTCCGGCCACTGTCTTTCGACCAGCTTCCTTTGTTTCCGATCATCAAAGTCAAATAAACCCCTGAATCCTTTGTCGAAGTAAATAATATCTCTTATCTTCAGCGGTGTTGTGACTTCAAAACTCACCCTGAACACCACTTGCTGCTCAGTATATAACAGATGTCTCCATTTACTCCCCTTCCAACTCAAAGCAAGCTCACAATTTCTCCCATCCATCGCCTACTCGACGGCCATTCTTCCTTGTTCAATTTTCATTAATCTGTCACGGCACCATGTCAACACCTCCATCAGAACTTCCTTCATTACCGGCTACAGATTCATCTCAACTGAGTTTCAAAGCAAACTCAGGTCCATTTTCTCAAAATAATAAGAAAAGGATCTAGTGTACGCCCAAGTATATGTACTCCCATGGTCAGGTGTCACTCAAATGGACCAAGGAGTGGTACCCCTTAGGTGCACAACACTAAATGTTCTAATGGCTCACTGCTTTAACAAAGAAAACTCTCTGTTTCCCTGTTTTGCTTCCTAACCATGAGTTGTAGCCAAGCGGGTGTCAGTGACACATTAACTCGGAAACAAGCCCCATGTGTGAGCCACTTTGACGATTTTCATCGCAAACCCCCTTTAAGCGGCAACTTAGGCGTTTATTCTCTCGATGATTGAGTTCGCTCGTACTTTGTACAAAAACACTAAAATAGGGTTGTTAGCCAAAATATCGAGTCCTAACTAATATAAATATGGGTATAAAATGTAGCACTTACGTGCTTATCAAGCGTTCCCTGGAAGAATTAGGAGGGTGGTTGTAACTGGAAGTCACCGTTATCTAAGGCGAAAGACATGGAGTCATGGATATACCAATAACAAACACGCAACAAAAATGGTAACCATCCAACTCTTACCTATTTACAATTTCACTAGCTGTAGTGATTATAACGTCAGAATTTCAAAAACTTGCTTGTTCCTTCAAACCTGGAAAGACGAGCATAATTCATTCTTCAAAATCATGACTTGATTTTCATAAAACCGTGAATAACATTGGTTTTTCAAAAATTGAACAGACGTCCATTCTACAATTGTGAAAACTCACATAGAGACATTATTTCACCATGTATAATTGTCTACTTTCAACAGTTGTTCAAAATCAAAACATTGATTTTACAAAAAATATATTTTAACGTGAAACTCACGTAAATTTGAAAAATATATATATGTCTATATATTCTTTGCTCCCTCGCACGAACATTCGTCTTTGAAACGAGAGTATATTTTCAAGGATTTCTGAAAGCTCGAAGATAAAAAAATTTCATGAAACCTCATAAACAAATTTTTTATTACTAACAGACACACGTCTATTCGAAAAAAAAAACTGTTCTCTCGTACGAGCATCCACCTTTGAAACGAGAGTTTATTCCATTTTGTGAAGTCTCACATATTTAAAAAATAAAATTTTGGTTTTCGTGAAAACTATAGACAAAATTTTTATTATTAGACTCGGGTCTATTTTGTTTGTTTCTTAAACTAACAAACAAACGAACGTCTGTTCTTAAAACAAAGATTTCATTTTTTGGGCTCGGGCCCGTAAATGATAAACCGACCAAAACTGGACTTTCAACCGACCGAATCAGTAATGCTTCATCTCTCCGTGCTCACGGAGTGACACTCTATCATACTTTCAGGGTCCTTACCTGAGCATTTGCTCGTATATGACACCATTGGAGCAAATCGAGGATTCTAAAAATACCTTTGTACGACCGAGTTCAACTGCTTATCTCGTCGACTGGAAAATCACCATCTAATGCTTACTGCGTAACATGACTGTCCCTCACTAAGCAGGGGACTTAATGTTGATGGTGGATTTTCGACAAAGGTCAAAATCGTAAAATCATGATACTGCATGTTTCTGACCCGGCTTCAGGAACGCATGTGACGATTCATATTTTACGATCCGTGAATCGTTCACGAAATCTGATCGAGTTCCTCTCAGAGCCATGATGTATATGTTTCTCGAAAGGCCTCCCACTATCTGAGCGTTCGATGCTACGCATTTCATCATGACCTCAATGTAGAATAACATAATTGGGCGGTTCTCCGTATGATTGAGAACTTAAACGCCTTTAGGACGTCGGTGACACTCTCTTTTCCCTGACTACTTAGAGAGACCCACCTCTACATAAAATAACGATTGGGCGGTCCTTCTACATAATTGTTTATTGAGAGGGCAAAACGCCTTCAGGACGTCGGTGACACTCACTGTTCCCTGACTATGTAGAGAGACCGTGTATAGATTCAGGCGGCTTTCCATACATAATTGTTGAGAGGGCTAAACTCCTTCAGGACGTCGACAACACTCACTGTTCCCTGACTATGCACCTTTCAGAACGGGTATGACGTTTAACTGGCTAATATCCCTTCTACAATAGATTAATTCTACCGTGACATTCACCACTGAATTCCTAGAAGATAATCTATTTTATCTCGTTACTCCGATTCCATGGTCGAATCCACGGCTGATCCCATGGAATGGTAATAGATAATTATTTTATCTCATTATTCCGATTTCATGATAGAATCCACGACTGATCCCATGGAATGGTAATAGATAATTTTATTACTCCGATTCTATGGTCGAATCCACGATCCCATGTGATGGTGATGTAACCACTCATTTTATTACTCCGATTCTATGGTCGAATCCACGATCCCATAGAATGGTAATACTCATTTTATTATTCCGAATCCATGATCGAATCCACGACTGATCCTATGGATTGATAATAAATAACTACTCACCTTTACTACTCAGTTTCATGAACCATTCTCCACTGAATTTCATAAATTAGGAATAAATACTTAATAACCGGGCATCTGGACCATCACTGAGTAAGCCCCAAGAAATTGGTGCAAGCGTACTCGACAATAATGCACAAACGAGCACCCGAATGCACGCACGAGCATTCAAAAGTATGGACAAATGAGGAATTCGACACAAAATAGGAGAAAGAAAATAATAATATTAAAATAATAAAGAAGCGCCCAAGGACCGGGCCCACCGATCGGCCGGCCATGCCCTGGCCGTGGTCGGTCCCATGCCTCTTCCATTATTTTTCCTTATTTTATTATCTTCATAAACTCATGAAAACTCCTTGATTCAGTCAACTTTCCTGGTTTGAGCAAAACTCATGGTTTCTCCATATTTTCACGGTTTCATGAAAAATAAAAAATAAGGAACAATGTCGTGTGACCGGGCTACTTGGCCGACCGGCCATGCCCTAGCCGTGGCCGGTCCCACACCTTGCAATCCCTTATTTTCAAAAATATTATTTTCCTCGTTTCATGAAACTCCTCCGTTTAAGCAAAAACCCTGGTTTCTTCATATTTTCTCAAATATTGCTCAAACCATGAAAAAGACAAAAAGTCAAATGGTCACATGACCGACTAGGCTATCCACAGAAAATATTAAAATATTATTATTATTATTTTAATATTGATCGAGCAAGCAAAATTCTACTTGCTCATTCGAACAAAATCGAGAATTTCAGTCAAAGATCAAACTCTTCTGAAAATCCAAAATATTGCTCGAACGCACATCGGAAAATATAAAAACTCTCAGGACTGAGACATGGGCATTATGGTGACACGGGCATGCTTCCTTGACCGACCAAGGACGGCCCTAAGGCTTGAAAAGAGCCGGTCCCACACATTCTTATGATTTTGACCTAATTTGCTCAATTGTTCATATTGGGTCCAAAATCTTTCCAACCAACTTGGAATTTGCTCAAACGACCATCCGCTGGTTCCACGAGCACCAAGGGCCGGTTTCATTCCCTCTTGGTTGGTCCCTCACTTTTTGATAATTAGGTTTTATCACCCAATGCTCAATCGAGCAATACTTCAATAAATGATGAAACCGGCATTTAATCATCATTCTTTCACCAACTGGCCAACTAAGGACTCTGGTGCACGCTCACTCGAGCACTTGGGAGCCACATGGACGTCCATCATTCCATGTGGTCGGTCCCTCCCTCACTCATGACCTATTTTCAGCAATTCATCAATTGACGAACAATTGATCAAAAATTAGGGTTTCGAATAAACGCTCCACAAATCACCATTCTGAGCAAGTTCAAACACTAATAAATTTATGTTGATTCAACGATCAACATCTGGATTAATCGTATAATGTTTGGTAGTCTACCAATATTTTAATTAATATTTTATTGGGTCACGTTACCAATAAATAATCTGTTGAATTGAGTAATACTTGCTCAGTTGCTCTAATATTGATCCAACTATCAATATTCAATAATTTATCAATATTCAGTGATTTTTTGAATTGAGCAATACTTGCTCAGTTGCTCGAATATTGATCCAACTATCAATATTCAGTAATTCGTCGAATCGAGCAATGATTGCTCAGTTGCTCGAATTTACAGTATTTACTTAGACGAGCAATATCAACATAAGAACTGCACGTATGTTCAATCCATAAATCACTGAGCATGCGTCACTCATGCTCAATTCAACAAAACTTAGACTCATTTTCTAATCAAGTCAAAGACTGACTAATCAAATACACGTTTGCTTTGCAGACTCCACGTTCGTGAGACATCAATCACGTCACATGGGGGGATATCAATTAGGTTTTGGTCTGGCGGCCTACGGCACGTGGATTCATCCACGATGAGAAACGTGAGTAAGTTGTGCAAACGGTTGAGGGAGTTATCAAAGTAGTGGGTGGAAGGTTAACCAAGTCTCCGCACGACCTGGAACTTGTTTCACCACGATTTTCCACTTTCCCACTCTTTCACTCAAGAAACCATCACACTTACAGGGATCAATGTGTTTATTCTGACAATATAAATAAGTCTTTGGATCCATGATTGAAACAAGACAATTTTTCG